>NC_090934.1:969999722-970302753 GCF_040938575.1 Ambystoma mexicanum
GTTTATTCCTGGGCGATCAACCTCATTTGGGTTACGGAGGATGTTTGGTTTGATGGCGGCGCTGCCTGCAGACGATCTGGTGGTTGCGGTCCTACTCGACGCCACTAAGGCGTTTGATTCCGTTAAAAGGACGTTTTTGTTTACGGTTTTGCGTAAGATGGGTATGGGCGAATTCTTTATCTCCATGGTGTCACTACTGTACACCGATCCGGTAACTAAGGTACGGGTGAATGGGATGACCACTGGGGTTATACCACTGGAGAGGGGGATGCGCCCGGGTTGTCCGTTGTGCCCCCTTTTGTTCGCCTTGGCTATAGAACCTTGGGTTGAATGGGTCACGGAGTTTCATCTGCATCAGGGAGTTCAGCTGTATACCCATAGGGTAATCATATCGTTGTATGCAGACGGCATGGTCCTGTTTGTTCGGCACCCTGATATTAACCTAACCCCGATTATGCTGGACCTCCAGCGATTCGGGGAACTATTGGGACTCTTGATAAACACGAGTAAGTCGGTCATATTCCCGTTGACGGGGGCGGCCTCCCAATTCCGAGATTCTTGGGGATTTCAGTGGGACTTGCTGAGTACGCGGTATCTGGGGATCACGGTAGCGAGGGAGGAGGGGGTGGTGTACACCGCAAACTATGTGGAGGCACTGGAGGCTGCAAGGCAGGCAATGTCGGGTTGGAATTCTCTCCCGCTTAACCTATATGACAGAGTCTCGGTGGTCAAGATGACCATCCTTCCTAGATTTGTGTATCTGTTCCTGAACGCATTAAGGTACCTCAAAAATACTTCTGAGACCTCCGTTCATCGATAACACATTTCATTTGGGCTGGCAAAAAAGCTAGGGTGTCCTGGGGGAAGCTCGTAGCGCCGGTTAAGGAGGGCGGTCTGGCGCTGCCTGATTTTGAATTGTACTATACGGTAGCACAGGCTAGATTTCTTCGGTACTGGTATGAGATGACGGCGGAGCACAGGCACGTGGAAATTGAGAGGACGATTGCGTCGCCGGCATTGTTACGGTCGGTCGTCTTGACGGCCCCAGGCCAGTCGCGGTCTCCTCGGAATTTGGTGGCGCTTACATGTCAGGCCTGGTCCCTTCTGGAACATATGCCCGCTGGCGGTGTGCTCTATTCGCCGGAACTCCCTCTTATATGTTTCCGGGTGGAAGGTTCATCTCTTTAGATCAGCTAAGGGAGAAAGGGGCCCTTTCGGCGCTGGATGTGTTTATGTATCACAGGTTGAGGGTGACGTTTCAGCGGCTGTTCCCATCTTTTCCCATTCCGCCCCCGGTGGCTGGGATGCTCGATATGGTGGTAAAGGGAGGTATTGGGCGGAAAACGCTCTCCGAATTGTATGGGTTGGCCCTGAAGGGTAGGTCTGGTAAGGGTAGGTCATCTAAGGAGCTGTGGGAGAATTCGCTGGGGAGAGATTTACCGATCGAGGTGTGGGAATATTGTTGTGCACTGACTAAGAATGGGGCGATTAACTCCAACTTCAGGTTGATCCATTTCAAATTTTTGCACCAATGTTATTACTCTCTGGCTCAACTGAAAGATTATTTCCCCCAGAGGTCAGGGGCCTGTGTCAGATGTGGACAGGAGGCGGCGGGATTTCTTCATGTGGCCTGGGAATGTGGGGAGTTGCTGCAATTCTGGCAGCAGGTGTTTGAGGTGGTTGGAGACATTGTGGGGCAGCGGCTTGTTCTGGATCCCATACAGGCACTACTGGGGTATACTGAGGGGATCCCTAGGGAGACTAGGAAGCTGATAGGCCTTCTCTTCATCCTGGCAAAACGTCGGGTGGCTATGGGGTGGGGCAAGAGACGGAGTCCAACGGTCGCCCAGTGGTCCAAGTATATTGTACTGTAACGACATGGAGTTCAAATGGGATGTAATGAGGGGAACTGGCAGGGGTAATATTCGAATGTGGGACGCCTACACGTTATACCTCCTTAATCACCGGGGGAGGGGAGAGGTCTGTATCCCCTGCTGGGTTGGGATCCCCCGCTCGGTCTGTTCCTGTGGAGGGATCTTCGCCTTCCCCCTGAGGCCCTGCTTATCGATCTGGTGACTGGGACGGTGGGGCCTCGCTGGCAGGGAGGCGCAGGACAATATGAGTATTGAATTTAGATTTGGTTGGACTACGAAAGTTATCTAAGGACTGTAGTTGCTGCTGTTCATGCGGTTCTTGGTCATCCACGCTTCCTTCATGTGTGTATCAAGGGGGGTGAGATGGGGGGGAGTTATCTGGTTTGTTGTTTGCACTGTTTAACTGAAATGCCAATAAAGAGAGTTAAAAATAAAATAAAAAAAGAATGGCCATGACTGCCTCGTTCAAAGTGAATGAAGAACGGCAGGTTTTGGTCAGTCGTTTCCCCTCCTGCAGGTTGCTCCACAGTACAGAAAAGTCTGTATTCTTGCCATCCCCACATGTGTCCACCTTTGAGCCACTATGCTCTAATTTAACAAATGGAAGAGCTTAAGTGTTCGGTCCAGAATCCCAACGAGGGTAGTCTAACCAAGACGAAACTACAAGCCTCTCATACCCTATTGCTTCCTTACAGATCATTGGATCTACATGCTCAGGTCTGGGTCTTCATTCTTCTGCAAACACAGAGCTGCCTGATCTTAAAATAGCAACACCACACTCTCTTTCTCACTACCAGGATTGCTGGTGTATTACTGGAGGGAGGATGCAATGTTTACACACTCCAGATGGACTGGCCAAGCCACAGTAGAGAAGGAGTAATAAACACCAGAGATGCTCCTTTGGGAAGGGAGGGAAGCAGCCTATTCCACCACAATTCAGAGCCTTGAACAGCTACAGCACAGTAAAAGACTAAGGGCCTCCTTACGACCCAGGCGGAATGGGTTTAACAGTGCCAGTAAAGGTGCCGGTGCCGTTAAACCCATTCCGTCCTATTGCGAGGTTCCCTTGCGGGACCCGCTCTGGACGTCTGGTCAGACCAGATGTCCTTTGCGGGTCCCGCAAGGGGACCAGGGAGCTAACAACCGGCCCGTTGTTAGCTCCGTCCCCATTCCCATTGAGCCCTATGGGGGCTCAAATGGGAATGGGGATGTGTTCCCTGAATGGGGAAATACCGGGTCCTCCAAGGTTGGAATGGCACGGTATTTCCCCATTCAGGGACCACGGACCCGGACCCGAGTTTGGAGGCAGACATGCCCTTATTAAGGGCATGGCTACCTCCAAACTCGTAATGAGGCCCTAAGCCTGTAGCCTTTGAGGTTCAGCGTGATACCATCACCAACAGACACTGCAACTAAAGGTCTGAAGCAGAGTTCCAAATGAGGGTCGCCATCTTGAACAGAATGCAGGCCATGCCTTTGGCACATGAACTAAGTTTTGGGAATTGGCTATAAGACAAGCAAATGCTCATGAAAGCAATAGAAGAGGTTTTTGAAAATGTTATTAGCTACATGGAGCTGATTATTCACAACATTTTAAGAGTGTTAGGCTATTGGTCCACACCCACCTCCTAGAAAGGGGGCCAGGGGATCTGTCAGGGAAAAATGCACATATATGCATAAAGAATGTTGATGAGATACATAATCGTAAATGACTCTAATGCAAATGTAAAGAGTATGTCGATTTGAGACAGATTAGGCATCAATATTAGTATTGTGCCCAAAGCAGCTAAAGAAAGAAACCAAAGTGTGTGCCTGCAGGT
Organism: Ambystoma mexicanum; assembly: GCF_040938575.1. Taxonomy (NCBI): domain Eukaryota; kingdom Metazoa; phylum Chordata; class Amphibia; order Caudata; family Ambystomatidae; genus Ambystoma; species Ambystoma mexicanum. Next base: position 970,003,417 of record NC_090934.1, read on the forward strand.
AAATGGAGAAAAACAATTTAGCAATTAATGTATTTACTCACACATTTGTATTAGACTGCAGCAGCAAAATTATTTAGAGACTTGCTTTCACTGCCAAAAATATATACCAGAGTACATTGATAAAGTTGCTTCAGCCGACTGCTGTTAGAAGAATAATAGGGTTTAAAGGTATAAGATCTCTATAGCTCTAGGGGTAATCTTATGTTGACTTGAAACTGACCTTGAGTGTCTAAACGGGTTTGAATTCACAGAGACAGCTATTCTGTTAATTGAGGAAGACTAAAACCCCCCCTGGTAAAGTCATGAAATCTTCTTGCTGCAATGAGACCAATGTACCTGAAAAGGTATAAAGAGATGTGAATTTACGGGGTGGGTAACATAGTCTAGGATCACATGGGGATATGTTTGTTCTTGTATGTGTTCTTCCTGCAGTGCTGCTATTAAAGACTAGACAAACCAACCTTGCCTAAGATTAGCCCCACAGCTGTTTTCTGTAACAACTGTGTTGTAATAAAAATAACCAAACTGAGATAAATCCTGTTCCACCTTCACGGTTTTATCATGCCTTTCAATCATGAACCTTTGCTCTGGGTCTCACAAATATGTTTGTGAACCTTGTTCTCATGGCTCTGGTAAGAGCAGTGAGAATATAATACTGAAACTTCTTAATGCATATTGAATGAGGATTCTTTGGTGTCAAAATAAACATTTAAATAAAAATAAATGCACATTTTGGTACTTACATTTTTCTCAAGGATTTGTCAAAAAACGAATATATCACAATGAGCAGTGTGTATTAAAAAAACGTTATGGAAAATGTTGCATATAGTTCCATTTGAGTTTGATCGATACCACGCAATCGAAGGAAAATCCCAAGATATCTACACATGTCACACACATGTACCATACACAATACAACTGACAAATAAAGCAACTGCTGTCGTCAGAAAGCAAGCCAAAATGGGTACTTAAACTGAGCCATTCATATTAGGAAAACAATACAGGTTGCAAGGGAGCGAAGCATTTACACACTGAAGGGCATGTTGGCATATTGCACATGCCATCTTTGTTGGACAGTTGCTCAGGGGATTTGGTTTGACTTCATATGCCAGAGATGTTAATTTTGTTGACATGCCTTCGATATTCTAAAGTCTGTCATACATTTAACTACTGTTTTCCTCCCCACTGAATATTGCAACAGTGTAAACTACTGTGTTTACAGCTGTATCATTGTTTTTCACTCAAAGGTGTACGTGATGTTCAGTTGGTACACTTTACAGTGTTTTATGTATAAATGCATATCTAAAGCTACTTGTCTTTTTACTGTTCTTTGCTTGATGCACATTATTCTTGTTAAATGGACACCTATATATTTTTCAGTATAGAGTATGTTGAGACTCTTTTGCTTGGCCTCCTTTGCAAGTGGTCTGTACCCTATACCAGTGTTTAACTTTCCCAAGAGTGACTCCTAGCTTCTCTGATGCGTTTGGCAGTGCCACTTCAGGCTGGTCTCTCTATAATCCACACCAGTTCTGGTATGGGAAAAACCCTGTAACAGATATGTGGGCAACATGATTTGGGTCCCCCTGCATTACTAGCCATCCAGACTGTGCTAATACTGTGGAAATTAACAAGTTACTCTCTTACCTGGTAACGTTCTTTCGATGGGATGGTCCGATGACGTATTCCATATATATGACAGTAATCACCACAGCTGTGCTGCTTCGGAAAATCTTCCGGCGTCTGCGTCCAGCTTCGATGACGTCGATACGCTGTCCTCGAGGGCCTCCGTCGAGCCAACATTACCGGATGTTATAAGTAGGAGGCACGACGCCTGTAGCCTCAGTTGTAGTTTATTCCCAGAACGTGTGGCACCAATCTTCTACCAGTACAACCACAGAAAGCCTTGCGGAAACGTAAGCTGCAATCGCATAAGAAATTCTGTAGCGGGGAAGGCAGGGAGGGAGCGATATGGAATACGTCGTCGCACCATCCCATTGAAAGACGTTACCAGGTAAGAGAGTAACTTGTTCTTGGAGGGGATTGGGTCCTCCAACGTATTCCATATCTATGACAGACTCCCAAAGCAGTACCAACGTAAGGAGGTGGGAAAAATAATTTAGAATATACAAATTTAGAATGCCCAATCAAATTGCAGAGTAAAGGACCACCTTGCCAAAGGCCAGATCCTGCCCATGGATAGAATCAAGGGAGTAGTGACGTACAAAAGTATGGACCGAAGCCCAAATGGCTGCATCACAGATGTTACGAATAGGAACACCCCTCTGCAGGGCAGTAGAGGCAGCCATACCCCTAGTCGAATGGGCCCGTAAGCCTACAGGAGGGTCCTTACCCGCCAGGCTGTAAGATTCAGAAATTGCCAAGATAATCCATCTAGACAAAGTCTGCTTAGTCACAGCTTGTCCCAAGCGCCTTCCAGTGTAACCAATAAAGAGCTGATCGTCCACTCTGACCCGGGACATGCGTGAAATGTAGAAACTTAAAGCTCACCTAGGATCTAACCTATGGAGCCTCTCCTCTTCCTTACCAGGATGCGGAGGAGGATAAAATGCTGGAAGAACAACCTTGTGGCTTAAATGAAATTCCGACACCACCTTCGGAAGAAAAGAAGGACGAACTCGAAGGACAACCCTGTCCTTATGAAACACAGTGAAGGGTGGCTTAACTGAAAGTGCCTGTAACTCGCTCACTCTGCGAGCGGGAGTGACCGCAACTAAAAATACAGTTTTAAGAGTTAACAGTCTCAAAGGGCAAGAATGTAAAGGCTGAAACGGAGCACCCATTAGAACCTTGAGAACAAGGTTCAAATCCCAACCGGGCACCTGGAAAGGTGACCGAGGGAACACATTAGTGAGCCCTTTTAGAAACTGAGAAATTAAAGGAATTTTAAAATAAGAACACTCATCAGACGAGCGCTTAAATAGGAACTTTCCCCAACGGCAACGGTACATGGACTTTGTCGCAAGCCGTCTGGCCGAAAGCAACACCTCCATCACGTCTTCAGGAAGGTCCCAATCCTTATACCTCAACCTTTCAGAAGCCAAGCGTGAAGGTTGAGGGATACGACTTCTGGATGGAGAACCTGACCCCCCCTCCCGTGAGAGCAGATCGTCTCGGTAGGGAAGACGACATGGAGGGCAGATGGACAAGTCGAGAAGGTCCGGGTACCAGGTCCTCCTGGCCCATGCCGGAGCAATGAGGATCATCCGGGAACCGAACATCCGTAACCTCTGCAGCACTTGCGGGATGAGGGGACTGGAGGAAACGCGTACAGCAGTGGGAATGACCACTCCACTACGAACGCGTCTCCTAAGGCTCCTCTTGGAGGAAATTCCCGCGAGCAGAACCTTTTGCACTTCCGGTTGACACTGGAGGCGAAGAGATCCACTTGAGGGGTCCCCTGTAATGCTCACCTGGCTCCCACGGAGGAGCTGGTCTGGTCTGGGTTGCTGTGGCCTCTTCAAGCGTGATGCGCAGAATTCGGACCACTGATTGAACAGGACCCCCAAATCTTGCTTGTCTGGCCTGTAGGAATATCCTTCTGCAGATGAGAAAGGGGATTAACTGTCTGCTGAATAGTGTGCTTGCTCCCCCTTTTCCCCCTTCGTTCTTCTCTGACTTCCTCCAAAACCCCCGGTTTAAGCTCACCTTATGGTTTGGAAGGATGAACTCTCCATCCTGCTTCTGGTGCAGGGGCGCGCGCTCATCCAGTTACTTCACTGGTTTTCAGAATGGCGCTGGCAAATCCACTTGACTTTTCTGAGCGATACGCCGTAAGTAAGAAGATGCAAAAGTTCAAGTGTGAGCCTCCTTTTATGTTGTTTTTCCTAACCTGTGATCTGTCCTTTATTTCAGGTGCAGAACAAAGGCGATGCGTTGAGGGGTTAAATTGCCGGTGGTAAAATTAGGTGAGTTAGTGATGAGGTCGACCCCTCTAAATGTCTTTATAATTCCCCAGTAATGTCTTTTGTCCTTTCCCCATAGGGGCCGGGGTGCGGTACCTGCCAAAGATGCGGCGCCGACCCGAGATGTGGAATGGTTCACCAAGAAAAGCCGGTAAGTAATATGGCTGAAAATTCGGCTTTCCTCTTGTGTTCCCTTGCTCACCTTTTGTCTCTTCTTCTCTCCCCTAGGTGCAGAGATGTGGCGACCTGTGCTGAGAGCCGCGATGGAGCCGGGCGGCGTCTCGGGAACAGGTGAGTGAAGCGCGGCACTGCAGCGAGCAACGCAGTGCTTTTAAATGGAAGTCTTCCTTCAGGTATGCTGGCGTGAAGATTCCGGATGCAGGTAAGAAGGTTGAATAAGTTCTTGGTTTTCACCTTTCTCTTCTCTTCTTTCCTTACAGGTGTTCCAGGTTCGAGGCGGGCGTGGCTGGAGTCCAGGTGCAGGAGCAGACACGGTGAGCGTTCAGCTGCTGGGATGCAGAACAACACGAAGCACGTGTGGCTGTCCGGGCGTGGCTTAAATAGCCTTGGAAGAAGTTCCAGGTGAGTATTCTTCCACAGCCCCACCCAAGTAACAAAATAGTTCCTTCAGAAAAATAGTCCCTCCTAAGCCTCATTTGCCTTGGTTCTTCATGCAGCATGGTCTGCATCAGGTGAGTGTGCAGCATGGTCTGCTTCAGGTAAGTGCACCAAACACTTCCCCTTATGAGCCTGGCGCCTATGGCGCCAGGACTGATGTCCAACATGAGCCTGGCGCCAACGGCGCCAGGACAGAGTCCAAAGAGCTCCTATAAAGGGCAGCTGGGCTTTTACCCGGGGGCGTGATGCCTGCTCCCGGGGGTGCTGGGCCTGGCCTGGTGCTCCGGGGGTAGGCATCATGACATCCCCCAAAGGGCAAAGATCTCCAGGAGAATCTCCAGAGCCAACTCCCACTCGTGAGAGATTGTGCTCTGCCTGCTCAGAGCGTCCGCCGTCTCGTTTTCGTCTCCGGCCAGATGAACTGCCGAGATCGAAATTTTCTGCTGGATTGCCCAGAACCAGAGCTGCATCGCCTCCCTGCACAGAGGAAGTGACCCTGCCACCCCCTTTTTGTTGAGGTAGTGCATGGCCACTCTGTTGTCTGTCAGAATCAGGACATTCTTTCCTCGCACTGTCAGCAGAAAAGCCTTCAGGGCAAGCCTGACGGCCCTCAGCTCCAACAGATTGATATGGAGTCTGGACTCCGACTGAGACCAACGTCCGCTGACTGTCAGCTTGTTGACATGAGCTCCCCATCCCGTGAGGGACGAGTCCGTCATGATAGTCACCTCCGGCCAGGGCAGCCAAAACGGAGCCCCCTACATCAGATTGCTTTTGACAGCCCACAACAGAAGGTCTTGGGCGACCGAGGGCAGCACCTGAATGGGGTCCGACATCCTGCCGGAGGACTGAGAACAATGGAGCTTGAGTGCCCATTGCAAAGATCTCATCCTCAACCTGACCTCTGGCACCAGAAGAATGCAGGATGCCACGAGGCTGAGCAATCTCAAGAACTTGAACGCAGGGAGACTCTGGGCATGTTGGAACTTGTGCACCATCTGCTGAATGTGATGAGCCCTCACCTGGGGAAGAAAACACTGCCCCAGGGACGTGCCAAGCACTGCTCCGATGTACTGCAACCTCTGAGTTGGCGTCAAGTGGGACTTCTTTAAGTTGAGGGAGAAGCCCAGCTTGTGGAGGGAGTGGCAGGTGACGGACAGATGATCCAGGACTTGCTCAGGAGAGCGCGCCCTGATCAACCAATCGTCCAGGTAGGGGTGGACGTGAATCCCCACTTTCCTGAGATGCGCTGCCACCACTACCATGAGCTTGGTGAAGACCCTCAGGGTGGAGGTCAATTCGAACGGCAGGACCGGAAACTGAAAGTGTGAGACGCTAACCGCAAACCTCAGGTACTTCTTGTGCTTTGGATGGATCGGCACATGAAAATAAGCGTCCTTGAGGTCGAGAGACACCAACCAGTCCTGAAGTTGAAGGGCCTGAAGGGCTTGAGAAAGAGTAACCATCTTGAACTTGTCCTTCCTGAGGAGTTTGTTCAAACCGTGCAAGTCCATGATGGGTCTCAATCCCCTGTCTTTCTTTGAAATAAAAAAGAAGGGGAATACCATCCCTTGTTCCTCTCCGCTACAGGCACCAGTTCTATGGCGCCTTTCTCCAGCAGAGATTGAATTTCCTGCGCAAGGCGCGGATCCGGACTCTTCAAAGAGAGATTCCCTGGTGGATTGTCGTGAGGCCTCTGCCAGAAAGGAAGACAGTGGCTGTGGGCTATGATCTCCAGAACTCACACATCTGAAGTAATGGCACGCCATTCTACCAGATGCTGCACCAGCCTTCCCCCAACCGGAGAAGCATGGACCTCAGGACTGAGCTGAAGCGGCTGCGGCAGTGCCTGAGGGCAAAGAGGCAACTGCTTGTGGGGTCTTGGCACCTCGAGTACCTTGTTTTCCACCTCTGGCACTCCTACGGTTGCCCCTTTGACTAGCAGCTCCTCTCGATTTACTAAAGGAGGAGTAATAACGAAAGGAACCTCCCCTCCATTGCTGTCCCCTAGGACGAAAAGGCGGAGGTTGACGTACTGCAGCGCCCAATGACTTCGCTGCAGCTTTGGAGGTCTGCAACCTTTCAAGGCTCTCGTCAGCCTTGCTGCCAAAAAGATGTTCATCATCAAAGGGCATGTTGAGGAGCCAAGCTTGCACATCAGGAGCAAACCCCGACTTCCGTAACCACGCAAACCTGCGTATCATGGTGCTTGTCGCCATGGACTGGCTGACGCAATCAACCTCGTCCAGACCCAACTGAACGGACTCACACATGGCATCCTTGCCATCCTGCACAATAGCAAGGAAACCATCCCATTCCCCCCCTTCGGGAATATGATCAGCCGCTAGGGAAATACAGTTCCACAGAGTGTGCGTGAAACGAGACAAGGCAAATACGGAGTTGGCAGCCGGAAGCGCCATACCCCCAGAAGAAAATACCTTCTTCGCCCAGCCGTCAAAAGGGTACGACGCATGCTTAGAGGGGGCCGTAGCCGCCTGAACCACCAAACTGTCCAAAGTGGGGTGCGTGGTCAAGTAGCAGGGGTCGCCACTGGCTGGGCGATATTTCTTTGGCAAGGTCTTGCTCACTGCCGGGAGACTCTCCGGAGAAGTCCAAGCCACAGCCACCCTTCTCTGCAAGGCCATATGGAATGGCAGCACCGGGTCAGTTGGTGGACCATGGTCCAGGATATCAGTCAGGTCATCCTGCTGAAAATCCCCAGGGGAGGCAGACCACCCAAGGTAATCCGTGATCCTCGACATCAGGTGCCAATAAGAAGAGTCTGCATGCGTGCTAGGCTCAGGCCTACCAAATTCCACCTCTGGGAAGAGATGTCGAGCCCACTGGCGTCATGCAATGACTGGCGCAGGTCCTCGAGCTAGCTATGACCCAAAACAATGCCATCAGGGACCTCTGCAGGAACCACACCTTCCTCAGACCCCTCATCCACCTCAGAAATATAGTCCAGAGGCTGGAAAGAGGGAACTGAAAAAGGCACAAAGACATGTTTTGCCTTAGCCAGAGCCTTTCTGGGGGGTTCCCCCATACCACGAGGCAACCCCGACAAAGCCACCTCGAAAGGCGTTGAGGGCGTCGCCGGAATAGGCGTCGACGTCGAGCGCAGTGCTGACAGCTTTGACGGCGTCGACACAGGCCTCGAGGGCAGAGCCCCGAGCGTGTCTCTTGACGGCCTGGGCGCCGATGGCGTCGACGACTTCCTCGGAGGCGGGGCCTCGAGAGAGTCTGTCGACGACCTCGGCGCCGCCGGCATCAATGTCTTCCTCGAAGACTTCCCAGGTTCTCGCGGTCTCGAGGGTGTCGAGGACCGGGACCTGGAACGGGCATGCCTAGAGCGACCATCCTTGTCCGACCGGGACCTCGAATGTGCCCGGTGGGCGCGACGACTGCTCGAGCCCGAAGGCGGACGAGCGGTGTCTCAAGCGCTGCCTCGACTGGCGTCCTCAGATGGTGCGGCCAGACCGGAGCCCTGCAAATTAAAAATCGACAACATCTCCTTTTGGAACGAATCCCATTCCTCAGGAGTGGAATGCTTGTTGGGACAAGATATCCGCCGACGGGCGGAGTCCTCGGAAGAGGACGGGGAAGGCGACCTGTGATGGCGCTTTCTGGAATGCCTCGAAGAAGCAGAGAAATGGTGGGACCGACTCCCGGACCGAGAACCCCCGGACTCATGACGACGATGCGGAGAGTCGCCCCTCGAATCGTCCGTCCAAAGACCAGTGGAACGCGACTTCCGAGGCTTGACCACCTTACCGACCAACAGCTTCTTCTTACGCTCCCGCAAGGCCTTCGAAGTGAGCGATTGGCAGTCGACACAGTTGTCCGTATCATTGTCCTCCCCGAAGCACCAGAGGCAAGCGTTGTGCGTATCCATCAGGGACATCTTGGACCCGCATGCCCGACACTTCTCAAACCCGGAACGCGGGGTGGAAGAAGCCAAAGACATCATATTCGATAGCAATGAAGCAACAGGTTCGAAGAACCAAAAGAACAGGATTCAGTGGAATCGAGGCGCGCCGAAATCTCCGAAGCGAACACGTTTGTGGAAAAAAAGGAACTGAGGCTACAGGCGCCGTGCGGCCTGCTTATAACATCCAGTGACGTTGGCTCGAAAGAGGCCCTCGAGGACAGCGTATCGACGTCATTGACGCAGGACACAGACGCCAAAAGATTTTCTGAAGCAGCACAGCTGTGGTGATTACTGTCACAGATATGGAATACATCAGAGGACCCAATCCCCTCGAAAGGTAAAGTTATGGAGACGGGCCCCCTGTACTGATAGCTTTAGGGAGAAAAGTGGGAAAAGCAAAACACTATATTTTCCAGAGAAAGACAAAAGGCCCAAGAAAACCAAATATGTGCGTTCTAAAGAATGAGGCAGTAAAAGCAGTAAAAAAGGAAAATATTTCATTACAATAAGCTACAAATATTTGTATACCACCCTAGAACATATTCTGACGTTCAGGCTTCATCTTGCAAAGTCCAGGCTATCTCCTGATTCCTGTCAAATTTTTATGCTGTCGTTTGGCACCTACCTCGGAGTGGATCTCAAGATTGTCACCCTCTCAAACTCTAATGTAAGGAGACACTTGGTTAAGGTGTTTTTCGTAGGCCTTATGTCTGGAGCTCAGACATATCAATGTACTAGGTTTAGAGGGTGTTTTCTCTGAGGTATTCTCACTCTGCAAAAGGTAGAATGAGACGTAAAGGCAACTCCTAAGAACAGGAAGGATGTTATAAATATACAATAAACACCACTAATTACCTTAAATTAGAGCATATTTTCTACTCTTTGCACAATCGGAAGGTGTGCAATACAGGCCTTAACCACAAGTATAAGTCTGGATTCCAAGCTTTCCTTTGTGATGTGTACACGGGCAAGGAGGCATGGACAAGCTAAGACATGGGGCACACCAGGTGAGGCTCCCATTTCCCCCATGCACAGTCTCTAGTAGCTTTGGAGTCATTTCCATTGGGACTCTTTTGTGTGGTACATGACCATAGCCCTTGTTACAGGCTCTCGCCTTCATTTCCTGAACACTATCTTGGGCGGTGGTCACCTTCCACACAATAGACCCCTCTGCTGTGGAATCTAAAACTTCAGTAAGAAAATATTGACAAAGCATGACTATAAAAATATATTCTTTATAATAGAGTTGTGAAAGGAATATCTAATAAACATCACAGAAAAATACCTTTTCAGATTTATTTACAAAAAAAACACAGAAGTAGTTATCTCACAGGATCATAACAAATTCAAATATATACACAAAGTCAAATGGACTTTGAATGAGGCTTAAATAGCACAGCAGTCACTTTAACCCCAAAACATAATGTTCCCCAATGGTCCGCAACAAAAGTCAAAGTCCAGTGTTACTACATTGAGACAAGTAGGAGGTCTGCACCACATTGGGCCCACGAACTGGGGAGGTGATTCCTCCACTTAACCGCCTAATTTGTAGTACAGCAGTGCAGTTATGCAGCAGTAATGGATTCACCGCTCCGTTGCTGCCGTTTTCTTTCCACACCGCCGCGCTTATGATGAGCCGTGAAGTCTTTCCAAAGGATGGCCAGATATAAAGTTCAAAACCTACTCTTGAGAAGTCGTTACCTGTTTGGCTACCCTAATCTTTGCAAAAGAAAGTTCCAACCGATGTCCTAACATTAATGTCCAAACCTAGCCTTAGAAAGTTCAGCCATAGTCAAAAACAAAGACTAATTCTTCAGGGAAAGTTCTTGGAGCCGGTACACACTACTGCTTGGTCATATTCTTCCTGACACTCTGCTTTGCCGGCATTCATAAGACCGCAGCCTTGATGCAGAAATATGGCTCGTTAGTCCAGGGATTCCCCTGCGACATTGCTCCGACTTTAAGTATCGAAGGCTAGCCCCTACTTGTCTCAAGCTTTATTAGCATCAACTCTCTTGATCTTTCCACCACTGATGGTAAAGTTCTAATTTCTCAAGTGGATTATACTTGCACATTGGATTCTCATCTTATCTTTGCATTTTGTCCACTCTGGACCTAATTTTCCACCCCCCATCTTCCTCAGGGTTTTTGTCAGTTCTTGAAAAGTCCTCCTGTCACAGGCTGGTGTTTCCTCCCAGGGTCCTCAAGGTTGCTGGTGAAAGGTCAGGTTAGTGGAAGCCCTCTCTCCAATTCACCAGGATATGAAAGCATTTGCCAAACAATTGAGTAAACCTTTTTAGCAAGGAAGAGGTGTTCTGATTTCCCTCAGGCTGAAACTTCCTCACCAGCCAGTGCTGTCTACCTCCAGGCTATTCTTGTTCGGTTTCATCCTTCCTTCTTGTTCTCCCCTTTGAGCGTTTGAGCAAGGGAGTGGGAACAAGAAGGTCTACCTCCTCCTGAGCTTCCTTCAGCATAATCTCCAAAAACATCTGCACCAGCAACGAGGGAGTTTAAACTGACTTGCCTGTCTCCTGTGAATTCCTCTTCAGTGTTGAGGTTGTCCCCATCCTTTTATTCTACTCAACGAGAGTCCTGATCCCTGCCAGGCTTTCCCAAATGCGCTCCATAATTTGGATTTCTTTTCCCCTTTGCGATTGGGCAATTCTTCATAGTTCTAATGACTCCAATTATGGAGTACTTGTCTACCTTATGTGAATGGCTCTTGCTTTTATTAGGTTGATTGTCTCCGAGTGAAGCGGGCAAGGTATTAATATTAAAGGTCCAAGAGGCGTTTAGCGCCATCTTGGAATTCCACTTGGTGATTTGAGTGTGGTGTGTGCTTCTGCTCTTCCGCCTACCACCCACTGCTGGCTCTGCGATGCTCGCCCACGTCATCTTCTGGCTGTGCTCCTCCAGGTTACTTGCATTTTCTATTTCCTCATGTACTGTGGCCACTGTGGGTCCAAAAAACAATGAAAATGAAAACCCCTCATCCACTACTGATTTTCAATCTCTCAGGAGTATTTCATGGTATTTGAGACCTATCATGGTCAGTCATCTCCCTATGCGGTTCCCAGGAGGAGGGCATACTGTGTGTAATGGGAGATAAATAGCCAGCAGGAACCTGCTGCATCCTCCATCGTACAGGCACGTTGTTCAGTTGCTGGTGTAACCCTGTACCTAGCAGCCTGTTTCCCCCACATACTAATATGGGGCGGTCAGGGAACCCCGACATTGGCCATGGGCCAAGTGCCCTGCAGCAGTAGGAGAACTGAACCACCACTTCAGGAAGAGCATGGGGGATTCTGAGGTGAAGATCCACTCAAGAAATTAAGTTGTAGTCATGAAGCTCAGGAACCTGCAAAAAAGGGTCCTTGGAGCATCAGCTGGAAATGCTCTGGTTGACAACTAGGTGGGAAAAATCAGCAAATGATGGCAAGGAGCCCGGTGGAACGTACCTCTAAAACCAGCTGAATTGGGAAGGACACCCTAGATTAGGGGTCTGCAACCTTTGGCTCTACAGATGTTTTACACTACAACACCCATCAGCCCTAGTATGCCTAGCCATTGATAATGGATCATGGGTTTTGCAGTCCAAAACAACTGGAGAGCCACAGGTTGCAGACCTAGGCCCTAGATGAAGTTCATGCAAAGAAACTGTAGTTCAACTATGTCAGATTGGAGAGTGAGCATTGGATGCTCCAGCTTGGGATCAAAGGTTGCAGTTAGAACAAAGTACAGCAAAACATGCCATTGGAGGTCTGTGTTAGTGCATTCATCAATGTTGGGGTTCACTCCTGTAAATTGGTGAGTCCCATAAATGTCTTCATGATTTTCTTGGATTTCTTTTACTTTTTAGTGATTGAAAAGACTTCTACTGCAACTCATTTGGATGGGTTTCCGTTAGTAGCCCAATGGGTGTTGTCCTGTCCATGTGTGATTTTTGTTTGGTTTTTGTCACCCAGAATGTTTGTAGGGGAGTAGGTGGGTGGCAGCTGTTTAGTATATTTTGGATACACAATGGGCCTCATTACGAGTCAGTCGGTCTGGAAATAATGGTGGTGGTAAACCCGCTGCCACTGTTGTTTCCGGACCGGCTGATTTCGAGTTGTGCAGGCGGGAGGTGTCATTCCCACCAGGTCTGACCTGGCGGGTTTAACACAACCCACCTGTAGGCAGACGTGGAAACACTGGCACCATCACGAGATGGTGCTGGTGTTTCCACTTCCCCATTCCCATGGAGTCCTATGGGATTTACCGAATTCCGCCTCTGGAATTACCGGGTCACCGGGGTTGTAATGCCCCAGTGATTCTGGGAATCACAGAGGCTGAATGGTAATACGAGTCCGGCAGTAACCTGCCGGTTTTTCTGGCTCAGTTACCGCCCAATGTCTGTAGTCCTTTTTTTCCACATTAGCCACATTCCTATAGATGGTGGCCTTTTGGGAAATAAGGTATTTTTGAAGTCCTACATTCCCTCTATTTTGTGGATGTGTTTTTGTTTGTCTGGGTCAAGAGGGACAGCCAAAACTTTAATCATTCCTATATAGGCTCTTTTGGCACACATGACAGACTCTGCGTGGATGCCCTTCCTGTGTTAACTCACTTTAGGACTACAGGCTTCCCAATACACATCTGTGGATGTGTCTGTCTGTTTGAAAGGTTGGCTAGCAAGCCCTGACTGGCTGACTACCACAATCTAAATTCTGCCTGCTTAGGGCTGGTGGGCTGGCTAAGCCCCTGCGTGAGTGCGCTTAACTTGGGCAGGCCCTGTACCAAGGGCACATTCGTTTAGAAGTTACACATAAACTCTCAGGGCCACTATGGAAGATGTTTGATGGTGTTGTGTCCTGCTCTACTGTCTGGGACCTGTCTGCTGTGAAAGGCTCCTGCCTCCACTCTGCTGGATAGTGTTTGTTGGCCTCTTCTGCTGCATCACTCTAGCCATCATCATTAGAACCCCAAGCCTTCATTGATGAATCCCATGTTCCTATTGCTCCATGCATGATTTTAGCAAAACTGAAGAGGAATGGCTGGAAGGTTTTGAATTCATCAGAACCATGGGCATTGCTCTGGGAAATCCTCCAGACTGTTGTTTTTTATTGCAGCCTACTTTGTCATTACAGAAGGGGAAAGACCACATGTAAATCAGGCTAGGTTGCTCTCCAAAAGAGGCAGGCGAGGTCAAATGCTTAGTTACATCCCTTCTGCACGAGATCACAAGCTACCCTAGACAGGTTTCGGCCTCATTGATTGTCATCATTGGGGACCTACATCTGGGGATACCCGTGCATATTCGGGGTGACTATAAGAAAACTGAAGGCTGATAGCTGAAAAATGATGAATTAATCAAAGCCACATACATTGCTCGAAGCAACCCTCCAGACAATCATTTTTCTGCCTGTCCTGGCATTGAAAAGAGGAAAGACCATATGCAAACCAGGCTTGGTTCAAGGCCAAAAGGGGCACTCCTGCCCAAAATGATAAGTCACATACCTTTTGAACAAGGCCACAAGTAACCCCAGACATGCTCCAGCCGCACTGGAAGACTCAGTGAGGTGTAGCTGGGGTCCCTAGGTACAGCAAACGACTAGGCATACCTGTCTCACTCAGGGTGACATGGTGGATCTCTGTTGGGAGAATCCCTGCTGACTGGCTGGAGTCTTGAGAAGCTTACACTCCATCTAAAACCGCTCATCTTTGGACATAGTGGGTCGACTTTGTCGCTGTACTCCATTGTGGGATAGTCTTTTCTGCCTGGCTGCATTCTTTGTTCTCCCCAGAGCTGCATGCAACCTTTTATTGCTCCGTCGCAGATGCTACTGCTGCCACTACTGTGGTGCCCATTTTAATGTGAGTTATCTTCACAAGCCACCTCTTCTTTGTCGGTTCATTGTCCTGGCTCTGGTCCAATTAGGGGCACTGCTTATACTAACCTGAAACTGCAAGAACTATGAGGCAGGTCAAATACAGATGCCAAAACATTAATGTTCACCAGTAATCCATGGTCCATAAGGGACACACAGCCAGGTCCTTGAGTATGTATCCTAAGTCCTTGGACCCGCGAGCCAGTCACTGGTCCACGTCTCTAGGGTCTCCTGGACAGTTTTAGTACATTTCTGACCTGGTGTAAAATAGGAACATTTCAAAATGTTTGATGGGAGGGGGCAGTCGTGGCTCTTGCTGAGACTGATGATCTGTGGAGACTTCCTGGCGAGGGAAGAGGTGGCACCAGACAGGGACATGACAGAACCCCACTTGGGTAGCAGATGCATGTCAACCTAGGGTTTTCCACCATACAAAAATACATTTTGTCTGTTTAAGTTGGTCCTGATGAATAAGAATGTGCTTTAAAGGTTTTATTGTCTGTCCTCTGATGGGGCTAACATATAGTTGTTTCCCTGCCCTAATCAAAGGTAGGATAGGTAAACTTAACCTGTACTACAGGGCATTGCGCTTAAACTGTGGAATTACATATTTGCACGCAGCATGCCATCTATCAATAATTCTGGTGTACTCGGGTCATCTGCTTCTATACTGCCCAGAATCAGTATGTCAGCTAAAAGTGCACCAAAATGGAAACAGTGAACTCTGTAGTACAATCTACTGCTTCCATGTTGCAGAAGAAGGCAAGGCTGCCAGCTGAGACAGAGCAAGGGCAACTTAAAGGGGGCCTATACTGTGTATTTAGGTCTCCCCTTGTGTCCACTTGACACTAGGACAAATCCTCCACAGTTCAGGTGAAGGCACTTAATTCACATCTCATGATGACTCTACCCTAACCCTACCTGTCCTCCATACAGATTAACCAGCTGTGAGGTGAACACAAAATTAGACTTGAATGACTAAGGATAGACCTGAGGATGCTCTTTGCTAGAAGATGAGAATCAGATGTTATTAAGTATACTGCCAGCAGAGAGAGAGTCAAACGGGAGGCTTATCCAGACCAGAGAGCCAGCTCAGGCGCAGAGTAGTTAAGTGGAAAGCTTGTATTCCCTGTTCATTGGATTTGTTTAGGAATAAGCAACTGGACCATTCAATCTGTCTCAGTGCTAAATTATTCTATGTGCTATTTACAGAGGGCCGTTTCCTCAGGACTTGGCAACAATGCTCCACTACCAATTGGAAGCAGATTTAAAGCTTACAAGTTATTGCAAAGGTGTTATGCTAATGAATGTAATATTTGCTGAGTCAAAATAAACATTACAGAATTGATAGAAATCAGTATGTTTGGATTACAGTACCTTGAAGTTGATGTGTGGTGTCCACTTTGCTTGGACATGATTGAAGAGAACTATGTTGGCTTTGGTACTGTGGAACCACGTGAAACGTTTTTATCTCGCTTGTACCAGGATTGCTTAAACACAACAATGGAGCACTTCCTTTCAAATGACAAAACACCTGTTGAAAAGACAAAGAAAATATTCAATAAAAAAAATCTAGAACCTGAAGTGACCAGGCTGGCAGCACGGTACCTGAGCTGCTGCCTCGTCCTGCAATGTAATGTTCCATAAAAAGCAATGGAACTTGGGAGGGCTGAATAACCCAAAATGGTGGACCTGGAAGAACACAGAGAGTCTCTTAAGAAAATAGAGGAGAAGATTCTAAGCCTAACAAGGGAGAGGAGGACTTTATTTCAATGACAGTTGAGGATGTAGACCTGGCTTCTAACGACCAATGGGGGAGAACCCAGCTCTAGCAATGACAATAAGGATATTCTTCCAGGGACTATGGTTTAGGCACAGTGAAGATCAAATAGATCTTAGTAGACAGAGCTGATAAAGGAAAAGTTACTTACCGTAGTGGCATCTGTACTCTTAGTCCATAGTCCCCTTTCCTCCATATTTATAGGGGTCTGTCCAGTGGGAACGGGACTGGAACATTCTTGAACAGCACAAACGTAAATTTCCCTTTAGGAAATGCAGGTTGCACGTTAGGCTCCACAGTCTGAGCATAGCAAGCCCAGCTAACTCCGCCTGCCAGCATCACCCATCAGTCCTTGCATCTGCTAGACGGGACACCTGACTAACAGTCTGTTTAATTTGGGATGGTGGGTGGGGCATATGGGGGAAAGGGGACTATGAACTAAGAGTACAGGAGTTACTACAGTGAGTAACTTTTTCATACTCTTACGTTTTGCCCCCTTTCCTCCATTACAGAGTACTCATTCCCTTGGGAGGCTGCCAATAAGGTAATTCCCCCAATAAACGAATCAGAAAACAAGGCCAAAAAGATTGAGTTATTTTGGTCTAATTTTGCCCTTTTTTAATAAATAGATGGGGGGTTGAGTAAGGGGATAAATAAAGGTAGGGAAAGTGGGGGGGGGGAGGTGTGTGGGGGTCTCTGCCACCATTATCAAAAAACAACAGCGAAAAAAAAAACATTTTCAAAATTCAACCAAAAACACTCTGTCTTTTGGGCCTTATTTTTTTCGGTTTTTCAAAATCGATAATAACATCAATAATCTAGGAAAACAGGTTCTGTAGAAAGGCCTGCCCAATCCTGGCATCAGCTCTGACTGAAGTGTCCATAAAGTAGTGTGTGCAAAAGCAGACAGAGACGATCAAGTAGCTGCCTTACTGATGACATCCCATGGGACATTCCTTTGGAAAGCAACTGCTGTAGCCTTAGCTCTGACTGCATGGGCGTGCAAGCCCTTGGTTTAACGATCGGTCCCAGGTGAACTATAGGGCCTTCTCCTTCATGTGCCACTCAGAGCGAAAGAATATTACTCTCCTGACTAACCAATGAAGTAAAAGGTGAGGACACAGGAAAGTCACTCAGAACATGCCAGCTGTGAATAAAGAAACAACAGAAGGTTACACAGAGCAGGGATACTGAACAACAGAGCAGACTAGTATTGCACGTGATTACCTGTGCTGGTGGATTGGGAAGAAACCAAGAAGGTTGAACACAGGATACAAGGGGAAATCCAATGCAGCAGACAACCGTCCGAACGGAACGAGGGCGCAAACTAAGGGACAAGGAAAAATAAAAGGTCTGTGTTCTCAAAACAAAGGTCAAGGTCCAGGAATCCACGTTGCAGTAAAAGCACTGTACCCATCTCCAAGTAAAACAAAGCAAGGTCAGCAACAAGAGCAGTCACTATCCAGTTTGATGAAGCCAAAGGGAAATCCAAAAGAGAAAAACAGGAAACAGGCAGAGTCGGTTATATTCAGGAGCTCAGAAAAAGAAGTAGCGAGAAAGGTGGTAGAAACAATTGAAACATATATACAGGAGGGCTGCTTCCCTACTCTGTGCGGGACTAGGAAAGAACTACAAAAAAAGTTTGTCCCCAAAGGCAATGATCTATGGGTGATGCAGTGTATAAATTACATGCAACCCCAGTATTTTATCTGAACAAAGAAAGCACAAAAATGTGAAAACAAGGATCACTCCTCTCTGGGTGTACTAATCAATATTCCCAGATGGCGTCCTGATATTCTCTATATGTTCAAGATAGCATCACATAAACATAGGGACCCAGGATTCATACACTTATCTGGGCCATTTCAGTCAGTCTTGTCATTTCACTGCACATAGACAATAAACAATAAACTAATAATTTATTACAAAACGTACACTGATTCTTAATACAAAAACTTACAAACATTTTACAAAGCATATAACAATATTGTTTTAAAACAAGCTTCAACTTGAAGCATATTACAAAAAGCAAAAGAAGAAAGAATCATCTGAATTAGACAAAAACCAAAAATGACAATAATGGTGTAATATCAACAAGCAAAGCAGAAAAAGAAAAAAGAGGAGCTTTCCAATGAGCATATAATTTCACTGAATATCACAAAAATTGGATTTGTATCCTATAATAAAGAATGCTGCTATATAATTGGGTTTCAACTCAACTTCTATTTTGAGAGTCAAAAGATGCCCCACAATATCAAAAAAGGTATACAATTGTTTTTTGTTGTAGAACTTGGGATTTATAACTTGTGGAGATTGGTTCATATATGAACACTAACCCACTCTTTCTTACAATTCTGCTAAAGGTCTGCGTATAAGGCCTGTCCTTCCATGTACATCGCTCACACCCGCTGGCAAGGTCAAAATGGTGTGGTCAAATACGTTTCGGCGTGTTGATCTAAAACGTGATCGAAATGAGAGGACGTTATCCAAAGAAGGATTAAGAGGGTTAAATGAACGCTCTAACATCCAGAAAGAGAATCGAGTACACTTACTCTTATATTGTGATCTCGTATATTGATTTCTGGCAACCTGCATGATGGTAAGATTGTGATCTGAAATGCCTAATACAGCAAAGATTAACTGCTAAGGTACCAGGCAGCTGAATTCAGAGATGTTGGGGCGGGATGAAACACTTGTCCCCTCTGCTGAGACAGGAGATCCTGTGTCACCAGCAAATACATGGACTGTGAGCGCTGAGGAGAAGCAGATCTGAGTACCAAATCCTGGACGGCCAAGTGGGAGCTATCAAAATTAGAGTAAAGTTGGCTGCACATTTGAATTTTGAAAGGACCCTTGGAATCAGAGGTAATGGGGGAAACGCATTACATGCTTCTTGTCCCACAGGAACTATAGTGCGTCCCCTAATGACTCCAGAACCTGTCCCTGTAGAGTTGCAAACCATGAACAGTGATCAGTTCTGCATTGTAGCAAAAAGATCCACCTGGGGAAGACCACAAGCTATGAAAATCTCCTATAAAACAGATTATTTCGATTCCCATTCGTGATTGCAGCGGGATAGGTGGCTCAATGGGTCTGTCGTTGTGTTGAGTTCTCGAGGTAAATGAAGATCACAAAGAGACATCTGGTATCTAGGCTTCAAGTATCTAGGCTCAATTGTTTGCTGACAGTGGGCACATAATGCAGATTTTTCCAAAGGTTCTGTGCCTCAGCAAAGGAATTCCAGTTCTGTCCATTTTAATAATCGACAGAACACCAGATAAAACACCTGACTCCCGGTCCAATTTTTCTGAAAGGGAAACCCCAGAAGTCCTCAACCCCAGCCATCCTGTTATGAAAATTCTTAGCGGACAAGGAGATCTCTTCCTCACTCTCATCGACGTTGGTGTCCACTTGAGTGTGTGCAGGCAGAGCCTTAGCAGAATCCATAGCTAGTGGGATGGTGCCCTGAGCAATGTCTGGGCTAGTAACAGTAGATGTGTCCAATTCCGAAACCAGAGCAACAGAAACTGTGTTGATGGATGAGTCCGAGTCTGCAGCAAGTGCTGGAGAAGAGGGCTGCAAAGGAGCAGGAGGAACCTGCAGAGTTGGAATGGACTGGGGAATTACTTCCTTTATTACATTCTTAAAATAAGACTTCATAGGATCTGGTCTGAGTGCATGATTCTTAGGAACTTTTCAAAGAATCTTTCCTCAGAAGAGGTCGAAGGCATGGAGGCCGGGTACCAAGGTTGGTTGTCTGACTGGAGGCCGAGCCCGAACCTGAGGGAAGATGATGGCACTAGATATGTATTCAGCCAAGACATCATTGGGGACCATTGGACCCTTACAAATGCGTTCTAATCCACTGTGGTAAAGAGCGTAATTTGTTGGGTCAACAATGTTACTGAGTGTATAGACTGATTAAGACATTGCAGATGTTTCCTTCACTCCTTCACTGCTCGGGACACTGAGGCTGAAGGAGGTTAGCGTTTCATGTGCTCCGTAGCCGCCATATTGAAGGAGGACTGTTGTTGCTCCTTTAACTGCGTCACACTATAAGATAGTGGTGAAAGTGCCTCACAGTTCGAAATGTTTGTGGAAACTGCAGTTTGAGGCAAACTAGAGGCACAGGGAGCTGTGCTAAATGCGCAGCGCTTCTTTACTTGAGACCCTTGTAGGCCATCTGGGCGTACCCTGGTAACTAACAACTTAGACCCCTAGGGGTCCTTAGTGTCACCACGGTAGGGCCGGGATGGCCTCGGGGACCGCTCTGGTCACAGTCCACAAAAAGGACCTCAGTGTTTGCACCAGTCGAACCATGGATGAACTCGGAGCGGACCCCGGTGTCGAGGTATCTGCAACAGGACTTTTGTCCCTCCCGCTTGCGTGGGTAGCCTGACTAACCTGCTTCGATAATTGAGAAGAAACAAACTCCTTAATGTGGCTGGGCGGTGATGTGCTGAACACTTCTCTCCACCGCGCAATTCTCCTATGAAGAGTCCTATGAAGAGTGCGGGGGAAAGAGCACAGAGCTGTTCCCCTGGTTATGATTTGCCCAAAACCTTCCAGCCATCAGCTTTTGGTTTTGCTTTAGTCACCCGGAGTGGGATGGGTATACGCAGACGTGGGTCCCGAGCCTGCTGGGCCTAGAAACCCAAGCTACTCCACACTGATGACACCCAACAAGGCAGAAACATTTCTGGTGATGCTTGTGGTCTCTTGCAGAAGGGATGTGACCTTGCAGTTTGGGCTGGACTCTCTTTTTGGATGGGACTGAGCCTGATCTATATATAGTCTTTCCCCTTCTGAAATGGCTTATCAGGCTGAAAAACGATTGTTGCCCAGAGCTGTGCCTGTGGTCATGATTTGTTCAAAACCTTCCAGCAATCAACTTTTGTTTTTTCTTTGGTCACCCCGAGTGGGATGGTATGCCCAGACGTGGGTCCCAATCCTTCTGGGCCTACACACTCAAGCTACTGCTCACTGATGACACCGAACATGGCCAAAACATGCCTGGGAATATTTGTGGTTTCTTGCACAAGGGATATGACTTAGCAGTTTGGGCTGGACTGCCCCTTTTGGGGTGGGACAAAGCCTGATTTGCATATGGTCTTTCCCCTTCTTTAATGGGTTATTAGGCTGAAAAATGATGGTATGCATGGTTGCCCAGAGCTGTGCCTGTGGTCATGATTTGTTCAAAACCTTCTAGCAATCAACTTTTGTTTTTTCTTTGGTCACCCCGAGTGGGATGGTATGCCCAGACGTGGGTCCCAAGCCTTCTGGGCCTACACACTCAAGCTACACCTCACTAATGACACGGAACATGGCCAAAACATGTCTGGGAATACTTGTGGTTTCTTGCAGAAGGGATATGACTTAGCAGTTTGGGCTGGACTGCCCCTTTTGGGGTGGGACAAAGCCTGATTTGCATATGGTCTTTCCCCTTCTTTAATGGGTTATTAGGCTGAAAAATGATGGTATGCATGGTTGCCCAGAGCTGTGCCTGTGGTCATGATTTGTTCAAAACCTTCTAGCAATCAACTTTTGTTTTTTCTTTGGTCACCCCGAGTGGGATGGTATGCCCAGACGTGGGTCCCAAGCCTTCTGGGCCTACACACTCAAGCTACTGCTCACTGATGACACCGAACATGGCCAAAACATGCCTGGGAATATTTGTGGTTTCTTGCACAAGGGATATGACTTAGCAGTTTGGGCTGGACTGCCCCTTTTGGGGTGGGACAAAGCCTGATTTGCATATGGTCTTTCCCCTTCTTTAATGGGTTATTAGGCTGAAAAATGATGGTATGCATGGTTGCCCAGAGCTGTGCCTGTGGTCATGATTTGTTCAAAACCTTCTAGCAATCAACTTTTGTTTTTTCTTTGGTCACCCCGAGTGGGATGGTATGCCCAGACGTGGGTCCCAAGCCTTCTGGGCCTACACACTCAAGCTACACCTCACTAATGACACGGAACATGGCCAAAACATGTCTGGGAATACTTGTGGTTTCTTGCAGAAGGGATATGACTTAGCAGTTTGGGCTGGACTGCCCCTTTTGGGGTGGGACAATGCCTGATTTGCATATGGTCTTTCCCCTTCTGTAATGGGTTATTAGGCTGAAAAACTATGGTATGCAGGGTTGCCCAGAGCTGTGCTTGTGGTTGTGATTTGTTCAAAACCCTCCAGCCATCAACATTTAGTTTTGCTTTAGTCACCCTGAGAGGGACGGGTATGCACAGACGTGGGTCCAGAGAAGTGTTCCCTCTAATTATTTTTCTCGAAGTGTGGATGTGGGTGGCTTTGGTGCGCACGTTACTTTCCATGTGTGCAACCAAAAAACAAAGGCAAACTATTTTGTGAGTATGGGTAGTTGGTGAGCTACCATCTGAATTTCCGCCTCCCGACCCGCTGCAATTCTTTGCAAATCAGTGTAATAGGTTACAGCACTTCAAGGATCTAGGCTAATAAAAATGTTTTATATGTGATTATAAGGGGAGTTTATCAACCAGTCCAAGACTTCAAGATCTGCCACAGTACCCAAAGTACTCTTATGTACAGACAAATATGTGTATACACGGAAAAACGAGGATATTTTATGCTCAGTATAAGCAATAGTGAAGAACAAGTTACTTTCTTACCTGGTAACGGTCTTTCGATGGGATGTTCCGACGTCAGAACATCCAATCGAAAGAACGTTACCAGGTAAGAAAGTAACTTGTTCCTCGAAGGGATTGGTTCCTCCGACGTATTCCACATCTATGACAGACTCCCAAAGCAGTACCAACGTAAGGAGGTGGGAAAGAATTTAGAATTTTAGAATGCCAAATTAAATTGCAGAGTAGAGGACCGCCTTGCCAAAGGCCAGATCTTGCCCATGGATAGAATCCAATGAGTAGTGTTTGACAAAAGTATGGACCGAGGCCCATGTGGCTGCTTCACAAATGTTATGAATGGGAACACTCCTCTGCAGGGCAGTAGAGGCAGCCAAACCCCTAGTAGAATGGGCCTGTAAGCCTAACGGAGGGTCCTTACCCGCCAAGCGGTAAAATTCAGAAATTGTCAAGATAATCCATCTAGACAAAGTCTGTATAGTAACAGCTTGTCCCAAATGCCTTCCAGCGTATCCAATTAAGAGCTGATCGTCCACTCTGACCCAGGACATGCGTGAGATGTAGAAATTACAGGAGAACGAAGATACACTAATCACTAATCCGAAACAAGTCCTCAAAAAATTACGAGAATACGATTGGATACGAACTTTGGAAATTGCAGAAAAAAAATAAGCTAACCGCACATCTGCCACCAAACGTTAAAAGACTAAATGAACTACAAGAATTCATTAAAAAATTCCCTTGCAGGAAGGGGAGAGACATGATACTACGTGCCCGCCTCAATCTTCTGCCAACAAATGAGATCTTGGCAATAAGAGGCAAAACTGCATCCAATTTCTGTCGTTTTTGCAATATACAAGAAACAGAGTCAATACGTCATTTACTGCTAAAATGTGCCGCAAACCAACAAGTAAGAAGCCGTTACTTGAGACATATCTTTTCGGATTTTATTATAGCTGATGAAGATACTTATTGGGCTCGCCTAATGGGAGGAGACAAGATAAAATGGCAGATAGCTACGTACAAAATATTAGAATCATTAAATCTGCCACGGACATAGTCCGCGAGGACGACACATTTTAGCGAGACTATCTGTTTTATGCGAATTTTATGACAAAATGTCATTTTGTAAAAATCTATTGATTAAATACAAAAAAAAAAAAAAAAAAAAAAAAAAAGATGTAGAAATTTAAAGCTCTCCTAGGATCCGACCTATGGAGCCTCTCCTCTTCCTTACCAGGATGCGGAGGAGGATAGAACGCCGGAAAAACAACCTTCTGGCTTAAATGAAATTCCAACACAACTTTTGGAAGAAAAGAAGGACGAAAACTGAGGACAACCCTGTCCTTATGGAACACAGTGAAGCGTGGCTTAATGGAAAGTGCCTGCAACTCACTCACTCTGCGAGCGGAAGTGACCGCAACTAAAAATATAATTTTCAAGGTCAACAGTCTCAAAGGGCAAGAATGTAAGGGCTCAAACAGAGCTCTCATGAGGAATTTTAGAACCAGGTTCAAATCCCAACCGGGCACCTGGAAAGGTGACGGTGGAAACACATTAGTGAGCCCTTTGAGAAACTGGGAAATCAAAGGAATCTTAAAATAAGAACACTCTTCAGATGAGCGCTTAAATATGGACAGTGCCGCCAGGTAACCCTAAATGGTAGCCACTTGCAGGCCCTTGTGGGCTAAAGAAAGCAAAAAAGACAGAACCACAGGAATGGCACATGAAAAAGGATCCACATTCTTAACCCTGCACCAGTCGCAGAACTTTCTCCAATGGCAACGGTACAGGGACTTTGTTGCGGGCCTTCTGGCCGAAAGCAACACCTCCATCACGTCTTCAGGAAGGTCCCAATCCTTATACTTTTACCTTTCAGAAGCAAAGCATGAAGGTTGAGGGACTTGACCTCTGGATGGAGAACCTGACCCCCCTCCTGTGAGAGCAGATCGTCTCGGTAGGGAAGACGGCGTGGAGGGCAGATGGACATGTCGAGAAGGTCTGGGTACCACATTTCTCCAGACCCATGCCGGAGCAATGAGGATCATCCGGGAACCGAAACTCTGTAACCTCTCTAGCACGTGCGGAATGACGGGGACTGGAGGAAAGGCTTACAGCAGTAGGAAGGACCACTCCACTACGAACACGTTCCCTAAGGCTCCTGTTGGAGGAAATTCCCGCAAGCAGAATCTTTCGCACTTCCGGATGGCACTGGTGGCGAAGATAACCACTTGTGGGTCCCCCAAAGGGCGAAGATCTCCAAGAGAATATCCTGAGCCAGTTCCCACTCGTGAGAGACGGTGCTCTGCCTGCTCAGAGCGTCTGCCGCCACATTTTCGTCTCCGGCTAGATGAACTGCCGAGATTGAAATTTCCTGCTGAATGGCCCAGAACCAGAGCTGCATCGCCTCTCCCCACAGAGAGACCCTGCCCCCCCCCCACTTTTTGTTGAGGTAGTGCATGGCCACTGTGTTGTCCGTCAGAATCAGGACATTCTTCCCCCGCACAGATGGCAGAAAAGCCTTCAGGGCTAGCCTGATGGCTCTCAGCTCCAACAGATTGATATGGAGTCTGGACTCTGACGAGGACCAACAACCGCTGACTGTCAACTCGTTGGGATGAGCTCCCCATCCCATGAGGGACATGTCTGTCACAATCGTTACCTCCAGCCAGGGTAGCCAAAATGGAGCCCCCTTCATCAGATTGTCTTCGACGGCCCACCACAGAAGATCCTGGGCGACCGAGGGCGGCACCTGAATGGGATCCGACATCCTGCCGGAGGACCGCGACCACTGGAGCTTGAGAGCCCATTGCAGAGATCTCATACGCAACCTGTCCTCCGTCACCAAAAGAATGCAGGAAGCCATGAGGCCGAGCAATATCAAGAACTCGAACGCCGGGAGACTCTGGGCATGTTGAAACTTGTGCACCATCTGCAGAATGTGATGAGCCCTCACCTGGGGAGGCGAACACTGCCCCAGGGATGTGTCGAGCACTGCTCCGATGTACTGGAGCCTCTGGGTAGGTGTCAAGTGGGACTTCTTTAAGTTGAGGGAGAAGCCCAGCATGTGAAGGGAGTGGCAGGTGACTGACAGATGACCCAGAACCTGCTCGGGAGAGCGCGCCCTGATCAACCAATCGTCCAGGTAGGGGTAGACGTGAATCCCCCCTTTCCTGAGATACGCTGCCACCACCACTATGAGCTTGGTGTAGACCCTCGGGGCGGAGGTCAATCCGAACGGCAGGACCTGAAACTGAAAATGCGAGTCACCAACTGCAAACCTCAGGTACTTCTTGTGCTTGGGATGAATCGGCACATGAAAGTAAGCGTCCTTGAGGTCGAGAGACACCAACCAGTGCTGAAGTTGAAGGGCCTGGAGGACTTGAGAAAGAGTAACCATCTTGAACTTGTCCTTCCTGAGGAGCTTGTTCAAACCATGCAAGTCCATGATGGGTCTCAATCCCCCGTCTTTTTTCAGGATAAAAAAATATGGGGAATACCAACCCTTGTTCCTCTCCGCTACAGGCACCAGTTCTATGGCGCCGTTCTCCAGCAGGGATTTGATTTCCTGCGCAAGAAGCGGATCCGGACTCTTCAAAGAGAGATTCCCTGGTGGATTGTCGTGAGGCCTCTGCCGGAAAGGAAGACAGTAGCCATGGGCTATGATCTCCAGAACCCACACATCTGAAGAAATGGCACGCCATTCTACAAGATGCTGCGCCAGTCTTCCCCCAACCGGCGAACCATGGGACATGGCCTCATGAATGAGCTGAAGCGGCTGCGGCAGTGCCTGAGGGCAAAGAGGCAACTGCCCGAGCAGCCTTGGCACCTCGAGTACCTTGTTTTCCACCTCTGGCCCCTTTGACTTGCAGAGTAGTATCGAAAGGAGCCTCCCCTCCATTGCTGTCCCCTAGGACGAAAAGGCTCTCAACGACTTTGCTGCAGCTTTGGAGGTCTGAAACCTCTCAAGGCTCTCGTCAGCCTTGCTGCCAAAAATATATTCACCATCAAAGGGCATGTTGAGAAGTCGGGCTTGTACGTTAGGAGCAAACCCCGACTTCCGCAACCACGCAAATCTGCGCATTACGGTGCTCGCGGCCACGGACCGGCTGACACAATCTGCCATGTCCAGACCCGACTGAACAGATTCACACATGGCATCCTTGCCATCCTGAACGAGAGCAAGAAAACCATCCCGTTCCTCCCCTTCGGAAATATGCTCAGCCGCCAAAGACACAGAATTCCACAGAGTGTGAGTGAAACGTGCTAAGGCACACACGGAGTTGGCTGCCTGTAAAGCCATACCCCCTGAAGAAAACACTTTCTTCACCCAGCCATCAAAATGCTTGTCACCCATATCAGGAGGGATGGTAGGGTATGACACCTGCTTTGCTGGGGCCGTAGCCGCCTGCACCACCAAACTCTCCGGAGTGGGTTGCGTAGTCAAGTAGCAAGGGTCGCTACTGGCTGGACGGTATTTATTCGGCAAAGACTTGCTCACTGCCGGGAGACTCTCCGGAGCAGTCCAAGCCGCCGCCACCCTTCTCTGTAAAGCCATATGAAATGGCAGCAGTGGGTCAGTGGGTGGACCTTGGTCAAGGATATCCGTCAGGTCATCCTGCAGAAAATCCACTGATGGCGCAGACCACCCCAAGTACTCCGTCACCCTTGACATGAGTCGCCTGTACGAAGATTCAGCATGCGTACCAGGCTCAGGCCTGCCAAACTCAACCTCCGGGGAGGTATCAAGACCACTGGCGTTGTGCAAAGACTGACGCAGGTCTTCCAACTGGCTATGACCAGATAACAGGTCATCAGGAACCTAATCAGGAACCACACCTTCCTCAGACCCTTCCTCCAACTCAGAAATATAATCCAGAGGCTGGAACAAATCCCAGGAAGAGGACACAGAAAAAGGCTCAAATACAGGCCTTACCGACTTCTTCAGGACCTTCCTCGGAGTTTCCACCGACACATGGGGTACCTCCGGTAAAGCCTCCACAAAAGGTGTCAAGGGCATCGATGGATCCGGCGTCAACATCGTGCGGGGCACCGATGGCTTCGACACAGGCCTCGAGGGCAGAGCCCCGAGTTGTCCTTCGACAGCCTCGGCGCCGATGGCGTCGATGACTTCCTCGGAGGCAGAGCCTCGAGAGAGTCCCTCGACGGACATGGCGCCGATGGCGTTGACGTCTTCTTAGAAGACCTCACAGGATCCACCGGTCTCGAGGGCATCGAGGACTGGGACCTAGAGCGGGCATGGCTAGAGCTATCCACCTTGTCCGATCGGGACCTCGAAGGCTCCCGATGATCGTGCCGACCGCCCAAGCCCGAAGGTGTGCGAGCGGTGGCCCTAGCACGTTCCCTGCCGGCTTCTTTCGATGGCACGGACGGAATGGAGTCCTGCGATTGGAAAATCACCATCATCTCTGTACGAAATGCATCCCATTCCGCAGGAGAAGAATGCTTGTTAGGACAAGCAACCCGCCGACGGGCGGAGTCCTCGGACGAGGAAGGCAACCAGTGACATCGCTTACACGAGTGCCTATAAGATGCAGAGGAATGGCAGGACCCACTCTGGGACTGAGACCCCCTAGACTTACGCCGACGCCACGGAGAGTCGCCTCTCGAATCATCGGTTGAAAGCCCAGCGGATTTCGACTTTCGGGGCTTGGACACCCTACCGACAGAAAGCTTCTTATTCTGCTCCCACAAGGCCTACGATGTTAACGACTGGCAATCATCACAATCATCTGTGGCGTGGTCCTCATCGAGGCACCAGAGGCAACCGTCGTGCGGGTCCATCAGCGACATCTTGGAACCGCAGTTCCGACACTTCTTGAAACCCGGCCACGGGGTAGAAGAAGACAAAGATATGATATCTTCACAAACAAAGAAGTTTGTAGAACCGATAGAAGTACTCCGAAGAACCAAGGCACGCCGAGATCTCCGTAGCGAACACGTTCGCGGAAAAAACAGAACTGAGGCTACGGGTGTCGTGCATCCTACTTATAACATGCGGTGAGGTCGCCTCGACAGAGGCCCTCGACGACAGTATATCAACGTCATTGACGCAGGACGCAGAACATTTTCCAAAGCAGCAGAGCTGTGGTGATTACCTGTCATAGTGTCATAGATGTGGAATACGTCGGAGGAACTAATCCCTTCGAAAAACACCTGCATATTACAAAAAAATATTGCTTATCATAACTGATGTGGCTGTCAAAAAAGTCAGACATGATACATTATTTGTACGATGAAACAATTGCAGCTAAAAGGAGTGTGTCCGAAAACATGCCAATAAGAGTATTTGTAAGATGAAACAATGGCAGCTAAAAGGAGGGTGCCTGAAAACATGCCAATGAGAGTTAATGTGCCATTTTAATTAAGTAATTCACGAGCCAGGAGAACATACTTCTCAAAATGTATAAGGAAGGTAAATTGTCACAATTCTTGTGCCACTGCTTACCATCAACATTATATTGTGTTAGGAACAGAGCAGTGACAACATTTACTCAAAACTAGCCCAACATACAAGAGGCATACATAACAGCAACCCAACTGTACTCACCAAAACTATGGAGTGCAAATAGGACCAACAAAGAAATGGGAAACAATGAACAAATCAGAGCCTACCCCTTGCTTCTACACATGAAATTCCATTCATATTTACGAATCAGTGACCAGCAGAGCACTCGCATAGAAAGGAGCTCTAATAATATTGCTGCCCGATCTCAAGAGGGATCCTAAGGGGAAAGAACCTCTTTTAGTATCCCTAATGGCAAAGCTAAATGCTTTTTTACTCCCTAAAATATCATTTGAATCCAAGTAAGGAGTAAAATCTGATCAGATTCCTGCTTGTAACCCTGGCATAAAAGGTGAAATGACTGGGAACATAATACAGCTGATTGTTGTTTTCCCCACCTTTCCTAGCCCCCAGCCTAGACATGATTCAGCGAGAGCGTCAATGGCGCCTCTTTGAAGAAAAGGACATAAGGTTTAAGCTACTTACCTGTAACTATTGTTCTCCAGCATGGGTCTGCCATGGATTCACATGCTCATGAATATTCCCTGTCGTCAGGCTGGGAAACCTCGGTAAAAGTAAAAGAAAAAACAGTTTAATTTTGACTTAAAAACTGTATTTCTCCTCGAAACTAATCACTGTGCTCTGGGTCATACTGCCCCCATCCAATGATAGTCCTCCCCCTAACCCATCCTCTGGCAGCCATCTTCAGATTTGGTAAGCACGTAAAGTGGCAGTATGACCAAGAAGAGCCACAGAGGGGCTGAAGTGAGGGTTTGCATGTGAATCCATGCCAGACTCATGCTGGAGAACAATAGTTACAGGTAAGTAACTTAAACCTTCTCCAGCATGGGGTCTGGCATGGATTCACATGCTCATGAATAATGAATACATAGCAGTACTACATTACACTACCATGGGAGGTGGCAAGGCTCAACAGAAGCAATAATCCTTACCTCTCGAACAGACTCACCTCAAGCACTGCTTGGCCGACTCAGACTCCTCACTGAATCCCTGTCGATGCAGTAGAACTTTGTGAAGGTGTGCATGGACCTCCACGTAGCAGCCCTGCAGATGTCCGGCAGGAGCACACCAGATAGGAACGCCGTATTTGCAGTGATCGCTCTGGTGGAATGGGCTCTCAAACAGCCAGGCAGCGGTGGGTTCGCCATCCGGTGACAGTGGGCCTCATTACAACTCAGGCGTTAAGGGTTAACGCCACCGTTAACCCTTAACGCCTGATTCCGATTTTAACGCCTGCTTTTAGCAGGCGTTAAAATCCATGGCGCTAACCCGCCATGGTGCTAATTACGCCGCCGTAATTTACGGCGGCGTAATTAGCGCCTTCCCCACTCCCATTATGCCCTATGGGGCAAAAATGGGAATGGGCAAAGGAAAATGGGAAATGGGGATTTACCGCCCCACTCACCTTGGAATGGGGCGGTAAATCCGCCATCCACCATGGTGTAAACGTAGTTTACACCATGGTGGTAAAGTTGGTGCAACTAGCACCAAGGTCATAATGACCTCCAGTGTGTGATACAGAAGGAGAGCCACCCTGAAATGGAAGCCTTGGACAAGGTCTTCCCATGGTTCACAGGACCAAAGATCATGAACAGCAGTGTAGTCTTCCGAAAACCCTTTGTGCGTGTCATGTAGAACTTTAGGGCAGTGCAAGGCCCTTTCCACCAGCCACAAAGGTTTCAGAAAACAGGTAACACCAAAGGCTTGTTGAGGTGGAATTCCAACGGAACCTTCGGCATGAAAGAGGGGTGGGTACGCAGTACCACCCTTGATTCGTGGAAAGTCAGGTACGGTTGGGCCTGGATCTCACCTACCCTTCTGGCAGAGGTGACGGCCACAAGGAAAGCTGTTTTCCAGGAGAGAAACTTGAGTTGGGCCTGATGCATAGGCTCAAAGGGGGGCTCCCATGAGCCTCGTCAGAACCACGTTTAGTTCCTTCACCGTCGGGAAAGATCGGAAAAGTCCTTTGTGAAACTCCTTGTCGAGTCAGTGGGACCAAAGTAAAGATCTTCCTGGGACCTGGTGTAGCGGGAGATAGCTGCCAGATGTACCTTGATGGAGGCATGCGCCAGTCCAGCCTTGACCAAGTATAGCAAGTATGGAAGGAACTGTGGGGCTTTGGGGTAATCTTCTGTGACCGGCACCACGTCGCAAAACGTTTCCACTTGTGGCCATAGCACTTCAAGGTCGACGATGCTCTGGCCTTGGCGAGGATCTCCCTGCAGTCCACTGGCAACTCATACCCGCCAAACTCTAGGGCTGCAGGAGCCAAGCCCTCAGGTTCATTGATCCTGGGAAGAAAACAGGTAACACCAAATGCTTGCTGAGGTGGAATTCCGACAGAACCTTCCTAGGTCGTGATGAAGGATTGCGCCTCCTTCTCTAGTGAGAAGTTCCAGAACCACTGGCAACTTGAAAGGAGGCGATGCTGACAGGCTGAGAACGTCTGTATATCAAATCTGTCTCTGCCACACCAGGACGATAAGTATCATCTTGCATTGACACTGTTGATCGTAGCAGGAGAGGGAACTGAGGCAATGCATACAGAAACAGCCCTTACCACGGGAAGGAGAACACATCCCCCATGCTCCTCGGCTGGTGGAATCTGCTGGCAAACTTCTGGCATTTGGAGTTTGTCGCCGTCTGACCCATTTGACGAACAAGCGGTCCATCTGATCCTGACGAAGCTCCCTCTTGTGGCAGGAAAGCAGTTCTCGGCTGAGGGAGTCTGTGATGGTGTTCTTGACTACCGGCAGGTGGAGAGAGACGAGGAACATCCCCTGTCTGACGGGCCAACGACACAAGTCCTGCGCTTCCTTGGAGAGTGCCGGGGATCAAGTACCCCCCCTGCTTCTTGATGTAAAACATGGTGGTGGTGTTGTCTGTGAAGATCTTCACCACTTTGCCTTTCAGAGATGGTAGGAACGACTTGAGGGCCCAGAACATTGCCCATAACTTCAGGATGTTGATATGAAGATCCTTCTCCTCCAGCAGCCACGAGCCTCTGGCGTGCAGATGTCCAGTGTGCGCTCCCCATGCTTCCAGGGAGGCGTCCCTGGTGATCGTCTCCTGGTATGGGGGTTTTGAATTCCCGTGACTTGAGCGATGTTGGAGCAGACTCCCCACCACTCTAACGCCCGTCAGAACTCTTTGTTGAGA
This sequence comes from Ambystoma mexicanum, assembly GCF_040938575.1. Taxonomy (NCBI): domain Eukaryota; kingdom Metazoa; phylum Chordata; class Amphibia; order Caudata; family Ambystomatidae; genus Ambystoma; species Ambystoma mexicanum. Next base: position 970,035,854 of record NC_090934.1, read on the forward strand.
AAGATCTTGTCCGTGAAGCTTCCGGACACCTGTATCCAGTAGGCATCCAGGAATTCCTGTAGGGGCCGCATATGCAACCTGCAGAGACAGACGAGGTAGATGTAGGACAACATCATGCCCAGTAACAACTTTGATGGCCCGCATCGTGGCCATCTTTGTCAACGATAGCCGTTGCACCTTTCATTGAATGGCTGCCAGACTCTACTCAGAGGGCGAAGCCAGGCAAGACACAGTACTGAGTCTGGCGCATAGGAACAGTGCGCTCTACGATGGCTTTAAGCAGGACTTCAGATAGTTGACAGAGAATCCCAGATCCGTCAATAACCGGACGGTCGTTTCTGTGTGTGTGTCGGCAGGCTCGCGCGAGCGGGCACGTATAAGCCAATCGTCCAGGTACGGGTATACGTGTATGCCCTGTGGATGCAGATGCGCCACCACTGCGCCAGGCATTTTGTGAACACTCTGGTGGGCGAATTCAAGTTGAAAGGCAGGGCCTTGAACTGATAGCGCTGGCCCTGCACCACAAAAAGCAGAAACTTCTGATGTTTCTTGTGAATGGGGACATGGAAATAGGCGTCCTCCAGGTCAAACGACGTTAAGAAGTCTCCTTTTTCCAACTGGCCAGCACGTGTTGCAACATGACCATCCTGAACTTTTGAGACTTTAGGTATTTGTTCAGACATCGTAGGTCCAGGATGGGCCTCCAGCCCCATGTCTTCTTTCTGACTAGAAAGAATCTGCAATAGACTCAGGAACCCTAGAGCTGTTGAAAAACCAGCTCTATCACCCCTTTTCACAGCATGGCTCATACCTCTTCCAGAAGCTGAGGGATGTGTTCCCGCTGACGGTGAACCGGAGTGATCCGCAGATACCTGTGTTGGAACTCCAGGGTGTGTCCTTGGGCGAGAGCGTCTAGCACCCATCTGTCAGTGGTGATCTTTCTCCACCCATTGACGAACCTCGTCAGCCGGCCTCCCACTGGGGTGCATGAGTGGGGGTATGATGTTCCAGTCGGCTCAAGCTTACTTCGGTGCCGGCGTCCTGCCATGTGGGCGACAGCAATGCTGTCCTCAGCTACCAAAGGCCTGGGAGCAGCCTCTGTACGCTTCTTGAGTTGAGAATCAGGAAGGCTGTCTGTACAATGTGGAGAACCCTTTTGAAGACCTGCTTGACTTTCCCCTGGAGGAGCGAAAAGAAGATGAGCGGTGCTCTTGGAGATTGGCCAGAGAGCGAGCCGTCTCTGTATCTGTCTTGATGACCCAAACAGATTTTCCCCGTCGAACGGCATGTCCAGCACCTTCACTTGGACCTCCTGGCGGAAATTAGTGGCATTCATCCAACCCTGTCGCCGAAGGCAGACACTGTTGCCCATTTTCCAGAAACCTGTGTCGGCGACGTCCAATGCCACTGTGATGGCTTGATCAGACGCCACTTCCCCTTCCTGAAAGAGAGCTAGGGCTTCCATCTTTTTGTCATTGGGAAGGAACTCCAGGATCGGTCCTAGCTTGTACCACAATTCCCTGTCGTACCTGGCCAGGATTGCCAGTGCGTGGGCTGCCTTGATAGTGGACGCCACTGTGTAAATCACCTTATTTCCCATGGCGTCCATCCTTTTCCCCTTGCTGTCTGGAGGGACCGAAGACGACGAGGACAGGTTAGCTGACCGTTTCCTCGTGGCCACCGACACCACTGAGTCGGCGATGGCTGCGACCTCAGGAATTAGGGTGTGGAGTCTGGCACCCAATATTTCTTCTCCAGCCTATCCTGCTTAGCTGGAGCTTTGCAAGGGTTCTTCATAAGGGCCAAACCCTACTCCCAAACATTGTCCAGAAAAGGCACCGCCATGATCGTCTTCCTCTTGGTCTCGCGCCTTTGATACAAGAAGCCATCCTTCTTGCTTTCCTCTGGGCACCAGCTGGAATAACTGAGAGGCCCTGGCGATCATGGAGTGGAAAGACTCCACCTCAACCAGTGGAGACACCCTATGGGGAGCATCCAAATGTGGCGATTCACCGTCCGCTGTGACGATGTCTTCATCATCATCCATTGTCATGGAGGTATCCGTTCCCATACCCCTGTCTGGGTCTGCTGGGGGAGAAGGGGACCGACGTGGGTTGTAATGGGTGCATCAGAAGATGCTTCCTCTTCTTCGCTGGAGGCTGATCAGGGACCTGGGGGATCACAGGTACCGGTGCCAGAGGCATTCTCATCTGGATCTCTGACACCAAGGTGTGTAGATTCGACTGAATGTCCAAGGAAATGTCCCTCGGCTGAGAAGGCATAACAGGAAATCTAGGCCCTGCGCCGTTGGCGCTATCTTCCTCCTCTTCAATGTCCTCTTGGACCGTGGGCAAGTACTTTCGCTCTTCTTCGTCCGTGGACAAGAACTCCATGGTTTGGGCAACGGCCTGGGAGGGCTGTTTCAGGGCCTCCTCACACTCTCCCACTTTTTTCCCCCGTGAGAGTCTTAAACCTGGGCCTGGGCCCATTTCACACCTTCTGGCATGCCTGCAGACTTTGCCAAAGTCACTGCGGCAGTGTCGCGCCTTGGGGGAAGGGACACTTTCTGAGCTGTGGGAGCTACCCTTGTAGGATCAGCGCCCGTAGCTGCCGTGGTAGTAGTCGCTGTCGACGGAGTCGCCAACAAGGTCTTCACCTGTGCCGTTTGAGCCTGCTTCGGCTGCGCTGCCTTCTTCTTCTCCGTCTGCGGCTTCTCAGATTTCTCCCGTAGTTAAGCCCGTGTAGAAGACTTCCTCTTTGAAGAGGAGCTTGAAGATAGGCTAGCAATAGAAGCGGAAGGTGATGCTGATCACCCAATATCCACTTTGGGAGGCGCTTCAGCTGCGTACCAGGTGGAGTCAGACTCGCAGCTCTTGGCCTTATCGTGGGCCCCATTGGGCCCTGAAACGACTTAGAAGACCAGTCCTCAGACCAGCTGGTCCTGGACAAAGCATCACCCTGCTCAGAGCAAGGGTCAGATGCCTTGTTCGTGTTAAGCCATGCTGACAGCCTACTATGCCTGTCCGTCGTTTTCTTGGCGAAATCGAGGCAAATCTCGCACTCTACGTCCTTGCTGTCCGGGTGCAGGCAGTAGGGGCATTGTAGGTGTTTCAGCTCCACAAAGGCATTCCGTAGAACGCAATTGGTGCAGAGCCTGAAGAGGGGCCTTCCTTCCTTCTCCTACGTCATGGTCAGAGGGTGCGAAATAGGCCCAAGACGGATGTGTAGAATCTTGATTGATCTTCATCCTTGAGGGGTGCGGAAATTCACCGACAATGTGTCCCTGCTGTCGGCAGATGAGGAAAAGATCACACAGGCTCCTTTGAAACAAAAATTGAAGTTTTTCCATTGAAAAACTTACAAAAAGCTTGGAGAGCAAACCTGAGGACTCCAAACACTGAAGCGTGCAGTAAAAATCTGAAGATGGCTGCCAGAGGAGGGGCTTGGGAAGAGGACTGGCATTGGATGGGGGCAGTATGATCAAGAGGACAGTTATTGGTTTAGTGGAGAAATACAGTTTTTAAGTGGAAGCAAAACAGTTTTTTCTTTTACTGATGATTCCCAGCCTGACGACTGGGAATATTCATGACCTTGTGAATCCACGCCAGACACAATGCTGGAGAAATGTGTCTTCTAAGTTAATAGCAGCAATACTTAGAGGTACAAGAGAAGCGGGGTGCCTTCTCTTGTAAATAGGGGCCCCTCTTCTGCAAATTACTTTTATCAGTTAAACAAGATCCATGAGGATGCTACAGGCACTAAACACAAAAAACATGATTCTATGTCAAGACCGGAGGCAAGAATTATGCTTAACTTTCTTTACTCTTGCTCTCCAGCAGTTTCAACTTACAACATTTAACCATAATAAAAAAAACAAATAAAGGCTTTCAGTGTTCTTTTTTTTTAACATCTGAACTACAAATCCTTATATCCAGTACCACTCCTGTAGTCCACTCAGCAGCCCCTGCCTCTCATATGTCACTTCCTACAGGGTGCCTTCCCCTTTCTTTCCTGCTCTTTGGAAGTTAAGTACCTTTCTTTTCTATGGGAACAGATTGTGCAAGGGTTTGTATAAAAAGAATTGCCTTTTGTTACATATATGCGTGATTACACGTTATATGTATATTGAGTGCAGCGTAGCTTCTGAAGGAAAGCTCAGCTGGAGCACCAGCGTGCTGCAAGCGACTGTGTGAGAGCCGATTTCCTCGCCTGACGCGGCGCAAGACGCAGGCAGGGATCAGGAGTGCCCCTTCCGATCTTCAGCCGCGTTGCATCTTCGAGGGTAACGGGAAGTGCCGCTCGGAACCAGGAAACGTGATTGCATGCAGGGGACGAGTGGGTCAGTGAGGCACTCATCCTCACTCACAGAGACTCGCTCGCCCCGCGCTGACAGGAGCCTGCTGGGCCACCGTAACCTGAGAGCTCCATGGAGGAGCAGTTGCGCAGATGCAACCCAATAACGGTTGCGCATCGCAGTTGACTGCCACTCCGAAACAAGGTCTGTCTCAGGCCGAAAAAGCTTGCAGGATGCACGTCGCACTCAGAGAAACCAAACGACTTTCCCGCACACTGGCTCAGTGAACATGCCAGATGCCTGCGCCTAGAGCCAGCAGCACGCATGCGCAGTGCTACTGAGTCTCGTGAGGTGGGGGAAGGCGGGTGAAACCCAGGAGCTGGCGGGTGGGCGGGTGTGTAGATGCTTTTGGCGGGTGTCACCCGCCAAAAGCGGGTGAGTTGAGAGCTATGACTCCACAGAGCTCCAGAGTGCAGGATTTGGCGAACTGTCAAAGGCAGTTAAAATCATTTTTTTTAAAAAATAGACCAATTGTTAAAGGAGTATCAAGCAATTGGAAAGCTAAGCACAAGAAGAAAAGCAGCCTACTGTAAACACAACAGAAAGTCACCAGCAGATGCATTCAGAGGAGCAGCTGGCCCAAGATACTGATAGAGGCATCTGAGCCAAGCAAGACCTCCAGACATAGCAGGGCAGTTCCTCAAGTGGGTGCTATTCAGCCCGCAATTACAGGCGCTAGGCACAAAGTGAAGTAGCATCCAACCTAATTTTCAGAAATGTCTGAATACAAGCATAGCTCTCAACTCACACGCTTTTGGCGGGTGTCACCCGCCTTGTAAAGGGCTGACTCACCCGCCAAGCCTCCTGCACGCCCAAAAACAAAATCGGGTGATTTCACCCGCCTTTGCAGCACAAATGGTTGAGAGCTATGATACAAGTATGACAAGTAGAGTACCCTCAGTTTTAAAAGTTTCCTGGGGGACTCCTTAGCCCTAACAGTGGCTCAAGAGGGCAAGCCCCTTCAGGACAGCCACGACACACTGGAGTCCTTGATTGGGAGCAGCAAACAGAAGAATGCAGCAGTTGAGCAAAGCAGCATGCCAAGACACACCCTCAAGCACAGGGGCAAGACCAGGGGGGATCACAGGGTCGTAACAGGAAGCCCTTTTCCACCCCCACGAGCCAAGATAAAAGGGAGAAACAGAGTACCCCTGAGGCGACCAGCGCATTTGAGAAGCTCAGAGAAGCCTTTATGGGACAGTCAGACATGCCACACCTCATACCCCTATCCCCAGGGGAAGACAATATGGGAGATCCAGACACAGTGTAAGGAAGTGAAAAGTAGGGGCCTGCGACCCTGCCAGATGGCAGTCCGACCCAACCCAGAGAGGGGAGGAAGAGACTCAGAAAAGAAAAACACACTGACGACACTGAGGTCAAATTGGCAGACATGTTTGACCCTGATGCGATCAGGCACCTGAAGTTTTCGGAGTGGCAGCCTTGCCCCATGGTGGCTAAATATATGGTGCAAAGACTTCTCAAGCCTTTAGAAAAAATGAAGAAAACAAGGCTGAGGATGAATTTCGAGTGGCAGCGCCCTGAGCTCTCAGGGAGAGTGCTGGAGACCCTGGAGCTCGATCCAAAAACGCTCTCCATCATCACATAGTCATCGAAGGACATGCACAAGGGTATGGATCGCTACTGGCGAAATTGTCAGGAGAAGGTTCTCGATTTGCCAGCACCAATTGAAAAAATCATGGACCTGGCAGAGAAGTCTTTGAATACCGGGGAACCGGTAGATGCACTAACGCTGGCCAACTGGGCACAAAGGGCAGTGTGCTTACTTGGTATTGTGAACTGCGGCCTGTCCTCGGAGCGACGGAAGAGTCTTCTTCTAAAGATTGACAGCAAGCTGGGATAACTCTCCACCTACGAAGCCGGGGTGCAAGGCCTGTTGCTCGGAGAGGTCTTCCTGAAAGAAATGGGCAAGTTCATTGTAACTTACACAGCCCTGGAGAAGGCTCAAGCGTCCATAACAAATATTTTTCCCGGCAGAGTTTTTGCCAGGACTGGCCGTTATAGGGGTTGCACGGCCGGTAAGCATGCCAACCAGAGAAGGCCCCAAGGGCATAGAGCCCTATACTCGGAGTCCAGACAATACAACTCCTTCTTCCCGGCGAGAGAAAGGCTCACCAGAAGTTGCAGGGGTAGAGGATACACCAGATTCCAGTCAGCCCAAACAGGTGGGAACCAGGGGGCGAAATGCCCGCCATTGGGGGCAAGGACTGCTTTGTGCTTAAGGGAGTGACACAAGCTGCCCAGTGATGCCTGGGTCTTACAGACAACAGCAATCTTCAGACTAGAGGTTGTAGAGTGTCCAGAGCAGCGCAAGGTTCCCCTGAGGATGATCTTTTCTCAAGAAGAGCAGAGCATCCTCCAGGAGGAACTTTCCCAACTAGTGAGCAAAGGGCAATAGAACCAGCAGGGATGTCAGGTTCATTAGCAACCTATTTCTAGTACACAGGAAGGACAAAGTGGGGCCTGTAATCAATCTGAAGAGCGTCAACAGGTGGATCCCCTACATACACTTCAAGATGTAGGGCATCCACCTCCTCAAAGAGATTCTCCGTAAAAGGGGATTTATTGACACGAAAAGACATGAAGGATGCTTAGTTGACGGTGCTAGTAGCACCGGAGGACAGGCCCTTTCTGGGATTTCTGTGGGGCGGATGCGTGTGGCAGTTCAGGACTATGGCGGTCGGTCTCTCCTCAGCCCGTGGGCATTTACCAAACTTATGAGGCCAGTGGCAGCAACGGCCAGAGAGAGGGCATTTGCATGATCATCTACCTAGACAACATCCTGCTGCTAGCCGCAGAGAGAGCAAGAGAGAGAGCAAGAGAGAGAGAGAGAGACGCTTCAGGCATAGACCCAGTGGCTGGGTCTCCTGCTGGAGTTGCTAGGGTTTAGGGTTTCTGATTAACCGCGAGAAGTCAGAGTTGATCCGCAGGAAAAGGGTAGTGTTCCTGGATTTCGTAGTAGACACCAAAAAGGTCTCTGGGGATCGCTAGAAATGGATCTATTTGCATCCAGACTGAACACTCATAGGCCCATGTTTTTCAGCTGGAGGCTGGATCCTGAGGCCATGGGGTCAGATGCGTTTCTACACCACTGAGGTGGCGCTAGGCACTATGCTTTTCCCCCATTCTCAATGATAGCTAGGGGGCTAGTGAAAAAGCGCATGGAGCAGGCAGAAGTGGTAATGGTAGCCCCAGTCTGAAAGTTCTGACTGAACTTTCCTCGGATTTCATGCACACTCTTCCTCAGTATCAGGACCCGATTCGAGACCCAGCAGTTTGGTTATCCTCTGGTGCCGTAGACGTGACGTTCATCCCATTTCTGCCCCTTCAGTCCAGGTGCTTAACTACATAGCAGCCCTGGCAGAAAAAGGTAGAGCATTCAGGACGCTGGGAGTTCATACATCAGCGATCTCAGCAGGCCATGACTTGATAGACAAGAAGCCGGTGGGGGAGCACCCAGCAGTGGTGAGACTGTTGAGAGAAGTGAAAATCCGATCCCCACCGAAGCCGAAATAGGCGTATCTGTGGGATGTTAACACAGTGCTAGAGCTATTGCTAGGCTGGCCTCGCAACAAGGATTTGTCTTTGGTCCAGCTGTCTGGTAAACTGGCCATGTCGCTGTGTCTGGTTTCATGTGGACGAATATCCGACGTTAGGGCTTTAGAAGTGGACGGAAAATTGTTCTTTCCAGAGGGAGTACCCTTCAATATGGTAAGGACCAAGACTAATTCCAGAGTCATTTCCTCCCCGTATTTACCTGGGCAGCACAAACTATGCGTAGCTTCATGCATCAAAGAGTATGAGCGAAGGACAAAAAAGTTTAGACCTCCCGAGGTGACCCAGCTGCTTCTAGCAAGAAGAAATCAGTTTAAAGCAGTGGTTTTGATGAATACAGCCAGATGGGTCAGAGAAGTGATGGAGCAGGACGGTGTGGATCTGTCCACCTTTGGGGCACACTCAGTGAGAGGTGCAATGACTTCTAAAGCTTTCACAGTGGGAGTGAGCGAGCAAGCCATATTGCAAGCAGCAGATTGGTCTAATGATTCCCCCTTTAGAGCTTTTTATTTTAAGCCAATTATGTCAGTAGCAGCGACAGTTGTGAACAGCTTAGAAAAAGCATAATGCCTTGACATACGGTCTTGACATAGCATGAAGATTACCCAGACATAGAAGCACAGCAAGTCTTGATTCAGCATTATTCCCACTCGGGAAATACACAGTGGGTGAATATGAGATAACATGCATTATGTTCTTTATTGTTCTGATTTGTACTCTGGGGGCTGCGTATTCCCACCTTAATATAACGTTTGATTTCTCATGTAGGGGAAGAGCAGAACAATGATTGACCACTGCAGAGCGCAGGAGGCATCCAGTGGCAGCTCCATCAAGGAGTAATCGAAGTTGGATCGGGTTCGAAGTTGAAAGCGGACCACATATTCCATTTGGTGTACTCTCAGTTGCTTCAGAGACAGTTGACTTTCGGGACTATTAGAGCAGTTCAAGAAAGCCTACATGAACCAATGGGAAACAGACCTAGGAAAACCCAATAGAAGACCAGGTCTGGTCAGACATTTGGTCTCGCACGCGGGCCTCCTCCTTCTGCATTACTAATCGTGAGTGTGCCCATAAACTACTTCTAAGATGGTACTACCCGCCACTTAGACTATACCATTTCAACCCAGCCTTGGACCCTCAATGCTGGCGTCGATGCGGCCTACAGGGATCGTTCATCCATATGTGGTGGTCCTGCCCAGTGGTTGCAAACTTCTGGGCCCAATGCATCGCCACCATAGCAGACATAACTGGGATAAAGCTGCCCTTGGAGCCAGAATCAATTCTATTAGGAGTCCCGCTTCCAGGCATAGGCGAGGAGCACGGAGATGATACAACGGACAGAAGAGCAAGATTTGGACGTTAACTGAGGGGGGACGGGAATGGGGTTGATAGGGGAGGAAATGATCAATGAGCTGCACAAATTGTCATGAAAGAGTATGTTGTAATTTACACTTCTCTGGTATGTCGATCAAAAATAAACATGTTTTAAAAAAAGAAAAGATGGAAAGGAACACTGAAAGCCTTTATTTGTTTTTTATTATGGTTAAACTTTGTAAATTGAAACTGCTGGAGCGCAAGAGAAAAGAAAGTTAAGCATAATGCTCGCCTCTGTGTCTTTAATAGAATCAAGACTCCCTGTGCTTCTACGCCTGGGTAATCTTCCTTATTTCGAAAAGCCTTAAGCAGCGGAACATAGAAAGAAACAAAAGGTGCAGTTTCCTACACTGTTATTAAAGTTCACAATCCATAATACATTTCCTTCAGTGTACTGTACTGTCTAAATACATAACTGAGATTTTTTTTTTAAGTTGCTGATTTGTTCTTTGCCCCCCTCCCGCTCCCCAGGAGTGTCCTCCTGTACCCCTCCCTTCTCACCTCCAGATCCTGTGCTGCCCTCAAATACTAGTTGACAGATCTCTGTAAAAAGTGAGGGATTATGGCAGGGATTATGGCAGTAAAAACACTCTCTGGGATATTTGCATACCCACAAGACTTTGGAAGCAAAGATATTCAAAGCCTCATCATGCTATTATGGGCAGCTTAAGAAAATGTCATGAACATACATACACACAATCATTGTCCAGTGTAAACCAGATTGTTTGCAACATCCCCTAATATTGTTGGGTAGGATTATACAAGTGTTCAGTGAAATAATTTTTGTGGTACAACGTTATTACATCGACAGGTATTTTTCATGGAGTTCTTTGCTGAAACTTTCCAGCCGAAAAAACTCATTGAAAAATATGGGGGCTAGGGGTTAATGGTATATAAGGGATACAGGGGTCTGGCGTGTAGGGATAAAATAATAGCAAAGAGTGGATTTGGGGGAACCCCCCAAATAAAAATAAAAGTAATTTTTTTTTCGGTAAACATGTTTCAGCAAAAAACTCTGTGAAAAAATACCTGCAGATGCAAGAACATGGAACCCATTTTTGTATAGCAGAGAATCCCCATAGCATTTGAGTACCCAATAGAAATCTGAAAACTTGGGAGAGCATGCAGGATGTGTGAAAAGGAATGCAGCTGTTTGAATATTCATTGCCCTAATGCAGTGTATGAGTAGTGCACAGCATATTCCATACCCATAATCACTTGTAGACCAAGTAGATGATATTGTAATGTTGCTCTCCACTTGTAGGGTATCATTAGCAATGCTAACCTAGAAGAGGCTGACCACAATATTTTCCTACTCAAAATCCTTAGAGGGAAAATTAATATTTGAGTTTTATAATTCATTAACTTCCAAAAGTAACCCCTGAAAGAGCCTGTGTGACATACGTACCAAAAATAGGAATCATGGTAAGAGGTTAATCAACCAAGTGGCCTGCTAGGTTACAGTCAGTATCGGATATTTCAGCTGACATTTGGGTTACACAGTGTGGGTGATCCTTTTTCTAATGCATCATTGGCTAGGGTAATTCTGGTACAAGAACGTTATTCATATTACAACCAACATAAAACTACTGTGGCTTGTGCCTTTTCACTTCTTGAGAAGGTGGGAATTGACTGTGTGTGCTGCTAAAACTCTTCTGAGAGGCACCCAAGAAGAAGCTGGGAAAGCGCACATGCGCACAGCTTAGAGGGAACATTGCCTGTTGGGCTTAGAGACCCAAGCTACTCCTCACTGAAGACACCCAACAGGGCCGAAACATGTCTGGGGATGCTTGTGGTCTTGTGCAGAATCAATGTGACCTAGCGGTTCAGGCTGGACTGCCCCTTTTGGGGTGGGACCAAACCTGATTTGCATATGGTCTTTTCCCTTCTGTAATGGCTTATCAGGCTGAAAAACGATGGTCTGGAGGTTTGCATAGAGCTGTGCCCATGGTTATGATTTGTTCAAAACCTTTCAGACATCAACTTTTGGTTTTGCTTTAGTCACCCCGAGTGGGACCGGTATGCCCAGATCTGCCTTCTGAGCCTCCTGGACCTAGAGACCCAAGCAACTCCTCACTGATGATGCCCAACAAGACCGTAACATGTCTGGGGATGCTTGTGGTCTTGTGCAGAATGAATGTTACCTAGCAGTTTGGGTGGACTGCCCCTTTTGGGGTGGGACCATGCCTGATTTGCATATGGTCTTTCCCCTTCTGTAATGGCTTATCAGGCTGAAAAACGATGTCCTGGAGGGTTGTCCAGAGCTGTGCCAGTGGTTATGATATGTTAAAAACTTTCCAGCCATCAACTTTTGGTTTTGCTTTAGTCATCCCGAGTGGGACGGGTATGCCCATATGTGGCTCCCGAGCCTGATGGGCTTAGCGACCCAAGCTACTCCTCACTGATGACGCCCAACAAGGATGAAACCTGTCTGGGGATGCTTGTAGTCTCATGCAGAAGGGATGTGACCTTGCAGTTTGGGCTGGGCTGCCTGTTTTGGGGTGGGACCAAGCCTGATTTGCATATGGTGTTTCCCTTTCTGTAACGGCTTAGCAGGCTAAAAAACAATGGTCTGGAGGGTTGTGCAGAGCTGTGACTGTGGTCATGGTTTGTTCACAACCTTCTAGCAATCAACTTTTGGTTTTGCTTTGGTCAACCCGAGTGGGATGGATATGCCCAGACATGGGTCCCGCGCCTGCTGGCCCTAGAGATCCAGGTTGCTCCTCACTGATGAGGCCCAAAAAGGCAGAAAAATGTCTGGGGGTGCTTGTGGTCTTGTGCACAAGGGATGTGACCTAGCAGTTTGGGGCGGATTGCCCCTTTTGGGGTGGGGCCAAGCCTGATTTGCATGTGATCTTTCCCCTTATGTAATGGCTTATCAGGCTGAAAAAACGATGGTCTGGAGGGTTGCTTAGAGCTGTGACTGTGGTCATGATTTGTTCAAAACCTTCCAGCAATCAACTTTTGTTTTTGCTTTGGTCACCCTGAGTGGGATGGGTATTCCCAGACGTGGCTCCCGAGCCTCCTGCACCTAAAGATCCAAGCAACTCCTCACTGATGACACCCAACAAGGCCGAAAAATGTCTGGGGGTGCTTGTGGTCTTGTGCAGAAGGGATGTGACCTAGCAGTTTGGGGTGGATTGCCCCTTTTGGGATGGAGCCAAGCCTGATTTGCATATGATCTTTCCCCTTTTGTAATGGTTGCATGATTTCCCACTGCCAGGCATGATGGCAGCGTTTTCTGGAGTGGATGGCAACAGGAAGTGGCTGATTTTAAATAGATTGTGATTTCCAAAATGGCCACCAGCGAGCTTCCAGTTCCTGCAATGATGCTGTTTCCGGTGCTGGTATTTCCGTCGCCACTGTTTCCAGTATTGGTAACATCGGTGCTATTGGTTACGCCAGTAGGCGTGCCGGTATTGTTGTTACCAGCATTTTCTTGCCGGCATCACCAGGATTTTGTGATTGATGGCAGTTATTCCATCATTCTGGTAATACCCGCGGACCTGATTCCAGCAGTCAGGTAACCGGAAACGGTAATACCAACATGACGGAATGACTGGAATTCTTTTTCGGGTAACTCGTGATGAGGCCATAGTCTCTGAGGGTGGGTGGATAGGAATTGGGTAGTTTCCTTGTCATAATCTTGTCCCAGTGTTCCTGCCTTCTAGACATTGGAGAGGTGTCCCGGAATCGCTCTTGCATCATCATTCTTGACCTACTTATCCCCCTAAGGAGCCTCCTTTTGCTCTGTCTACCAGGAAGAAGGGTGTTCTGGCTTGAGGGTCTGCTAAGGCTCGCTCTGCACACCCATTTGTAGACCAGATCCAAACAGTCACTCCCTTCTCTTTTATTAGTTGCATCTACTACATGGAAAAAAGGCACAACATTCTTTTACACACTATGATAAAACATGTATTGTGCATTCAAATATGTATGCTATACACTGAAACATATATACTACATCTAGTGCTAGGTGCGCAACGTAATTGAAGTGACAGTGTTCACCGGGAAGCGAAAAGGAGAAGGAGCATTCATGTCACTAAACTAAAAAAAGAGCGTGCCAGACTTGTGATGTCATCAGTGATATCATCAATGATATTTGTGATGTCATCTTTAATATCATGGGTGTAAGTCCTTGCAGTGCACAGTGGTAGCGCAAGTTATGTTTGCGTAGCGTACCATCACCTGCGAATTTCTGGGGTTTTTAGGTTTTACCTGTAACCATAATGTACCTGTAGCAACATGTTTCCATTGACTTTCATAGGTTTTGTACTGGTGCAACTTAACCATAACGTCCCTTTAACACATTTTTTTGTTAGTGAAGTTCTTAGGTTTTTAATAGTGCACTGTAACCATAACAATGCTTTAGGCTAGTTTTTTGCAATAAAGTGGAAATGGTTTTAGTAGCGCAACTTAACCATAACGTCCCTTTAACAACGTTTTTTGTGAGTCAATTGCATACGGTTTTATTAGTGCACTGTAGCCATAACAATGCTTTAGGCTAGTTTTGTAAATGAAGCGGAAATGGTTGTAGTAGCACAACTTAACCATAACATCCCTTTAACAATGTTATTTGTTAGTGAATTTCATAGGTTTTTTAGTACGGCACTTTAACCATAACGTTGCTTTGGGGTAGTGTTTTACAGTTAAGGCAAAAGGTGTTTAATAGAGCAACTTAACCATAAAGCCTTTTTAACAATGTTTTTTGTTAGTGAATTTCATAGGTTTTTAGTAGGGCACTGTAAGCAGAACGTTGCTTTAGGGTAGTTTTTTCAGGAAAGGCAAAAGGATTGCAGTAGTGCAACTGAACCATAAGGTCCCTTCAACAATGTTTTTTCTTAGTGCATTTCATAGGTTTATATTGCAGCACTGTAAACATTACTTTGCTTTAGCATAGTGTATTTGGAAATGATGCTATGTTTGTAATAGCGCTCCTGTATCTTAACGTCCCTTTAGAAATGGTTTGTGTATGTGATTATCACAGAAATTGTCAATGAAGGGAGTAAGTGCGACACATATCGTATACCCACTACACAATTGTTTGCTAAATGGAAGGAACAGCCGTAGTGTGGAAAACACTGCAGTGGAAACAGGTAGAAATAGGTACCTGATGAAAGAGATAGTTGTGCGCGTTGCAGTGCGTTTTCAAGGGCGCAAGTGCTTAACAGTAGTGAGAAACATTTTTTGTGTACTTCCAAAAAGGGCACCAAAACAATGAGTGTACAGCGGGCACAAAAGGAAAATGCAGTAATAGGAAAAAGAATGCTATTTGTGAGGAAAAAATGCTCACGCTGGCAAAACATAGATTCCCATTTGTATAATAGGACCATGACACAAGTTGTAAAAAGACACAAATACACTTCTTCACAATATACCATGCTTTCTCCATTTCTGCACCAAATGGAAAATAATGTCCCCACATGGGTGGCTTCATATTGGGAAACAAAATTATGCAAGAGATTGGAAACAGAATCATTGCCTGCCCTACTACCTCCCTCAGCATAAACGGCACTAAACATTGTGTTGCATGGTGTGCATTTCTCCCTGCACAAGCAACAACAATAATGTCGTCTGGATCTAGCATCACCAAAGTCTCACACTAAAAAACCAAAAGCAATCACTTCAGTGTAGGTGCTCCATACGCGTACAAACCTACATGATACACTGCACACAACTCCCATCGGACGCACTTTTTCACTCACTGTCAAGTAATGTATGTGCAAATCACCCACAGAGCATAGGCTGTGGTGCGTACAACACACAGCTATAAGCTCAACCTCTGCATTAAGGTGAATAAATATTTTGTATAGCACATTCTGAGTGTGCATTGCACACCCACAAAGCTTATTGCGCAATTCCGTTTCCTCCACAATCCCAAACAGAATATGTACATTTGCAAAATCAGCGTATGTTACACTTAAAACCCTGCAACTGTGGAGACGTATGGAATTTTTTTGCAGGTGTGCACGTGCGGAAGTAGGGGAATACATTTCAACCAAGGAAGGGGATGTGCTTTGTAGTGGTGTGTTTTGAAAAAAAGCTTTTTTTTTTTTTAAACAACTTCCACAGTAACAACTCCTTTATCGGGCTTTTATAATGGTTTTCATTTGTTGCTCTGTGCCTCACATTCTTACAATAACGTCTTCACTGCAGCCTTCAGATTTGAAAACCAAATGTCATTGCCACTATGCGACAATCAAATGCCATTCCCATTGAGAAGGTGCAGATATCGATGACCAATGTTCTCATTCTTACAGGAATGCATCCCAGCAGCATGCAAAAAGCTGCACATACTTCTGTTGATAACACGTGTACCACCTCTGGCTGCCGACAACATTCATTAGAATAGCTATATACGGGACTTGATGGTATACATGAGAAAATCACCTTTGCAGTGACAAAAATGGGCTTCACTTCTTTCATCATCTTTTCCAGTTGTCGGTACACACTTGCACAAGCTATTGAACCCGAAAGCAATGCTCCATAATCACTACGTGTACAGTACGTAAAGTGGGCACTCGTCAACATTCTTCAACCAAATGGGGGAAACTACGGACAGGGACACCGCACCACAAAGTCTCCACTTTGTCCAAATTCAAATTACTATTAAGGCCTCTTTCAACGGCATACTGGAGCAGATCGAGCACAAAGCGATCACCCACTATCAAAACTTTGCGTTTCGCCATCTCTTCCCACCTCACTACACACAGGAATTAAACAAAATATGGCCGCCTTCTGCTGTGACGCACAATCTAAGCACCTCATTGGACAATTGCAACAATGGCATTTCCATTGGCCAGCATTTTCAAAGGCACATAATATAGCATGTGCTCCTCGCAAAGTACCATTAGAGCCGCACCCCAACAATTCACTTACAGTCCTTCTGCCCTTTCCACTATCTTCTTCCCACCACGCCCTGATTAGTTATTTGTAAGTACTGACACACACATCCACCAATGGCTTCCATGACTTCAGCATCCTACAATGTCACTTCTCTACAACAGGTCATATGTACCGTTACAACGTTAGGCTGCATGTGTGGGAAGCACTTCCAGTTAAAACTTCAGTGAAACATTGCAGTAATTATACATGCACATTCATGCACATAAGCACCCATCACCAGAAAAGAAACGGATGGACATTTCTTCAGCAGTGTGTGCACAACTGTGTTAGAAGAACCTAAGCGCACAATATCTGCTTATAAGCGTCCACTGTGTCTTACATACTAATGTTCCTCCCGTCTGCCATCATGAAGTGGCAATTTGTTGGTATATACTTCCAAAGTTTTTATTTACCCATATCATACACTATAGTAGCTAATCAGTAACTCTGTTCTTGCCTTCCCACATTGATACCAAATGTGTTCCCCAATAACCCACCTACTATGTAACGTGTAAAAATAAGGCACTAAATGCACCACTGAATGTATTTTAGCAACCTACAGGCACTTTCCAAAAGGTCAGTGTCTGCACGGGTGTGGTGCTTTGTAAGCTGCACTGTTGCCACAGGCTCTTTTTAAATTTGCCCACCTCCACTTTCTGTCCTCACCAACTCATGCATGAAAGAGCACGCAACTTGTCCTTAGCCTGCACGGCAGGTATCCTACCCCTGCTTTAGTAAAATGTGTGCACTACCCCCCACTAACTTCGAACAATAAAAAAAAAGCCCTGTTCATTATGCAAAATGACATCTGGTCCCTGGGACATCAATACCTTCCACTCTGACTTCCTACATATCTGCTTGCTCTACCTTTTCCCTAATCAGCCTCCTACTCTGTCTGGGTCAGTTGCTTGTACACGCAATCAGATGATGGTACGTGTCTTACTTCTGCTGCAGCCTCCCTGTGCAACACACTCTCTGTCTCCCTGCACCTTGAGGAGAATAATGGTAGGCTCTCAAAGCACCAGAAAACCTTTCCATGAACTTCTTTTTCCCCACCTATCACCTGCTGACTTCCTGGCTAAAAGGCATTGTGCACTGGTTTCTTACCCAACCTATCAGTGTCCCATTTCACCTCCATGCCTACACTTCCACCCCTGCACTAGCTTTCAGCCAACCCCCGCACTTGCGTACTGCTTTCTAGAACCCTAACCGTGCACTCTTACTTTATGTGAACACTTATCCTTCCACTTGCCAGCACCGGCCATAGTCACATGTATTTCTGTTTCCTATTGTTCCCATATACTGCACTTTGCCCTCCCCTTCCCATTCACTTGCACACGGTCAATGTCAGCTGGCCTAGAGGAATCACTATCCCTGTATGGCCTCCGTTCTGCGTCCCTTTCCTCGGCGCTCCTTCACACACTTGTATGTATGCGCAATACAAACGGCAGAAAGTACAACAGCACATCATATGATATAATGCACACACTGCATGCATAACCACACCATGGCTGCCACGTACTTTATACACTTCACAACATGGTCTTCCATTGTAACGCATGTACTACAAATGTCGGAAAAGTGATCCCACAAATGCAGCAGGGAATGTATGGTAGTACGTTACACAAGTGTGTTCAGTCCATGTATACAAACATGTTGCATGCCCCTAACATTGCACACTTTCACCACAGCCTCGTACATGTAGGTGTACAAACAAACCTTCTCTCACAGTCTTTGTGTATACACAACCTGTATTGCCCAATTGCTTTGCCTCCTCAGTGGCAATGCTATAGCTGCCATCCTAAAAACAACTGGATGCGCCACGTGGAATCCTCACAGTACAGCAGATTATGCAGCATTACTGTGCTATACATTAGGGGGGGTTGAGAGGATTTTAGGGGTCGTGGTGGGGTGAAATAAAGGGGTGGGATTGTGTCTTTAGGATGGTGTGTAAAACCACTCTAGTGGCCTAGAAGGATGTATGGTATCAGTGGGTGTTTATTTAGACACCAACACAATAACAATGTGGGGGGGTTGGGTAAGGTCCAGAGCAGGGCTGGGGTCCATACTCACTGTTGTGCTGTCTAATGATGCAGTTAACTTCACTGCATCCAAGGTGTCATTGAATGAAACACACTTACCCAGCAAGCTCTGCTGGCTGGGCCTCTGTCAGGTGGGCCCTGTCACTTATGAAGCTCCTTCTCAGTAGGAGGGCCGGGGCTGATTGCCTTGGTCCTCTTCCCGCCGAGTTCTGGTGCTCTGTTCTCTTCTCACTCGTTAATTGTCGCTAAATCACGCGAGGAGGAGTCCCCAAAAACACTAATAATTCTTTTGTCCTTTTTGTCGTTTTTTTATTACATACGTGCATTCATACATTTTTTCTTCTTCTTCTTCTTCTTCTGTCTTTTGCTCACTGTCTGTTTCCTTCTCCTCTTCACATTTTTCTCCACTGCAGATTAACTATGCTCCCATTTTCCTCTTGGTGTCATCAATGAGAAAATCACCTTTGCAGTAGGAAATATCTGCATCGCAGCTCTCATCAACCTCTTTAAATAAACGAGCAAACATAAACACAACATGTGCCCCAAATTTAGTCCTCCAAAATGCACAACCACCACATCCACAGTACCAAAAGAGGCCACATATTTGCAAAGAAGATCCATGCATCCGAAACTCCACTCAAACTGTGGCCCAAAAAGCCTGCACTCCTTCCAACTGAAAACCAGTATCGAAGCCTCTTTCCACGGCATACCTGTGCAGATCGTGCACAAACCTATCACCGACTATGAGCACTCGCCGTCTCTCCATGTCCGCCAACCTCAATACATGTACCTTTCGGTAAATATGTCACTACCCCTTCTGTTAAACCAAACCCTCGATTCCTCATTGGAGAATCCCCACAATTCCATTTGCGAAGGCACCATGCTCATAAAGCCCTGATGTGGCACGTTCAATTTCTCAGCTACAGCTAGGGCCACGCCCCAGTAAATCACACAAAATACTTCTTCCCTTTGCACTCCATTTTTCCAAAAAAGCCATGGTGTGGCACGTGCGCTTTCCCAGCTACAGCTAAGGCCATGCCCCAATAAAGCAGACACAATACTTCTTCCCTTTGCACTCGATTTCTCCAACAGTCCCTTACTGCCGCCTATTAACAACTACCACATTTTCTAAAATACCTGCACCAATCACATACTTAAACTCTGCATTGTACACTTTCATTTCTATACACAACTCCATATGTCCCCTTTAACAGTCTGAGAACATGTACCCTTTGCTTCCAAAGCCCTTCCACCGGAAACCTTTCCTACAGAAGGCCCTATTTCTGCATCCACAAAAATCTGCCGGCGCACCCAACACACCTTTTCCCATGCACACAACACTCCACCCTTTCGCACACCCACAACACTATGAATGCATGCATAGGACCATGTACGCAGCTAACATAGTACACAAACGTAACATACATAGCAGCACTTCAACCCAAATCCCTCACTCCATAAATCACCCATTGACGAAGACAGGTCGCAATTACCACCATCCACAAACATACCATAGCTTCCATCACCCCTACCCACTACCATGCAGAAAGTATTGTTTCACTAGCAACCGAACCACAACATCAACAATTCTGCACACATCATAGTAAAGAACCCATATAAGCTGCACTTCAACCATACCCTGTGCCTTACTGCCAGTGGGCACACTGCGTGACTTTTCATTTCATCATGTCCAATCACACGTCCAAAACGTTACCATATTCTATGATGTGTGTGTATTTGTTTGTTAGATTGTGTTCAGAATGTTGGTATTGAAGAATGTAGGCATTTGGGTTTGCATTTATTGGTGAGGTGTTCTTTTGCCTGGTTGTGTTATGTTGCAGTGTTTGAGAGTCCAATCATTATATACTTACTGTTTCCTTTGTTGAGGCTGTATATAGAGTTTTGGCAGGCCATGCAGTTAAGATTGTAGGGTTTGGCAACAAGCACTGCAGCATAAGATACCCATGGAAGCAAACATTTTGGATTGTGGTCTGTGGTCAGGTGTTAGCTTGAATGGGTGTGTTATGCTGTGGTGTTTGTGAGTCCAATCATTATATACTGACTGTCTGACTTTTTGTGGTTGTATGCAGTTTTTTCATGACATGGGTAATTGTAGCAGACGTTCTTTTTCAATCTCTGTGCTAAAAGAAAAGATCATATGTTAGTGTAGGTGGTTCATAATGAGGTATTGCATTGCATAGTAGACATTTCTGTATTTTGTCGACCCTCATACTTAGTACTTTAGAAGTATTAAAGTTCAAACCAGTTTACTGTGAAATTTGCTCAGTTCCTGTGTTTGTTTATTAAATCATTGGGTCTGTGGGAAAAAAATACATGCTGGATGAAAAAAAAAAAGTTCTATGTTGTGGTACAATATATTTCGTTCATTGATTTCAGTAGGAGGAATTGAATAGGTGTATGGATTTTGATTTGGAAGTGGTGGTAGTATTGTTGTAATTAGATAGCAGTTGGTGTATTCTATTTGTTTATTTCTTTTTCCATTTTAGTGGTATTCATCTATCTGTTGACTTGTTGCAGGTCTTTGGGCCAGTTAGAAACCGGTTGGCGTATTCTAACTGTTTATTTCTTGTTTCATGGTATTCATCTACCTGTTGGCTTGTTGCAGATTGTTGGGGTAGTTAGATACATGTTGGTGTATTCTAACTGTATATTTCTTGTTTGATTTTAGTGGTATTCATTTATCTGTTTGCTTGTTGCAGAATCTTGGGGCAGTTAGATACCTGCTGGCGTATTCTAACTGTTCATAGTTTTGAAGTTGAAGTTTTGTTTATGTTCATACACAGATTAGTTATGATATTTTTTTTTAAAGAATATCAAGTAAGCGTTTACAAGATTTGCTGATAATCTCTGTTTTACAGTAATGGTAGTATCATTACATTCAAACCATCCACAATTCTTTTTTATATATGCAGTGTAGTGACCTGCATTGGTTGTGGCTCCTGCGTGGTAGATTATACCTATTGTTGTGAAGGTTTTCTTACCAAGTGATATTTGACCATGTATGAATCCAGTCAGCTTCCAGTTGTTTTTGATACCATCTGCATTGAAACGTAAAGGCATTACTATTACATATTTACTATGTGTCTGTATTTGTAAGGTGGAGCGATTATTGGAATTGCAGGTAGTACATAATCTGCTATGGTTTGTATTTTCTACAAGTTGCTGAAATGGAATGGATTCACAGTTAGTTATGGATACATATATGAAGCGTTCTTTAGGAACATCTTCTTGTGCTACATGGCTGCAAAGAGTGCATGCATGTTTCCACATGTATGACATCTGGAAGATTTAATTTATAGGTATGTTTTTATTTTCTAGTACTTGTAGTAAGTACATTAGAAATTCTTGTGGATCTTCTTGTGTGATTTTAGTGAATTTGACCATTCCAACACAGTAGTCCAATTCCTGCCTTATTCCAGAAACACTAAGGGGGTAATTCATAGAAATCAGCGCACAAGTGGGGCACGCGGCTGGCGCACAGTGTGCGCGTGCGAATCCCTGCGCCAGCCGCGTGCATCAAAACCCATTTCCGCGCACAGCGTATTCATGCATACCAGCTACCAAAACCAGCTGTGGCGCACAGTGGCGCAGAGACCCTGCAGCAGCGCCAGTTACGCCCCCAAGAACGCCTCTCGCGCAGGGAAAAGCCATCAAAATCCCCAATCCAGCGCAAAGGGCTGCGCTAACCCTGTACCAGCACGGCAAGCGGGCTACGTGTATCACTGGGGTGCGCGGAAAGTACCTCACGTCATTTCAGCAGGGTACGTGCATTTCAGGGGTGCGCGGGAAGTTCCACATGTGAATGTCCTGGCTACGTGTATTTCGGGGTGCGCGGGAAGTTTCACACGCGATATCAGCAGGGTACGTGTATTCCAGGGGTGCGCGGGAAGTTCCACACGCGAATGTCCTGGCTACGTGTATTTCGGGGTGCGCGGGAAGTTTCACACGCGATATAAGCAGGGTACGTGTATTCCAGGGGTGCGCGGGAAGTTCCACACGCGAAAGTCCAGGCCACGTATATTTCGGGGTGCGCGGGAAGTTTCAGACGCAATATCAGCAGGGTACGTGTATTCCAGGGGTGCGTGGAAAGTTCCACACGCGATTTCAGCAGGGTACATGTACATCAGGGGTGCGCGGGAATTTTCACACGTGAATTCAGCAGGGTACGTGTATATCAGGGGTGCGCAGGAAGTTCCACATGCGAATGTCCTGGCTACGTGTATTTCGGGGTGCGCGGGAAGTTTCACACGCAATATCAGCAGGGTGTGTGTATTCCAGGGGTGCACGGGAAGTTCCACACGCGATTTCAGCAGGGTACGTGTATTACAGGGGTGCGCTTGAAGTTCCACACGCGATTCCATCAGGGTACGTGTACATCAGGGGTGCGCGGGAATTTTCGCACGTGAATTCAGCAGGGTACGTGTATATCAGGAGTGCGCGGGAAGTTCCACACGCGAATGTCCTGGCTACGTGTATTTCAGGGTGCACGGGAAGTTTCACACGCGATATCAACAGGGTACGTGCATATCAGGGGTGCGCGGGAAGTTCCCCACGCGAATGTCCTGGCTACGTGTATTTCGGGGTGCGCGGGAAGTTTCACACGCGATATCAGCAGGGTACGTGTATTCCAGGGGTGCGTGGGAAGTCACACACGTGAAGTCAGCAGGGTACGTGCATTCCAGGGGTGCGCGGGAAGTTCCACACGCGATTTCAGCAGGGTACATGTATCACAGGGGTGCGCTTGAAGTTCCACACGCGATTCCATCAGGGTACGTGTATTACACAGGTGCGCGGGGAGCACCACACGTGAATTGCACGTGTGGGTCCTCCCAGGTGTTCCCTCTACACCCTCCACGGCCCCTGCAGGTGGCTCACACCACAGGGGCCTACCCTGCACATGTCCTGCAGGCACCCCATCCACCATGACCATGCCCCCCAGCCAACCCACATGTCAACTTACACTACTGCCCACCAACGCATGTTCCCCTGCACCCCCAGCCACCAGGGGCACCCTCCACCAGGCCCCCACCCATGTCTCCCACCACCCCCACCCCCCAGCAGTGCAGGGGCACCCTCCACCAGGCCCCCACCCATGTCTCCCACCACCCCCACCCACTAGCAGTGCAGGGGCACCCTCCACCAGGCCCCCACTCATGTCCAACTCATGTTCCCCACCACCCCGACCCCCCAGCACTGTGGTGCACCTGCAAGCAGGCCCCCACCCATGTCCAAGTCATGTTCCCCACCACCCCCACCCCCCAGCACTGTGGGGCACCTGCCAGCAGGCCCCCACCCATGTCCAACTCATGTTCCCCACCACCCCACCCCCCAGCAGTGCAGGGGCACCCTCCACCAGGCCCCCACCCATGTCTCCCACCACCCCCACCCCCTAGCAGTGCAGGGGCACCCTCCACCAGGCCCCCACCCATGTCTCCAACCACCCCCACCCCCAGCACTGTGGGGCACCTGACAGCAGGCCCCCACCCATGTCCAACTCATGTCTCCCACCACCCCCACCCCCCAGCACTGTGGGGCACCTGCCAGCAGGCCCCCACCCATGTCCAACTCATGTTCCCCACCACCCCCACCCCCCAGCACTGTGGGGCACCTGCCAGCAGGCCCCCACCCATGTCCAACTCATGTTCCCCACCACCCCCACCCCCTAGCAGTGCAGGGGCACCCTCCACCAGGCCCCCACCCATGTCTCCCACTACCCCCACCCCCCAGCAGTGCAGGGGCACCCTCCACCAGGCCCCCACCCATGTCTCCCACCACCCCCACCCCCCAGCAGTGCAGGGGCACCCTCCACCAGGCCCCCACCCATGTCTCCCACCACCCCCACCCCCCAGCACTGTGGGGCACCTGCCAGCAGGCCCCCACCCATGTCCAACTCATGTCTCCCACCGCCCCCACCCCCCCAGCACTGTGGGGCACCTGCCAGCAGGTCCCAACCATGTCTCCCACCCCCCCCACCCCCCAGCAGTGCAGGGGCACCCTCCGCCAGGCCCCCACCCATGTCTCCCACCACCCCCACCCCCCAGCAGTGCAGGGGCACCCTCCACCAGGCCCCCACCCATGTCTCCCACCACCCCCACCCCCCAGCAGTGCAGGGGCACCCTCCACCAGGCCCCCACCCATGTCTCCCACCACCCCCACCCCCCAGCAGTGCAGGGGCACCCTCTACCAGGCCCCCACCCATGTCTCCCACCACCCCCACCCCCCAGCACTGTGGGGCACCTGCCAGCAGGCCCCCACCCATGTCCAACTCATGTCTCCCACTACCCCCACCCCCCAGCACTGTGGGGCACCTGCCAGCAGGCCCCCACCCATGTCCAACTCATGTTCCCCACCACCCCCACCCCCCAGCACTGTGGGGCACCTGCCAGCAGGCCCCAACTCATGTTACCCAGCCAACATGTCATCACAATCTAGATCCCTGGTCCCTATGGTCAGCCTCCAAATGCAAAACACCCACCCGAGTATTGCATCCACCCACTCATAATTGGCAATTACATGACAGAACACCAATTGCAAGTTTCAAAACAACACAACAAAACAGATGTCCCTCACATACACACAATGGGTGTCAGTGAATGTCAAAACCCATATCATGATATGCATGAAACCAATGAGATGATACTACACATTGAAGTTCGATTAAAAAATATGTATTAAAGGAAACATAAATAGAATCAAAAATAAATAAACAGATATGGGAATGTCCAAAAATGAAAAGAAGCATGTCCGTGAAAAAAAGCAAAACCAAAAATCATAATCCAAAGTAATGGTGTCCAAAGTCACTGTCCACAAAAGAAAATCCAATGGGAAATAATAATTGAAAGCCATTGCTCCATGGGTAAATTGTGAAAGAAAAATAAAATCCAACAGTGAACTATGTACAGACGAACAAGCCAGGGTCCATTATCCCAACAAAAGAAATGAAACCTATCTAACTACACTAACTAATAAAATAAACTATATACAAAAATGTGGCCAATGTCCAAAAGGTCCAAAACAAATAAAAAAACAAAGGAAACCTAACACTACCTACATAACTATGTACAAGGGCAGCGGGCTAGTCTGACGGCTCACTTTTGGATGTCCCGGGCCAGGGCATCATCGAACTCCTGCTCAATGTCCCGGAGGCGGTCCTCCTCAATGGCCCCGAGGGTCCGCAGGGCCGTCGACGTGTCCACCTCCAACCCCTTGCGGATTGCCTCGAGGCACTCGGCCCGCCTCAGGGCCCTCCGCATGGAGTTCTCCGCCCTGACCATTGTGAGCCGTGCCTCTTCCGCCCGCTACCACTCCGCATCCATGGCGTGGCCCAACCGCTGCCACACGGAAGACACTCTCTGTCCTGGGTCCTCCTACCCTCCGGCCGATGCCTGCCCCTCCGATGTTGAAGGCCCTGAGCCTTCATGGCTCCCACCACGTTGCTGCTGCTGCTGTGCCTCTGCCCGTGCACTGCCTCCTGCTGCCTGCACATCCTCCGCCGGCTGGGGTGCAGTCGTTGATGTGGCCACCCCTGCTGGATGTCCGACTCCCGACTGTGGCAGGGATGCCTCCTCCACCAGCCTGGCTGCACCGTCAGAGGCAGCTCCACAGGGCACCCAGGTGACTGATGGGTGGGAAGATGGCACGGAGGACGACTGGCGCGTAGGGGGTTCAGTTGAGGAGGGGGTCGTAGCAAGCCCGAGCAAACGGAGGAATCCGGACTGGGTGACCTGTCCCAGCAGGCTGACGTGGTCAACAAGCCATTCGAGATGACGTGCAGTCTCCTCATGAAAAGACTGCAGGTCACCTCGCATGGCCCGTTGACGCAACGCCACACCAGTCAGGACAGGCTCAACCCGGACCCGGATAGCCACGTCCGCAGGCAGAGGAAGGCCAGTTGTCGTTTGCTCATCCCCTGCCTGAAAACCGGTCTGGACATAGGCATCCCTGCTGGTGCAAGATGATGCAGGGACAGGATCAGGGACAGGATTGCACACAGGCACCTCCGCGGCGGCCTGTGCTGCCTCCTGTCCCTGGTCCTGCACTGCACCACTAGCACCAGTGGGATCCCCACCTCCAGACCCCGTCTCTGTTGCTTGCACGGCCTCGTCCTCCACCAAATCCCCCACCAACCTGGATGACTCCGTGCCATCTTCCCCCGTTGGGCCCTGTGGGGTCCCAGCTGCCCCTTCTGCTGCCGAGGAGTCCAACTCCAACCTCCGCCTCTTGGACCTCCCCCCGGCAGCTGCGGCCTGGGACGCGGCACCGGACCCCTCACTCCCCGACGAGATGCCAACATGGGAGGGGAGCCGGGCCTTGCGTCTCCGGCTGGCGGTGGGATCCCCGCTGCTGTGCTCCACAGCACCTTCTCCGCCCTCTTCATCAGTTGACTCTGCAGACAGGGAGAAATAAAACACAGGCATCAGGGCACTGTACAATGGACACATACACATATGACAGTTGTACATGAGTGGCATTGGCAAACCTCAGACATGCCATCACAATCCCCAACACACATGTCATTTCAACTCGCACACATGAGCCATACCACAGCCATATCGCAACTGCCAGCACCATCCATACCCATACAACAGCATGAGCAGGCAAAGCTGAGCCAGACATCACATGCAACACAGGAAGTGCACCACACATGTACACACAACACCACACTTGCATGTATGTGTACACCTGTGCCAAGTATCGCAGTGTTCGGATGGGCATCCATGTCACAGCTGCCAATCAGGCTTCCACATCCGGCTGTCACATGCATCCATGTTGCATCACTGTTGCACCCTTGTCAAATACACACAAATGCACATGTACACAGTGCTGATACATGCAGCTGAAAACAACATACATGCGTGACATCACAGAGATGTCTACTTACATACACATTCATCCAAACATGTGTGCCCACACAACTGCATTTGGCATGCAAGCCTACACACACAAGCACCATCCATGTCTCACACATTACAGCCCTCGCATGTGTTAGCTCCACGACCCTGTACACCCCCACCCATACTCGAACCCATACAAACAGATGTGCAACCTGCACACTACTGAAACATCACCACACGCACAGCTCACAATCAGGATGCATGTACACTTACCGCTCGACTCCAGACGGGTCTGCCTCTCAAGGACCTGGACGTGGAGCGCTGGGGATATGCGTTCCAGGACCCTCATCTGATCTTCCGACAAGTGGCCCCGGCGCCCCTTGGCATCCGCTGCCTTCAAGAGGCGCCGGGCCTTGTTCAGGGTCCTGGACCTGAAGTCCTCCCAGCGCTTCTTGACATGTTGGAAGTCGCGGACTGCCACCCCCTCCGCGTTGATGGCAGTCACGATGTCAGTCCAGATCCGAGTCCGTCCTTCCTTGTTGGCGCGGGAACTTCCGAAGAGGGCATCATACTGCCCCAGGACTTGCTCCACCAGGACACCAACTTCGGTGGCACTGAAGCTGGTGCCCCTCTGCCTCTCTGGCCGGGGGTTGTCAGTGGTGCCAGATGTTGCAGTGCCCGACATGACAACCCCAGAGGCAGGAGTGGGTGGGCAACTGGGTCCTGGGGCTGGGCTGTGGAGTGATGGAATCCCAGTCGGGAGTCTTCGGTTCCAGCAGGGGTGGTCACAGCAACAGCACCCCTGGCTGATGTGCAGGCAGCAAATGGCAGGGCACGTGGGCAGCAGGCAGTCAGGCAGCAGCAGATGGCAGGTGGAAGCGTGCTCGGGGCTCTGGGGGGCAGTAGTTTGGCCTTCTGGGCAGGAGCGTGGTCTTCCGTGTGCTTACGCGTGGCCAGCTTGATATGGAGTGATTTGGCACGTGAAAATTCGGCACATCAGCGTGTAATTCGAGGAAAGGCCCTTAGCGCGTAAGCGCGCCTGCACGCATACGCAATTTCATTGCACAGAAGGCCCCTGAAGCGCAAGCGCCCCTGTGACATGACACTCACAGGCATGTATGGGCATTTCAGCGCGCGTGAAAAACTGCTTGTCCGCGTGTAATACGAGGAAAGGGCCCATGCGCGTAAGTGACGTGACGCGCGCATGCGTTTCCCTCAGCACGGGTTAAAGGTGAGCGGGCCCAGCAGTTCGCTGTACGTGCCTTTCGTGGAGACCGACGTGTGTTGCTGCTTCCTGTTGTTTCGCGCGCCATCACAACTTCACAGCTATCAAGGACGTATCTCTTCTTTTGGCGGGGGTATTGGCTACACGTGTTTTTTTGCATCGCGCTAGTCAGACGGTGAGTCGCACACACTCTTTTTCCCACTGCGGGTGCCCCTGTGTATCGCACCCATTTTCGATGTCATAGTAGCCTGCGTGTCCCACGCGTACGCGTTATTCGTGTTACTGGGTGCCACCACGTACTGCGGGAGGTTGAATCCACGCACGTAGGCTGCAGGGTTGCGTGCACGGTTTTACTGCAGTTTTGGGGTGCATGAGCGTTGCGTGACCCGTCACCACATCACCGGGGTCACATACAGCCTTGCAGGTGCAGGGGGGCTGTTGACATCTTGCTTCCCACCCCCTTCACCCCAATTGCCCAGGTCAATTGTGGTGTACACCTCCCATTGGCACCACTCCATCTGTGCCAGCACTACTACATCAGTGCCATGGTTGGGAGGCCACCAAAGGTGAGGGGTGCCTCAGCTAGGCGTCCTCCTCGTGGCAGGCGTGGTCGGGGACGTGGCCATGGTGACAAGGGAGTAGGGGGTCTCCAGGGTGTCCAGGGCGGCCACAGAGGTGGAAGAGGCAGGGGTGCGCCACTTGAGCACAATGTTGTGCCATGTGTCGGTGCAGTCATGCCACCACCCCCTGTGGTTCCGGGGGATGCAGCTCCTGCATCTGGCACTGGCACCCATTTGACCCGGCAGTCCGTTCCATCGACTGCCACGGGCCCAAGGGTAGTGGTAGCTGCAGGTGCAGCTGTGGACACCGCCACCCAGGCTCAGGGTCTGCCAGCGCAGGCTGCGTTGGCACTTGAAGAGCCCTTGGTAGATCTCCAACAGGCCAGGGGGGAAACCATAGGGGCAGGCCGGGCTGCTCAGACCAAGACACGTGTCCCTGGGGCAGTCATGTCATCTGCTGCCCCGAACAGCCGGGTGTTGGCAAGTGCAGGGGCAGATGCACCCAACATCACCCCGGTTGTGAGTCTGCCAACCAGGACCGTTGCGGTCAATGACCCTGCCACAGCTGATGTTGCTGCGCAGGGTCCATTAGTGGGCCCCCAGCTGCCACTGACACAAGTCAGGCCTTTGGTCATCCCTCCATCTGCCACTCCCTTGGCTCAATCCACCGAACCCACTGGCCATACTGGTCAGGGAGGCATTAGGCAGCCAGGGTCTGCGCCACAGTCCAAGAGGAGGAAGGTTGCACCTGCAGCACAGGCTGGGACCCTACACACAGCCACGACCTCCTGCACGTCGAGGAAAAAGCCTTTCTGTAAGCAGGAACTGGACTTCCTCATGGACTACGTGCGGGGCCACAGCCGTGGCATGCTAGTGGGTGCCAATAGTCAGACTACGGCTGCCCAACATGACACCCACTGGAAGCATGTTGCGGAACATGTCAGTTCATTCGGCCATGAGGTGTGCACGGCGCAAGAGTGCAAAAAGCGTTGGAATGACATCAAACGCAGCACTAAGGCTAAGCGTGCCTCTAATTACAACTTGACTCTGGTGACTGGCGGTGGGCCTGCACCAGAGGAGGAAGAGCTCACTCCGCATGAGGCTCTCGTTGCGGAGTTCATACCACCTGAATTGGTCGAAGGAGTGGGAGAGATGCTGGACTTTGATGCACAGTCCAGTGAGTGTTGATGCGTGTTTGTTGAG
Source organism: Ambystoma mexicanum (assembly GCF_040938575.1). NCBI lineage: Eukaryota > Metazoa > Chordata > Amphibia > Caudata > Ambystomatidae > Ambystoma > Ambystoma mexicanum. The sequence continues at coordinate 970,065,925 of NC_090934.1, forward strand.
GACGTGTGTGTTTCACTTGTGGGTGTGTTGTGCATGAGTGCTGCTACATGTGACGTGTACATGGTTCTGATGTGTAAGTAATGCAATGCTTCCGTCATGCATGTCTCCTCTGCCTGCATGCGGGACTCCATGTAGGCATGCTCCCTTGCCCCTCCTCCGCCACTCTGCACCCCAGTTCCACCTTTGCACTGGTCTGCTTCAATCTTGCCAATGTGTACTTTCTTGTTCATGTGTCCTGTGTAGATGCTAACTTCCAGCGTAGAATCTGCCAGACATATGCTGTGTGGTACAGCCTTAGTACTCGATGCAGGGTATCTCACTTGTACTGTGCATAGGTCAGATGTCCCGCAGGGACATGAGTGCCCATTCATGCTCCATGTGCATTGCACGCATGCCCCTATGTGTCCTTGACTGGATGATCACTGTTATACAAGTCCTTGGTTACATACATTGCCTGGCATCTCATCAGCCTTCCCATGTCAACTGTGGCTCAGTCCTGCGTTGCACACATGTTTAGGGTCTGACAATCTGTGTGGCTCACAGGCCTCAGCCTGTTCAATGGCCAATGACTCTGTCCAACTGTTGTTGTGTCTTCTTCACACGTGGGCGGCCTCCAGAGTTTTCATCATGTGTCCTGCTTACTGTCCCAGCATCATTTGCAGTGTTGTCACTTGAATCACATTAAGCTGTTGATGCCAGTCAACACTGCCTGTCAATACACAGGTGTATGGTCAGCCTTTTGATACCATGCTAGGCATCCCTGCTTTGGTACTGGGGTGGAGGGGTGCTTGGCTTCTAGATATGGTACACATTGAATGCACAATGCACGTGATGTCTGAATTTGACATTGCACTGCCTTCACATTTCCTGGCACACACCATGGAGTCCTTGTACATGTAGGTAGTGAGTGGCGTACACATTTTCTGCACTGCATAGACCCACTTCCATGGAAACTGCCACCTTTAGACAGGTATTCAAAGTTGACCCAGCATGCATGCCAGGTTATATGTTGAGTGTCACATGTCTGCCGGATGCGTTTGCTGTCGGTGTGTGTGTGTGTTGTGTGCTTCTGACATGTGTAGTGACCTTTTTTCTCTCTATTTTTCAGGTGATGACGCAATGGAGGCGGAGGATGGTGTTGTCATGCCAGACACAGGGTTGTTACCACCACATCAACCCGGCACTAGTGGGGGTCGTGGGGTGGTAGGCCACGAAAACCCCCAAGTGCTGCAGTCCATCTTGTCTCTGGCTGCTTATGAGTCCAGCCTTGATGACGACTCTGACGTCCATGTTTAGTTGGATGAGCATCAAATCCATGTGTCAGGGGTGAGGGATTCTGATGTGGACACTCCTCTGTCTGCGACCCCTGCACTGAGGGATCATACAGTCTTGGTTTCTCTGCCCGTGGTGGATCGGGACGCAGGGTCATCCTCCACACCAGTCACTGATGTGCCTGGGACATCACGTCGACGGGGGCATGTAGTCGTGCAGCCGCGGGCGGTGCCAACACAGCGAGGACCCCCGGTCCTTGGGTCCCGCAGGGGTCAAGCCTGGCAACGCGGTCGCCGCGCGCAACCGCAGTATACTGAGTGGGAGCAAGACATGACTGCCAATTCCGAACGGCAGGGGGCAGCAATGGAGAACATCGCGGAGAGCATGGAGCGTGTGGCCCGATCTGTGCTCCCCCTGCTAGGCAGGTGCTTCTCCAGCAGCAGGCGGCACGGTCCACGGCCCGCTCGCTCAGGCTGGGCATGGCGGCCTCAGACAGGGCACGCCAGGCTGAAATGTCGTCTCTGCGTCAAGCAATTGCTGCTCACGCAGAGGCGCACATGGATGCCCTGAGGGAGGAGTATGCTTCCCTCAGATCCACTCTGGGTGTCCTTATGATATCCCAGAGGCAGCAGGCAGAGGAGAGGTTTGCACAGCTTGAGCGTACCATCTTGGCTGAGCTACAGGCTTGCCGGGAGGTGCAGCGGTTGTCCAGCCAGGCCTTGCAGGAGGAACTCCGTGTTACACATGCTACCTTGCAAGAGGAAGCACGTGTATCACGTGAGGTTCTGCATGCAGACCTACGTCACATCGCCACCTAGAACCAGGCTCACCCGTCCGGCAGACTTGCTGCCGACGAGGGGCAAGCTGCGGCTAGGCGTGGCCAGGCTACTGTGCCACGTCCTCCTTTACAGGATGAGCCAGACTCGGACGACCATCTATCTCCCACATAGGTCGGGCTGTGCAGGCGTTGAGCCCATGGAGGTTTTTTTTTTGGCTCAGCATCATCGCATGTGGATGTTGAGCAGCACCCTGTACCTCCCCCCTCCTGGGTACCTCTCCTCCCCCTGGGTCGTATGTGGCCATTTTTGATTTTTCTTTTAGTTTAGTTAGTTAAGTTTCTGTTTGATAGTTAGTTTAATTAGGTAATGTAGGTTTTCCATTGTTAGTGTAATTAGTTAATAGTTGATTTAGTTTAGAATTGCTTGTCTATTGTGCTTTCATGTGACGGTGCAGTGCTTTGTGGCTTTTGAAGGCATCCACTGTCTGTTCCAGCTGGGCCCTTCAGGCTTGTCTTGTTTATGTGTTTACTGCTTGGGGTCCTTGACTCACATATGCCACTCCTGCCTCCCTTATCCATGGGCTCGCAAGGATGGTTCAGTGTTACAGATTTTTACACAAGGGCTTTGGACTGTCATATCTGTGGCATGTCTGGTGCTGTGTGACTTGTGTTGACACCCCTAGTGGGGATGATTTTGGTGTTATTGTCCACTGTTCAGCTTTTGCTAGATGGGGTGTGTCATGATTAATGTGTACATTAAATGCTATGCATTGTGTAGTATGTTTCATATCTTTACTGTACACGTGCTTGTTGCAATTTATGCTGTAGATAGTGTTCCACACTTTGGATCTGAAAGATGGACTGATGGTGTGATTTATGATGTGACTCTCTGACATGGTCAAGTAATGAGATGCCTGATGAGACACACACAGATGACTTTGAAGCATTAATCATGTGTTTCATGCCCTTTCTGCAGGGGGATGAGCCTCCAGAGCACCTTTGCCAGCAGACATGGCCCATTGGACGACGGAATTCTGGACACGTTTGTTGGTGCCCACATGCACATGTGTGCACATGCAGAGGCACAGGGATTGCAGACCTACATCCTAGAACTGCTGACGTGTTCCAAGGAACTCCAGGCAAGGTGAGCAGCACAGGGGGGCCACAACACAGCAAAGCTTGCACCAGGCGAGTTGCACATGCAGGCTTAGTCACAGCACTGAGGGTGAGCTTAGACGAATATTGGTGTTGAAGCACACAATGCAGCTCAGATGTGTTGGTGGACTGATGGCTGTTGATTGTAAGGTTGTCTGGGACACATGCAGGGGCAGTGGCACATACCCTCCGGTACACCAAGGTCCATTGAGGCACTTGTATCAACAATGTAGCCTTCCGAGACATGGAAAGGGGCAGCTCACAGGGACATACAGCAAGGGACATACTCGGGTGCAGTGCATATCTTTTCCATGTACTTTATGATAAATGCACTGCCAACTTTGTTTCGGTCATGGTGGTACGCAACTTGCTCAGAAGTCATGGCTTGCTATATGGGTCTGTCTGCTTACCCAGGGAACATTGCATATTGTGTGAATTGTGACACATTGGTGTTCCATTTGCCACGCACCCACCGGCGGCTGACTTACTGCATTGACTGTGTATGACCCGTCACAGGGGTGATGTTATATATGGGTACGAAACATCTACACCAGATTGTCTGTTTGTAGAGTAGTTTGTTGCTATGGGGCATGTTTGGTGTTGTGTTTTTGTGTAATTGGCACGTACCGGTTGTTGACTGTGACTCTCTTTGCAGCATTGCAGTGCTCCTGTAACCGGACCTGAGAGTGCGCAGCCAGGAGGCCAGCACTCAAAACCAGAGCTAAGTGTCTTGTTGTTTTTCTTTCAAACTGCTCTGCATAGGCTTGCTGGGGAGTGTACTAATGCATGGATGTATGTGTGGTTCAATTTGTTATGTTTTTTCCCCCTAATCACCCGGAATCCTATGCAATTTTGAACCCTGTACCCTCTACCCGGTGTTCCTGCTTCCCGTACCTATCCAAGCAACGTTCCCTAACCCTCTTTCCCCGCTGGGGTTGCGGATGCCTGTGTAAGCCCCGAACTTGCAGGCGCCAAAACCCTAGCGGGGGTGGTTGGTTCGTACCACTCCTAAGCCTGGACTACAGAAGGCCATGACAATGATGTCCAAGTTTGTTTGGATTGTGTATGTGTTCATGCAGGTAGTACATTTTCGTGCATTCCCTAGTTTCATGTGTCATTCCTCCTCCCCTCTCCTGCCACTCATTCAGTCATCCAGTGTGTCAACACCTGTCCCGACTGCATATCCCTGAACCTCCTTCCCCACCAGGGTCTCAGGGGCCTGTGTGAGTTTGACCTTGCAGGCACCTGGGACACGGTGGGGGTGGTTGTTTCGTGACACTCCCGCGCCTGTACACGGGACCTGTGACAGTATACATCCGTTCATGGTGCATCATCCTATGTCATGTACCACACATGGTTCACATCCTGTTCTGACATTGTTTTACTGTGCTACCTTGGTTGTTGCATCATTGCGGTAGTACTTGGCCTTTGTGAGGTACTGCTACGTCAAGTCATCTACTGGAGGGTGTTCTGGTTCGTTTTTCTGGCTTGGATTTTGTGATTTTGGATATGAGTGTGGATTATGAGGGTGCAGGCACCTTTTTACACACAAGGTGGGAGATGGTGACGAAGGGTAAAGGTGATCCTGTGGCCAGGTGGAATTGAGGTTTGAAGGCTCCATGACCCAGGTGCAGTTGTTCAGTGGGTCATGGTCATTTGTGAGGGAGGGGGGGTTGTTGTTGATAGTTGCCTTGCCCTGCAGTGTGATGGGAACTCTGACATTATAATGGTGGTATCCTATGTACATGTTGTGTTCTGCTGATCAATGCCTGTTCATGTTTTGTGTTAACCTTTCAGGTGCGAGGGGATAGTTGTGGTTTGACATGCTCGGGTGTACACATGGTGAATGTTCACATGTGATGTGTAGAGAACACTGATGGTCACTTGAGTGCACATGCATATGTGGAGTGCATGTCCTTGCAGAACCACACACTTGCACTCTGATGCACTACATGTACTCCCACCCTTGCATATCCACGTGTACACTGTTTGCCTTCTGGTGCCCACTGTGTCCCTGCAGCACATGTTCTGTGACCAATTATGGATCCTGTACATGCCTAATTTGCTGTTTGATGTGGTCTGTCACTTAGATGTGATTCTCAGGGTGTGCATCACACACAATGGCTGTTCACTGTGCTGTGCGCTGAGCAGTGTGTTGCAGGAGTAGGACACAGCACACAGAAGCTGCAGTGTTGATTTTGCAATGCACAATGTGCATGTAGACAAGCATTCATTGTTATGTTACATCTACAACTCTTGTAATGCATTTGGAAATTACTTATTTTGGGTGGGAGATTTTGTTGGTCTGTCATTTCATCTGATTCCGGGTCAGGCATCATTGTCTGATGCCACTGTAGATTTTGGACATGGCAATGTATACCTTATCGTTACTGTGTTGGTGTATGGGTATTGCTTGCCATGTCATGTTGTGGTTTGGGAGGGTTTGAGTGACATGACAGTGATGGCCAGGCCTGTTTTGCAGGTGTGTGTGATGCACACCTTGCATGTCAGGGTCATCCGCTTCTCAGAGCAACTAGCTGGGGGTAGATCTCTCTCCGCGGCAGGGCCCTCCCTCTGGAACAGCCTTCCTGCCTCACTTGAACTTGAGGGGAACCATCTCCGGTTCGGGAAGCACCTCAAGACCTTTCTTTGCTTCTGCTTTCTCTCTGCCTCTCCCTTGCGGAATTCTTCACTGGAACTGCACTGGAGCTGCAACTGGGCCACTTTCACCGACCTCGGTCCCTGGCCCAGCCACTCTCCACTTGCACTGCCTCCCTGGCAACCCCTGCACTGCGGTACTGTCTCTCTATCCCTACAGCCCACCCTTCCCAGCACTTGTCTGCACTTACCTTTGCAGTTGCCACCAGCCGACCTATGTATTTGTTTTTTGGTCTACTTCCCCTGTACTGCACTCCCCCCCCTCCCCTTCCCCTTGCACTTTTCCCTTCCCCTTAACCCTGCACTTGCACAATCTAAATGACACCTGGCCTAGTAGTACCGTTGTCTGTCTTCCCTTGTTCCCCCCTCCCTGCCTCATCTCACCTTGAAATACTTGTGTATAGGCCATATCATGTCATATGTCATATATGTGCCTTTTGGTCACACAGGATAGCTTGTGTTTAAGTAGCTAGGGATGCAGATGATGTGGCACTTCCATGTCAACTATCTCAGGGTGGTAGGGTTGTGACAGTTGACTGTCTCTTTGTCATCATCGATTGTCACCTGGTATGTGCCAGGCCTGTGTGAACTCCACAGGGGTGGGAGTTTAGGTGAAAAATGTGGTCACAAGCTGGGTCCAGGCTTCCTCGCCACGTGCCCTGTCCCCTCCCATGGGCAGCGCCTGTGCCTGTGGTTGGGGATGTGGGGGCACCACCATGTCCACCGGGACGCCCTGCCGTGTTGCAACATTGTGCAGGACACATGCTGCCACAATGATCCTGCACACTACTGGTGGTGCATAGAGTAGTTGCCCGCCAGAGCGGTCAAGGGAGCGTAAACGTGACTTGAGCACTCCGAATGTGCGCTCCACTATGGCCCTGGTTGCAATATGGGCGGCGTTGTATCTTACCTGGGGTGGTGTGGTGGGGGTTCCGGATTGGCGTCATCATGTGGTTGCTCAGAGGGTAGGCACTGTCCCCTGGGGAGGTGATAATAGTTGAGATTATTAGGGTTTGGGTATTTGTCTGTGTGTGACTTGCATGCATGTGCAAGGGCATTTGTACTGACCTAGGAGCCATGTGTTGCCATGCTGCCCAGCTTCCAGGGGCCGGCTCAGGGCGGACATTCTGTATATGAAACTGTCATGGGTGGAGCCTGGGTAGTTTGCATAGACAGAGGTGATGATTCCCTTTGCATCGCGTACCACCTGTACATTGATGGAATGCCAGTGCTTGCGGTTTCGGTAGATGTGCTCAGTGGCCCTAGGTGGACGTAGGGCCACATGGGTGCAATCTATGGCACCGAGCACTTTGGGGAAGTGTGCAACCCTGAAAAAATACAGGACAACGGCCTGCCTTTCTGCGGGTGTTCTGGGCATGTATATGTGCCTGCGGACTGAGGGGCGCGCTGTCATGATTGCCAGTACCTGGTGTAGGCAGCGTGACTGCGTGGCCTGTGAGACCCCCCCACTATGGCAGTAGTCTGCTGAAATGACCCAGTGGCCAAAAAATGCAGGACATTGAGCAGCTTCTCAAAGGGGCTCAATGCTTGGGAGCAAAGGGTGGGGATGTAAGGTCATCTTCCCACTCCCTGACAAGGTCTAGGATGATATTGGGTGGAAACCTATACCTGGCATAGACCCGTCAGGCATCCCAAAAAGGCTTGTCCGTGGTGCGAAAATGCGTGCCCTGGCTATTCTCCTCCTCCTGCGGTGTCCCACGATCAGTGCTGCGACAAATGGGGCATTCATCGTAGCTGTATTTACGTGTTTGTTGTTTGCGCGCACTTTTGTACTGTGCGCGGGGGCGCTTTCGCCTGCCTTCGTGTGGCGGACGCGTTGACGCCTGTGCGCGTCTTTTGCCGTGCGCGGGTTTCCCGTATTCGGATCCATGAATACAGGTTGTTCGCGTGCGTGCGTTCCGTGTAGTTCCCTGCAGTACTTCCCCAGTTACGCCTTCTTTTTCACGCGTTGTTCCCCATTCCGCGTGTTACGCCCACTGTTCCGCCCACTTTGGTTGTGTGCGCCGCGCTATGTGCGCTTTTGCTGTGCGCGTAGCGCACGCCGTGTACGCCTGCGTGTGCCATGGCTGGATTGGGCGCACGGACAGCGGGAAACACGCGCAGGGTCTTCCTTGAATCGCACGCGTGCGCGTGCGCTGCGTTTCTCACGCTTGCGCTCCCTTGCGCCTGCTTGCGCATGGATTTTCAGCGCACGTTTGTTCCATGAATCGGCCCCTTAGTGTTGTCAGGATTGTTGGTTGTATTTATGTGAAGGACTAACATTTGCAAACATAATTGGTCTGTCCCGTTTAAGTAAATGTTGTCATTAATTGGTGGCAATTGGAATAGAATATTCATTGCTACATTCGCGTAGCAATTTACACCAGTTGTATTTGAAAATTTGAATGGACCGGACAGTTCTGTGTCCAAGTCATTTGTTCGCAGTGTGCATTGTTTCTTTGAAGAGGTAGTTGACTTAGTTTGAGCAGTAGATTTTTCTTTGGTTGTGGTCCTTGATGAAATATTAGCTTCTTTTACTTTCTATGGAGGAATTGCTGTGATCCTGCATAGTTTGAATCTGAAGTAGTTTTATTTTACAACTTTTTGATTTTTTTGGAACAGGACAGGTTTTTAGATGATGGGTGTAGAGTGAACTCAGTCTATTGTATTCTAGAATGCAAGGAATATCAGCATTTACTTTACTTGCATCCAAGTTGATTAGAAATAGTCTGTCAAGTGTACGTAAGCGTGATAGTGCTACATAGCTCATGCCTTCTTTAAAGACTGTGCTACCAATATCGATCAATGCTTTATCTAGGGTAAGACCTTGTGATTTGTGAATGGTGACTGCGTATGCTAGAGTTAGAAAACATTGTTCTCTGGGTACATACATGCATTTGAAAAGAAGGAAGCAGGCTGTTGAGCGTCGTATCCTTTTAACTTCTGATAGTTTGTCAAAGAGAATATTGACAAACTGAATGTTGTTGTTACGTGGGTTTGTTTGAAAGCCAACAACTGTACCAAGTGCTCCATTAACTAGTCCTTGGTCCACGTCAAGGTTACGTTTAAGCATTACTCTACAGTTTAAAGATAATTTTAACATTTTCTCCAAACCAGCTGTGTTAGAGATAGAGTTTTCCAAGGTGTTTAGCCTTGTTGTGGATTGTTGACATATGGGTAGTGTCATAGCATGTACGTCCACAGTTTGTCTGTGGAGCAAATTTGAACTATCGGTTGCATTTCTTTTTTTAACATTGTTTCATCAAATTTTGAACAGCTTGCAAGAGTTGGCATCAAGGACATACAATTGACATTTTTGTGTGCTAATTCTTCCATGACATCAGTAACACATGAGTTATGGGCGTAGAGTCATGGATCTACCTGGTTTGTAATAAAGATTTTGCTTATTGAGATAGTACACCAACTCTAATACTTTTTAAAATGTTGGCATATGTGAGGTCTGTAGACTGACGCATATTTTCAGTTAATTCTCTGTATTGGAAATGTTGTCAAAGGTTCACATTTCCTATGTTGCCAAGAGTTTTATGGCATAGTTGGTGCCCTAAGGTTTTAAAAATAGGTTCACCTTTAACTGGTGTTAATTGAAGAAGATCTCCGAAAACTATAATGTGTTTTCCTCCAAAAAGTTCTTCACAGTCTGTTTTCAGTACCTCTTGTAATCTGAGGTGAATGAAGGCTAACATAGGTTGGAAACCATGCTTACCTCATCTATTAGCAGCATTTTCATTTGTTTGAAAACTCTGTGTAGTTCTATTGCAGCTTCTGGAGAAAGTTTGTAATAGTCTCATTTGTTTTGGTGTTCTACTGGAAGGAGTAGTAATCGGCGTAAAGTGACACTGCCTATGTTGTAGGCAGCTAAACCTGTGGGGGCAGTTACAACAGCTAACAGTTTGTTGTTTGTCATTTGTTGGAGGAACTTGCTGATGATTTCGATTAAGAACGTTTTGCCTGATCCAGCTTGACCACTCATGTATAGCAGTATAGGTTTATAGTCTTGGCAGGTACAATTTTTACTTTCATGTTGCACACTATGTTCAATTTGTTTTGTTACTTCTTGGAAAATGCTACGCTGGTCATTGTTTAGTTGTGATTTTAGTACAGCAAAGTCGTCTGTAGATTGCTCATACTGACACATGGTGTTTTCTACTTCTGTCATGGCTAATTCTGCCTCATTTGCTATTAGTGGCTGTCCAAGCGGTTCTTGGGCTTCCTGTTACAGAAAGTTAACTACTGTCAGGATTGTCCACATCTAGTTGGGCCTGGAGTTCTTCCTCGTGTTGCTGTTCATTGTGCAACATTGTTTTGTACTGTGTAAAGTTGACATCTGTTAAAGTGCTTTCATTTGCTTTGAAAGTGTCTTCATAGGAGTCATAGGTATCTAATAAATCTTCTTTTCTCCATGGTTTAAAAAGTTGTAGCAGGGATATGTAATACAGTTCTTTATGTTGAGGAGTTTTTAATGACAATTTGATATGATTAATTAAGCTTTGTTTGGTAAATTTCACTAAGCTGCCTTCATAATTTTCCAATCCGTATCCACCTTTCTTTGCATCTGGTTGAATATTATTTTTGTATGCAAAGTTTTGGGCTATGTGGTGTAGACACATGGTTTCCAAAGTGGTACTCTGTTTGGGTAGTATGTGTTTAGTAAATTGTTTTTCAAAATGTCTTGGCTGTTGGTCCTATGTCTTCATATGATTTGAGAACTATTTTTCTAGATTTAGCTGGATCAAGACTTAGCCATACTATATTTTAAGATTTTCCATACAAGGCAGTAAACGGTCTGCAGCTTCATAGCAGCCACATTCTCTATGGGAGAGCATTTTTATGCCTAAGCTGTACAATTTCTGTGATAGTGTTTTGTCAGATGATATGTCATCCTAGAGGTTTTGAAGCTCTGTTTTTTCTGCTTAGGTTAAGTAGGCTTTGACATATTGTGCAACTGCAGTGGAATTGTCAAAATGTACTGCACATTTATATTTGCATTCCATAGTAGGGTAATGATTGCATTGTAATCATTGATATCTTTTGATTGTTCTGTTCCTTTTATGTAATATGTGTTCTTAAATGATTTACCTTTGACACTATGTCTAACTGAAGACATGAAGTTGTTTACTTGACCTTTGTTGAAACTGGTCTAGGGAAACCAAAGCGGAATTTGGTGTAGTATTTCCCTTTGTTTTTATATTTGTGACGACAATAATTCCCACATTTGTGTCTTTGCAATTGTAAAATTTGTGCATGAAGGTCACTATGTCTTGTTTGTGAAGGTATTTCACAAGTGACATATTTTTGCATAAACTGTAAAACAGTGCCATCACTGTCCTGACCAAACTTAGGAGCATCTTTAATCCACAAAAACATGTGGATGTGTGGTGCTCCTCTGGCTTGGTATTGTTTTCTCCAAAAGAAGTGTTGCACTTCTCGAAGGGGAGGAACAGTTTTATTACAAATGAAGTGTAGCATAGCAATGAAGCGATGATGGAAATATCTTGATACATTTACAGGTTCTATAGAGCAGAGTTCTCCTGCTGTTTTTATATCTACGTTGGTTTTGTTTTTGTTTGCTATGCGTAGGAATTTGTGTAAATCTTCCCATGCATATTCTGCACAAATTAATGTCACAAACCAAGTGGGGTGGGCCAAGGTTTCTTATCATACAGCGTACATCTTCGTGACGTTGGAACCAGTATGCTTTTGTACCACGCATGTTTGCTAAAAGATTTGTAATGCTTGACTGTAAAACCTCATCTTTTTCTTGCACTTTTTGTAGTAATTGTGCGTGACGACAGAAGCAGTATTCTTTTGTACCACGCATGTTTGCTAAAAGATGTGTAATGCGTGACTGTAAAACTACATCTTTTTCGTGCACTTTTTGTAGTAATTGTGCAGCTCACATATTTTAAAAATGCGTACCTGATTTCAATGTGTGTACAACTCCATAGCATAGAGTTGTTAGTTCACTTTCAAAGAGAAGGTGGAATATGTATCTCCACGTTTTGTCTGAATCTGGGGTGTTCAGAATACATTCGTAAAGAGCGGTATTCTGATGCTGTTATTTGTGTGTGCCTATCATTGTATCTTCCTCCTTTTCCAGTAGGAAAGAGTAGAGGAAAGGCACGTGCTTCTATACTTTTTCCCCATATGCTGATTGGAGATCCTTTGGCTTGTCGCATTTGGTATGTTTCCAGTGCATCATCTATGGTGTCTTTAGAGTGTAATGGGTGGATTGTATAATGGTCTAAAATATTGGATTCTGTAGCAGGATCTAGAAGTTGAAATTGACCAGTTTGTGATGAGTCTTGAATTATTTCAGTGGTTTCCCTCAAGTTTTCTTCAATATTAATTTCTTTGTAGTATTCATTGTTGTCTTTTAGATATTGCAGGAATGTCATGACCCGGCGAAATTGCCCCTTCTGGACCTCATGGTCATTGTCACGAAGGGCTTGTACTCCTTCTTCCTCCCAACATGGCCGTACCAAGCTCCGTGCTACGCACTAGCTTTCATGTCGTAGCACGTACTATAAATTGGTCATGCCCCTGCTGGTCCGCGCGTCTCAATGCTATCTTCGATAGTGACCCAACGTGTGTTTGCTCTCTACATTTGCTTCCTTGATCCTCATACTTACTTCCTTGCCTTTTTTCCTGTTCCTGAACTTCCCCCCTACATTGCTTGTTATCGCTAATCCTTGACACCCTGGAACCACGAGTTTCCCGGAACTCTGAACGCGCTCTGCAACCTGACGAGGTTCGGGCGAGCCTATTCAAGACCTGAACCACCCACAGGAAGAGTCCTGCGGCCGAATAAGGGGGATCCCGATCACAGGTGAGACGGGGGGAGATTTATGACAGTTTGAGACGCCGAACGATCAATACGGATTCTACCATGGAGAATGCTATTCAGGACCTGATGCGCGGAATGCAAGAACTTTCCACAGAGATGCAGAATATAAAAGCCGAGAATGCGGTGCTAACACAGCTCGTCTTGTCACGCGACTCCGCGAACAAGGACAGCGTATTATTGGGAGGAGTGGTTGATAAATACGACGGTTCAACAAAGACCTTACGTGGATTCCTGGATTCTTGTTCAGTACATTTTACCTTTAAGCCCTACTATTTCACAACTCCTAGGGCTAAGGTGGGCTTCATAATATCGCATCTTTCCGGTAATGCCCTTACATGGGCCACTCCATTACTCAATTCAGGGGATGCTCTCCTGGATGATTATGAAGGGTTCATCGCGGAACTAAAGACCATGTTCGAACGACCAGAGCTGGTTCACAGTGCTCAAGAAAAGCTACTTGACTTCCAACAAGGATCCCAAGACATGTTGACCTATGTTACCAGATTCAAACAGCTAGCCAAAGAGGCGGACTGGCCCCTGGAAGCCAATTTTACTTTGTTTCGCAGAGGTCTAAATGAAGAGATTAAGGATGAGCCAGCCAGGGTGGCACGTCCTAGTTCATTCCAGGCCCTCGTGGACTTGTCTATGCAAATAGACTTTAGAATCCAAGAAAGAAAGGCCGAAAATAAAAAGAATAAAGTATCAATTCAAAGATACTCCCTAGAGAATACTACAAGGACAGAATCTGCCAAGAGTCCGAGCACTGATTCTGAACCCATGCAACTTGGAGCATTTCGTGGACCAATTTCCCCGCAGGAAAGGTTAAGAAGAATACACACAGGCTTATGCATGTATTGTGCCTTGGATAAACATCTAGTTAAAGAATGTCCTCTGGCTCCTCCCCGACGCTCGGGATACGCCAGCTCCCGATCCTAAATGGAGCAAGGTTTCGGGAGAGCGATGTTTGCTCCACATCAATTCCATCCTTGAACTCTCCTGGACAAAACAAATTGGTGATATTACAGGCCTTTTTATCGCCATCCAAGGACAAGGTCTACCCCATACTGGCCTTGGTGGATTGCGGAGCAATGGGAGTCTTCATTGATCAAGAGTGGGTCAGAAGTCATAACATTCCGTATGAAGCAAGAAGTTTTTCACAGCCAGTGGAAGCGAACGACGGAAGACCTCTTTCCTCAGGACCCATAAGTCTGCAAACAAGGGAGATCCATCTTTCCATAAATCATCATCAAGAAAGAATTGTGTTTGACATTATAAAATCAGCCCATTACCCCTTGGTTTTGGGCATGCCCTGGTTACAAAGGCACAATCCATATATCAACTGGACGGCCGGATCCTTATTCCTGGGCTCAGAGTTCTGTATGAACCATTGTTTAAACCTGGATGCCTCAGTCACAGCCCCTAAAGGTCCACCAAGGTGTCCGGAGACACCACTCATGGTTTCCAATATTGTACAAGTTCCAGAGATCTATCAAGGGTATGCTGATGTATTCTCTACTGCCATCGTTCAAGCCTTACCTCCACATAGACCCGAAGACTGTGCCATAGATACTGAACCCTCAGCAGTGATTCCCTTTGGCAGGATGTTTATCCTTTCAGAACCAGAAAAGAGAGCCCTCCGGGAATACCTAGACACTAATCTTGAGAATGGCACCATAAGACCTTCAAAATCACCAGCTGGTGCTTCATTGTTCTTCGTTCCTAAAAAGGATCGCAAAGAGCTCAGACCTTGCCTGGACTATCAGGGCCTAAATCAACACAACCTGAAAGACAGATACCCACTACCCCTGATCTCAGCTATCCTTGAAGCTGTGAGAGGTGCAGTGATATTCACGAAACTGGATCTCCGAGGTGCTTACCATTTGATCCGTATCCGGGAAGGAGACAAATGGAAAACAGCCTTTAGAACACCCTTTGGTCACTTTGAATACCTAGTCATGCCCTTTGGTCTGACTAATGCTCCCGCAGTCTTCCAGTGTTTTATGGATAGGGTGTTCTCTGACATGTTATTTCTCAATGTTATTGTCTACCTGGATGACATATTGGTCTTCTCAAAGGATTCCTTGAAACATGAAGAACATGTAAAGGCAGTACAACGTCTCCGTGAAAATCAACTCTTAGCCAAACCAGAAAAATGTTTGTTTCATGCTACATCAGTTCACTATCTGGGGTTTGTCCTTAGTTCAGAAGGAATTAGTATGGATCCTTCAAAGGTGAAGGCCATACTGGCTTGGCCCGCCCCAACTTCTGTAAAACAAATACAGTCCTTCCTGGGGCTTGCCAACTTCTACCGGAAATTCATTCCCACCTTTTCCGAGATTGTTCAACCCATTGTTAATCTGCTGAAGAAAGACGTTCCATTCCACTGGTCTATACCACAAGACAAGGCATTCCAACACTTGAAAAAAGAATTCACTCAGGCCCCCATCCTGGCCCAACCTGACATAAATCGTCCTTTTCTAGTGGAAACAGATGCCTCCAATTACGCCATAGGAGCAGTTTTAAAACAAGAATCCGATGATAAGTTGGAACATCCCATTGCTTACCTTTCACGGACCCTGACTACCAGTGAGACTCACTACTCAGTTCTGGAGAAGGAGTTATTGGCCATTCGTCATGCCTTCACTGAATGGAGAGATCTACTCCTGGGTGCTAAATATCCAGTTCAAGTCCGTACTGATCATCGAAATCTTCAGGTCCTACAATCCATGGAGTGCAGGAACAGTAGACAAGCTCGATGGGCCTACTTCTTTGCTCAATATCAATTTCAAATCTCACATGTTCCTGGACCGCAAAACATGATTGTCTATGCCCTTTCTCGGCGTCCCGACTACGTTCCCTTGGAGGATAAGATCTATCCTAAAATGTTTCCACCTACAATCTTTGTAGCTCAAACGATCAATCTCCTGGAAGAAATCAGAGTACAGACTCAATCATCTGAACTCTGGAAGGACATATCCGAAAAAAATCCCAGGCGTCTGACAATCAAGGAAGGATATTTATTCAAGAACAATTCAGTTGTCATTCCGACAAAAGAACTTCAACAGAAGGTAATGAATCTATGCCATGATACTCTTCACTCCGGCCATCGAGGGGTAACCAACACCTTCCGTCTTATACAAAGACAGTTCTGGTGGCCAGGGATGAAGTCCAGTGTAGTTCAATACATCAAGACCTGTGCAATTCGTAGTCAGAACAAATATGATAATCAGAGGCCGGCGGGTCTGCTTCTACAACCTACGTTGCCAACCAGACCCTGGGAAGTTATTGCCACTGACTTCATTGTTGAATTACCACCTTCCCGAGGATATACAACCATCATGGTAACCATCGACTTGTTCACTCATCTAGCTCATTTTACACCATTTCTTCCTCAGAACTTGCTGGAATTTTCCTGGAACATATTTTTCGTCTTCATGGCCTCCCTTCCAAGATTATTTCGGATCGAGGACTTCAATATATTTCACAATTCTGGAAACATCTCTGTCGTGTTCTAGGAATCCAACGTGCCCTTTCTTCAGGCTATCATCCACAAACCAATGGGGCAACGGAAATGAAACCCTGGAACAATATCTTCGTTGTTTTGCCACCAAGGTTCAAGACGATTGGTCTCTCCTTATACCTTTAGCCGAATTCTCCTACAATAACTCATATCATTCAGCTCTCAAGATCAGCCCTTTCTATTGCAGTCAAGGTTATCATCCGTCTGTTTTACCATCAGCTCTTCCAGAATCTACTCCGGTACCTACCCTTGACTCTTGGATTCAGACGCTGATCGACTTACAAAGAGAGGCCAAGGATCAGTTAGAACAGGCCCAGACTCCAACCAAAAGATATGCGGACTCTAAGAGAAGACCATCACCTTCCTATTCAGTTGGCGATCAAGTCTGGCTAGCCTCGAAACTGTTACCTCGACATCTACGACCAAACAAATTGGGTCCTCGCTATTATGGTCCATTTTCTATAAAGGAGATCACATCAATCCTGTCTCCTTCCGACTTAAGCTCCCGGATTCCTGGAAGAAGATACATCCAGTCTTCCATACTTACCTGTTGAAACCCTACGTTACTTCTACTCGAAAACCCTTCAAACCCACACCTGTTGTTGTGGACGACCAGTTGGAATATGAGGTGTCCAGGATATGTGATTCCAGGTATAAGAAGGGGTTGATTACAATATCTGGTAAAGTGGAAAGGCTACCCCCCTAGCGAGAGAACATGGGACCCAGTTTCTAATTTAAAGACCCCTCGTTTGCTCAGAAGATTCCATCTTATTCACCCAGGCAAGCCTGGAGAAACCAGTCTTCAGAGGGGGCATGCTGTCATGACCCGGCGAAATTGCCCCTTCTGGACCTCATGGTCAT
The DNA here is from genome assembly GCF_040938575.1 of Ambystoma mexicanum. Lineage (NCBI taxonomy): Eukaryota > Metazoa > Chordata > Amphibia > Caudata > Ambystomatidae > Ambystoma > Ambystoma mexicanum. Next base: position 970,083,034 of record NC_090934.1, read on the forward strand.
TGTCACAAAGGGCTTGTACTCCTTGTTCCTCCCAACATGGCCGTACCAAGCTCGGTGCTACGCACTAGCTTTCACGTCGTAGAACGTACTATAAATTGGTCACGCCCCTGCTTGTCCGCGCATCTCAACGCTATCTTCGATAGTGACCCGACGTGTGTTTGCTCTCTACATTTGCTTCCTTGATCCTCATACTTCCTTCCTTGCCTTTTTTTCCTGTTCCTGAACTTCCCCCCTACATTGCTTGTTATCGCTAATCCTGGACACCCTGGAACCAAAAACTTCCCAGAACTCTGAACGCGCTCTGCAACCTGACGAGGCTTGGGCGAGCTTATTCAAGACCCGAACCACCCACAGGAAGAGTCCTGCGACCGAACAAGGGAGATCCCGATCACAGGTGAGACGGGGGGAGATTTATGACAAGGCAGGGGTGTTGCTAGGTCTGGAAAAGACCCGGGGCTATGCTGATGTCGGAACTGTCGGGACTGGGGGCTAGCTAGCCTTTTGGTTGTAGCTCCTGAGATTCTATCCGGGGCTACAACCAAAAGACCAGGGGCTATAGCCCGCTTAGCCCCCCCTTAGCAACGCCTCTGATTGCAGGGCTTGTCTAACTTTATGTAAGTCCACGAGTTGTTGCCAAATTCTTTTGTAGGTATGCCATTTACTAAGATAATTAAAGATTGATCTATTGGACGTTGCACTCCCAGAGTGTGTACATTTTCTTTGAGATCTAATGGCAAATAAACTACTTTGCCACAAATGTCTTTCACTAATCCAGAGAGAGGTAATTTTACTGTTTTTGGTTGAAGGCGTATTATTGCTTGAAATGGGTGCACTGTTTGAATTATGATGTTCTCATATAAGTTAAGTTGTTGCAGGGGTTTTGGTAGTGGGAATAATTCCAAGTTATTTGTGATAGCACGTGAAGGTGTTTGGTTGTTGTCACGTTTTGCAGTGCAGTAACTACAAAGTATTAAGGGGTCAGTAATTTCGTATTTGTTTTCTGCTATAAGACAAGAGAGCTAATTGGAACCACTTGGAATCTTCATTGTCTTCTATTTTGTATGTTATGTCTACAGTTTTTGTGCTATTTTTATAAAAAGTCCTGCGGCAACACACACACACACATGGTTTGGTACTTCAGCAGATGTACTTTTAAACTTTAGTATTTCTTTTTTGTATGTGTGTAGTAGAAGGTTGCCATCTGTAAAGTTGTTGCTAGTCTGTTGTAAAGCTATTGCATTTTGTAAGTGGCTTTCAACTTCCAAAATATTTTTTCTGAATATGCTCTATTTCTTTGAGTAGTTCTTTGGCTGTACGATGTAGAAGATTGTTATTTTAATTGGCTAGTATTTAAGCAGGATTTTGGGAATAGCACAGTTTAAGAACTAGATTTCTTACAGTGGTATGGTGTGTTGACATCATTTTGATATGGTGGAAGGTGCTTTTGCAAATAGGTCCAGAAATGCAGGCTAATGGATGTCCTTGTAGTCCTGTGTATTTGCACACTGGTCAAGAGTCAATATTTTGTAGTAGTTTCATTTTGAATTCGTCTTTGCCTTTCACATACTGATTGAGAAACTGGCGTAAAGACTTGAAAGATTGTTTGGCTATGTTACACATTGATATGAATGGCCATTTGTAGACTGGATGTATTGGTTCGGTGGAATGGAGAGTTAGTACTATGTTTTCTGGGGATATTTTTGTGAGCAACGTTTCTTGTTCCATAATGGTATTATTAAGTGTTTCATACCCTCGTTCACTGATATGTATTGCAACTCGGTTTATTTGCTTTTGTTTGTATGCTTCTTCATTGAAATATGGATCTGTGCTCGTGGTGTGACTCCATTCACCTCCACATATGTTTGTGAAGCTATCTTTGTTGATATTCCGTTTATTGAGAAGTCTTTTTTGTAGTTTAGTACTTAGTTTTTTTAGTGGTTTCATTCTGTTTAAAATAAAAATAAATAATTTCCTTTTTAGAAGGATTGCACTGTCTATGAGAGCTTCTAGGATTCATTTTCTACGGAAGGTTTTAAGTGTTGTGAGTCATTTTTCTCCTGTTTTTATAAGGTTCTGAAGTACTCTGTGGCAGAAAATTGTTTGTAAAATATTTTTGTGGCTACATCAAGATTTATAGGTGCATTGTTAGCACTATTGGGAGCTGCAGTCTTGTTAATCTTGTTAATCACTTTCTGTTTCGTTTTACATTTTGAAAGAGAAGGCAAAGTTTCTGACTGGAAGCTTGTTTTGTTTCTTACTGACTGCATTAGCTGGTTTGTTTGGACTTTTGGTACAAATTCTGCTAGAGGTGGATGCTTATTTTTGAGACTTTTATTTTGATTGTGTCTACTTTTGCGGTGCTTTCTACAGAGTTGCTTTTTGGTAGGCCTTCTTTGGGGTCTGTTGGAGAAAAAAAGAAAGTGTGGGTATGTGTGCTTTGTGCATGAGTGTCTGATGGTAAGGATGTATATAGAGGTGTATGATTGTGCAATGGGTTGCTACTTCAGGTTGGGAAGGCTATTCTTGTATTTGTGTGTTACTATACTGGTATTCAGATGACAATACAAAGTATGCAGCGGCTGAGGAGAAGCACTAATACTGAATCTAATGTTGCAGGGTTAAAACAATTGTTTGTTCTACAATACTAGAATTCTACAGTGTTTCAGTAACAGAACATTATGGCAGTATTGCACTTACTTTTTTGGATGGAAAGAATAGGTTTCTTCTGATTTCTGGTTCGTACTTCAGACACTGCTGCTTTTCAGGAGAGGGGTCTTCACTGCAATTGTGAAAGAAAGAAGTTAGTTAATATGTTTGTTAATAGCACTGTTGTTAATGTAGACATGGATTTCTTTGTTTTTGCAGTAGTATTGCTTTCTGGTAACTGTGCATAGCATGTAGATGCACTTTCTTTTGCCTATGTGCATTCTGTATATTTTACTTAGAATCTGTTAGTTGAACGTGCTTTAGAAATGATTACAATAATAAGCACACAGAGCACACTTGGCTTCTTAAGGCGCTGTTACTGGATGCTAGGAGATACAAGAAATAATTGTATGCTTTTTTTGCTATTTCTACAGGGTAAATGGCAGGAACTGTAGGGAAAAACATGCAATGTATGCATTTGTGAAGGTGTGGGAAATAAAGCAGAAAGATTTGATGGGTTCAGCAGCTTATTACTCTGAAGGTGATTACCAAACTACTGGGTGATCCTGTGGTGTGTGTCTTATATGTCTTGCTTTACAACACTGTTTGTACATAGTTGTACATGATGTGATAGACATGACTGCACCTGTGTATGGTTGAATGCTGTTGTAAATTCTAGAATGGAATGGGCAACCAGCTGGAATGAGAGATCCGTTTAGATTGGAAGAACAGTTGTAGAGGCAGTGGTGTTGTTTCAGCTGAAAGCCTTTAAAATGATATTGGCTATCTGTGTGCATGAATAAAGATGCATTTACTCATCCTGGTTGTGTGTCATTTTATAACACACTAGAAAGCCTTCTCCCATAATCATACTGTTATTTGTCCCATCTTTTAAAAAAAAATGACACTTTGTTAGATAACCGTGTGTGTTGTGTCTGATTACTATTATAATAATTTCTAAAGGAAGTTTAAATGATAGAATGTATGTTAAATATGCAGCATGTATAGAAAGGAAATTGTATGTACATCCTATGCACTATAATGCATTAAATGCTATTATGGTTGAAATGTGGATAAATAGGTGGCAGTGGTTACACAGATGATGGAATGAATGAAGAAAATAATAGTTTGCACATTACAGTTAGTAATATGGGTAAATAAAAATTTGGAGAGCAGAGAGGTTTGCAAGTGAAAATTGATCATAGCATATGGGAGAGATGACAGTAAGCTTTTTTACAGGTTAGACAGGGTAAGGGGCAGTTACTCTGTTTATATGCATTTATACAAGAGCTGTACATGTACTGTGCAGAAAATATTCATACCTGTAGTTTGTGTTCATGCATGTGGATGTGCATGAATCTGCAAGTAGAAATGTTGGAGAGCTTTGTAGTAGTTGCTGTAGGTGCTTTGCAGTCACAGCCCAATTGTACTCAAAGTGATCAACAGTACATCTAAAGTGCTGAACTGTAATGATGGAATTAGATGTAGAGTTCTTGGATGTGATTGGTGGATGGTTGCCTGACTGTTTAACAGTAGCCAATGAGGGAATGGTGCAGAGAGTGAAGTGGAAAGGGTGGAAGGGCTGCCCAGTGTTACGCGCTCTGCGGACCCGGCAGCTGTTCGCTGACAGCGAATGCCACATCCGGGGTTTCTCAGCAAATCCAGCATGGAAAGGGGACTGTAGGGATTAGCCAATCAGGTGTTGAGGTTCTGCTTTGCATTGAGAGAGGCTGTGTGTAGTGAAGATGGTAGAGCTGGAGAAAGTCAGGGTGTTGGTGCTTGTAGATATGTTTGTGAATAGTTTGGAGCGGAATGCTAAATGTAGGAATGTGGCTAACAATTTTGACGTAAAAGGAGTGGAGGTGGTGCGGAGCACTGTGCCTGGTTTCAATTTACAAGCAATGCTAGAAGTTTGTCAAGATATGGCTAGGGTTAACAGTCCACATGTGGGTGTCCTGCATTGTGGTGCTTTGCATTTGGGCTATGTCAGTGCCCCTACTTTGTTGGAAGATCTGGAAAGCTTGTCCAAGCAGTAAAGTACTTCCAAATGCCAAGGTTATTTTTTCTGCTTTGGTACCTAGGGCAATATGGGACAATAGTTCTGTTTCTTGTCCTCAGCAAAATGTTGCTAGGTGTTTAATCAACCGAGGCATGTTGTTTGCTTTTATGATTAGAGCTGGCATGTTCTTTTGCAACAATGACAACATTGATTCTGGTAATGTTGTTTACTTTAAAGAAGATGGCATGTCTTTATTATGGGAAATGCCATGCTGTTTTGCAACATAAGGATTGTTTTGGAGAAGCTAGTGTGAAGATATTTGGAGGAAAATAAGGGGAAAAAAACAAAAAAAATGTAGAAAATGAGAGGTGTTTCTGAAGCATCTTAAAAAAAAGGCTATTTTCAAAGCCAACCTCAAAGGAGAAATGGGGCACACTATTTAAATTTGCATTCCCCACTCTCAGATTTTTCAATTTGTCTGTGGACACCGTGGTTGTCGTATTACATATGGGGAATTTGAGGCTGAGAGGCATGCAAATGAGACTGTGCAGAGCAAAGGATTGGTCAATAACGTTTACTGGGTGTGATGTGTAAGGAGAGACTTTGTCAGAAAGTCTTTTTTCTGCGAGGAGAGCAGATAGCTATGGCTGTGTGTTTCAGAAAGCAGATTGTCTGGATTTTGGGAGACACGTGGATAACTTGGTTGGAGGTGCATGCAGATCGCTGTGGAGTGGCTGCACATCTTGGATTCTCTCATGTGGAAGTGCAATGGCATGGAGTGTGTAGAATGAAGTGGCTGGATTTGGTACCTCTTTGTGCTAATTTGGTGAAACAGTGTCATCCATACATTATTATTATTCATTGTGGAGGGAACAGTTTAGGACATGTCTCTGGAATCTCTTTGCAATTTGCAATGAAAAAAGTCCCGAGTAATTTTTTCTCGTATTGCACTGAGAAAAATGTGGCTGCGTTCTTCTTCATTTGGTCCACAAATGGAGAAAGCAAGGCACAATGTCAACAAGGCTGTTTGTGCCTTTTTGAGAGATGCTGGCATGTTCTCTTTTCACAATGAAAATATTATGTTTCTTAGTACACACATTTTTCGCAGAGATGGAGTATATCTTACGTGTGCTGGCAATAAGATTTTTCTGCAAAATATACAAAATGCATTGCAACCCTTTCTGGAATTATAGCAATCCATTTTGCAGTAGGTGTTGACCATTTGAAGTTTTCGAAACACAAAAAAAACACTGCAAAAAGGCTCTTTTCAGAGCCACCACTTCCTCCCAGAGAAAAAGAGCAGTGGTTCTGATTCTGATAGGGCAGCACGGCAAAAATGTTAGAGGTCTGCGAACTGTCCGCAGACTTCTAAAATTGTACAGGGCCCTGCACAATTTATTTGCCACTTCTATTTTTAAACTGTGAAGGGTGGCTCTGAAAAGAGCCTTTTTTGAATTTTTGTTATTTTATATTTTTTTAGTTTTTTTAAACATGACACACAAGGAAAGGAAGGGAAAGGAGGGTAAGGAAGGAACAACAACCACGGGGATAAGAAAGGGCAGGTGGAGAGAGGAAGATGTTGGGTTGGCCTTAATCAGGTAGTGGGCACTTCTTCTCATGCTCCGGGACCACAGCCTCGAAAGCATTTCGAAGGTTCTCCCCCCTGCAGAGTACTGCATCGCAGTACATGCACAATACTGTGACCCTCGAAAGGTAAGGGTCAACAGCATCACTTATGGCCTACGAGGCAGCTGGAGGGATGTGCTGCCCCACAGCAGTGTCTCTTGTGATGGCAGGAGCGGAAACGGAGGATTCTGCAGGGGAACTCAGCCTACTACGTTTATCGCAAGGTACAACCTTACGAATAGCCCCACCGTGGAACGACCTTAGGTGTCACTTCATTGCGGTAGTTCCGTAGCTGTACAAACCCGGTTTGCCACGACTCAGTACCAACTGGCACTCGGTGCAGCACACCTTGTTTGCACAAGCTTTCGGTACTCCATCAAGAGTTGCAAACAACTGTCAGGTTTTCACATTCTGTACCTCACATTAGCAAGATTCCTAGGAGAATAGGATGTTGCAAACACTATTTCAGGTGGTTAAAATATTAAATAAATTCTGTTTAGAAACTAGAACATTTTCTGTTTTAGTTAGTTCATTTTTTTTTCTTGTTCCTTCACTAACTTTCATTAGAAAGATGAAATGTCCCCAAGCCAAGATGGAGGAACACTATCCCAATAGTGATTGGTTTAGTTTGCAGCAGGCAGTATTGTGATGTCACTTAGAATGTTCCTTACAAATCTAAACTGCCTTTCATTAAAGTATTCATCAGAGTAGGTCCTACATTTTTTAGCTCCAGTTAAAATAAAATTATAGTGTACTTTCACCAGGTGTAGAATCTTTTGTTTTAGTTCAATTTCTACCTTAGAAATCTCAGTCAATAAAGAAGTTGCTGAAATCTACTATAAGAATATTCCAGTTGAACCAGTTGTTTGAACAGAGGAACCCAATTGAAGAACAAGGACTAAGCTAAGTGCAATTCCGTGTTTAATGTAGAAAGCTATTAGATGTTGCTCAAAATACATTTTTACTTAAGACTTTACAAGTTAATTCATGGTACTTTTTAAGTCAAGTAATTTTTATTATATTTGGTCAAACAAGAGTAGTTGAAGATTCAAGAAAAAGAATTACATTTTCAATTTTAGATTTTTAAAACCAACTGATACTAACTAGGCGTGCGGATCGTTTTGCTGCGTGTCTAATCTCTATTAACCTTATTTAACCTTTCTAACGTTTTAATAATTTTGTTTTGAGCATTCGTACGGAGCCGGAGCGTATAATTGAATCCTATGCGCGCGGTTAGAGAAAAGGACCCTATGACGTTGCGCGTGCGTCGCAGCCATTTTGAGATAAATCATTTTTTCTCTGTGTCGCGCTTCGTAACGGACTCAAAGAAATAAAGACTTTTGTTTGGACAAATCGCTTCGGATTCAAGGCTAGTCAGTAATTTTATGAACAAGAGTTTTGAATTAAAGCCTTTTTCGAAGGAGAATTAAAAAAAAAAATACACTTAGTAATATTTTCGAAAATCTAGTACTGGCCAGCGGAATATTAGACTTTCTTCAGGAAGTTATCCAAGGTATAATAAATAATATAATAAAAGAAGTCCTCCGTATGACACTCGTACATACGGAGGACTTCTTTGTATCAGGTGGGATTCATCCCTGTGAACTTCAGCACCTTTATGCATTATGCAGTGACTTATGAGCTATCTATATAGCCTGGATTCGATAAAGGCAGCTCTGCCGAAACACGTGTCATCCACAAAGGCTCTAACATCACAAAAATAAACAGGAATTGATTAATCATCACTACTTGCCATTCCATTATTTTTCGGCGCACTATCAAGGGATAGCTCAACATCGTACATTTTTTAGCTTGTTAAAATAAAACTATAATGTACTTTCACTAGGTGTAGAATCTTTTGTTTTAGTTCAATTTCTACCTTAGAAATCTCAGTCAAGAAAGAAGTTGCTGAAATCTACTATAACAATATTCCAGTTAAACCAGTTGTTTCAACAGAGGAACCCAATTGAATAACAAGGACTAAGCTAAGTGCAATTCCGTTGTTTAATGTAGAAAGCTATTAGATGTTGCTCAAAAGAAATTTTTACTTAAGACTTTACAAGTTAATTCATGGTACTTTTTAAGTCAAGTAATTTTTATTATATTTGGTCAAACAAGAGTAGTTGAAGATTCAAGAAAAAGAATTACATTTTCAATTTTAGATTTTTAAAACCAACTGATACTAACTAGGCATGCGGATCGTTTTGCTGCGTGTCTAATCTCTATTAACCTTATTTAACCTTTCTAACGTTTTAGTAATTTTGTTTCGAGCATTCGTACAGAGCCGGAGCGTATAATTGAATCCTATGCGTGCGGTTAGAGAAAGGACCCTACGATGTCACGTGTGCGTCGCAGCCATTTTGAGATGAATCATTTTTTCTGTGTCGCACTTCGTAACGGACTCAAAGAAATAAAGACTTTCGTTTGGACATATCGCTTCGGATTCAAGGCTAGTCAGTAATTTTATGAACAAGAGTTTTGAATTAAAGCCTTTTTCGAAGGAGAATTTTTAAAGAAAATACACTTAGTAATATTTTCGAAAATCCAGTACTGGCCAGCGGAATATTAGAATTTCTTCAGGAAGTTATCCAAGGTATTTATATTTAATAAATATACTTATTTAGAAAATACACTAAAGGAAATATTCAAAGGCTGAGTAACAACTACATAAATGGGTACCACTATTTATTTGTTTTAGAGAGTGATAAGCTGTATATAGAGAGAAAAGAAAGAAAAAAAAACTTCATATACCGCATCAAAAGCAGCAACATTTCTTACTGAAGCAGCCTAAGGGCAATTCAAGTTTAGGCAACAGGTAATTAGAGACATATTATAGTAATATAGAATAGTCAAAACATAAGTTTAAATATATTTTACTTAAGGCTGTGTTTTCTTTTAGGAACACCACTGAACCAAAAAACCCTTCCAGCGAAAACAGTCTGAAGTACCTGCAGTGGGAGTTCTTGTCTTTGTTTTGTTATCCATTCCCCTTTCCCCTTGGGTTTGCCTGGCCAATAGTTTTATAGTATCAGGATTGTTGAGCAGGCAGGCTTTGGGGGCTAGGTGGGCCAGCTTCACTCCTGCAGGATCCAACTACTTCAGTACTTGACAACAACCTCCACACCTAAGGTTCACGGTGAGAACTAGTAGTAGGGACTTCCACGACCTCATTCTCGTCATCCTCTTTATCACTCTGCTCTGCATTCTCATACCTGTTCCCCTCTGCAGGCCCTTGGGGAGGTGGTGGTGGTGGAGGTGGTGCTGAGACAGCAGAAGCACCAGCAGCAGCCATGGATGCCATCAGGACAGCTGTCAGGAATGAGGAATAGCAAAAGCAGGTCCAGCAAGGATCAACTCCAGTAGTGCTGTGTCTTAGACAGAAAGACAGAATGAGGATCAGCTCTGAGGTGTGGCCTTTTATAGGGGTGCTGGGGCGCGCTTCGCAGACACCTGTGCCGTCCACGGACACTTCCAACACTAAGAAAGGGCTCATAAAGTTCCAAAAAGTATGTAGATCGCCAGGGACATTGTCTGGGACATGTGCAAGGGTGACCTTTCACTGGAAAATACCTTGGACTGCAAAAAAAAAACACTTTTTAAATGTCCAGGGACCCAGACTGTGTCCGCGAACAAGGACCCACGTCGCAAACACATTTGCGAATGGGACGGGTGTCCATAGGACACCAAAAGTGCAGAGTCAGTTGTGCCCATGCACACAGGTGTTCTACGGACAGTGTTCGGGTCTCTGAATTAATTAAAAGTGTGACACAAGTGCGGCAGCCAGTTGCGGACAGGCGCAATGTTCATAGGACCCAAGGGTGTGATACGCATGCGCGCGGGTGTTCTACGGACAGTGTTCAGGTCCCCAAACAAAATAAATGTGCGTCATAACTTTGCGCAGGAGGATGGGATACAGACATATTCATTCTGGTTGCGGACAATGCGAACATCCCACAGGGGGAATGTTCTTAGGACACCTTCATTTGAATAGTTACGGACATGCAGACAGATTTAGTGTTCTGCGAACACCCCCCATTTTGAATACGGACAGTGCGAACAGGTATAGTGTCCTTAGGACACCCCCATTTCGGTTAATTGGGGACAGGCGGGCATCTTGTGTGTCCTAAGGACACCTCCATTTTGATTGCAGACAGTGCGAAAAGGTATAGTGTCCTTAGGACACCCCCATTTCGGTTAATTGCAGACATCTTGTGTGTCCTAAGCACACCTCAATTATGATTGCGAACAGTGCGAACAGGTAAAGTGTCCTTAGAACACCCCCATTTTGGTTAATTGCGGACATCATCCCAGACAACCGCGCTGTCAGAGGACACCCTAACTGCCTTTTTTTTAAAAAAAAAAGACACAGAAGAATATAGTAACAGCACACATAATATTTTATTATTGTATAAAAATTATGAATGAGAGGGGGATGCAGAAACTGATACAAATACAGGGGAATTAGGGATTTGTACATTTTGAATGGTAGGGGAGGAAGGGATTGAAGTCTCATCATAACATTTTTCTTGCTGGGGAGTTTTTGGGGATGTTGGCTGGGACATGGAGAAGGGGTACAGGTACATGTGGGACGGTGATATTTAATTTTTTCCTTTATATGGTCCTCCACAAAGTTTTTTAAAAGAATTAAATTTGTCATTAATAGATCATTTTTTTGCTCCACACGCTGCAGGTGATTTTCCAAGGTGTCTGTTTCTGTATTATGTTTAATGTCTAAATGGTCTGTTAAAAAAAATATGTTAAGTACACACAAAGTAATGGTTATTAATTGTTTTTTTTTAGAGAAGTGTAGTGTCTACCATTAGTATCACTGTTTTCACTCATTTCATCCCAAGGAAAATGTTCTTCTAGCCATTCCAAAATACTAGACATTTCTGTGTAAATAACACAAAGAATTACTTTTAGTGTACCTAATACAGAAAGTTTATAAATATATAAAAATTAATGTAGTGTACTTACTAGTTTCTTTTTAAGTTTTGCTGTTACTGCTGCATAGGTGAACTGTTGATTTTTGCTATGCAGTTTCTGTGAGGTAATTCTGCTGGAAGCATATTTCTTTTCTTTTCGTATGCTCCATTATGTTGCATATGCTATTGGTGTCTTACATATACAGTTTCCACTTCTTATTTATCATTGAATGTAATTCATTTATGTTCTGTTTTTGAACATGTTCAGTGTTTTTATTGCATGATATAACAATGTAAGATACCCCCTGACTTTTTGGATAGTGTTGATGTTGACCTAGTCCGTCCGCGGACATGTGCATGGTCCGCGGACATCAGAACCACTAGCGTGGGACAGGGGATTCAGTATGTTATATGTTACATGTATTTAAACTAAGGGAATCCTACTAAACACCTATCAAATTCATGCTATCTATCTATCTATCTATATTTATATATATATATATATATATATATATATATATATATATATATATATATATATATATATATATATATATATATATAATGAAAAAACTTTGTAAAAGCAGCGTTATGGTTAAGTTGCGGTACTAAAAACCTATGAAATTCAGTGACAAAAATGTTGTTAAAGGGACGTTTTGGTTACAAGTAAAACCAAAAAACCCCTGAAATTCGTCAGTTATGCTAAGCTAAGCAACCATTACTAGCGCCACCACTGTGCACTGCTAAGACTAACACCCAGGACATCAAAGATGACATCATTGATGACATCACATTTCTGGTTCACTCTTTTTTACTTTACTGACATATCTAGGCCACATGGTTTTTTTCAGTAACAGTCAGGAACTAAAAATACAAAAGGTACTATATTTGTAGATTTATCCTTCAAATATGTTCTTACAGTAATTCCCATAGGGTCTACTCACATCATATGAAACATATACATGGAAGACACAGGCTTCAAAGACAGCAATCCTTTCTATGCATGAAGATAATAAGTAAAGTTATCAACACTTTCTTACAATTCTGCTGTTTTTTTATTACTGTACTTTCCCTGGATATGCTCATATTGGTATACTTTGTACTCACACTACTTTCTTTACGTTCCAGTGACATCATGTGATACTTATAAATACGGGAAGTAGCAGTTTTGAAGCAGAGCAATCATTTCTGTGCATGAAGATAATCAGTTAGGTTCCGAACATTGCCTGGTAGCATTGCTGCTTTTTTGCTTACTTCACTTTCCCTGTATATATTTATATTTGTATGTGTTGTTGTCTTTTTGTGTTTTGTCTGTACTAATCAATAATGTAGTAAGTGGGTTTTAGTAGCCCCTCATTAAATGTTTCACAGTATGCAAAAGTCTAATAAGAAAGCATTCATCATTTTACTATTCAATGTGGTAAGGTTATTAATAGTGCACCTCCATCAAGTGTGCTGCACGCAATGCCTATGTTTCTACATGAGTAGCTTAGTATACTGGAAAGAACTTCATAATAGAATGATATATGTATCAATGCATTGCTTAATGCACTATGTACCTCATCACATTTATTCCAATGATCCTTGATACTTTTTTTATCAACATTACAATAAGAATCCCTTGTACAGACGTTTCATGAAAAGTAAATACACATGTGATGTCATCATGTAAGGTCTTAATAGATTGGGGGGCACATTGTTTGAAATTATTGTCAATGATAGGGGCCTCAACGGAAGACCTAATAGCGACACCTTACTTGGTAAAACAAAAACTTGTCAGACATGTCTCTTAGAGAGAACCTAATGAAATACCTAGTGATAGCCACGGCAGCAGAAACACAACGCGGTTGTGTTTCAAAAACGCTGCGATTTTTCCAAGCCGGAGGAGCCTGAGAAACTTGGAAAGAAAAACCAGAGCGTTTTCAAACAGAATAACGTTGTATTTATGTGTGCGGTAGCTTCAAAAGCTACCGCAAACATCAATACGTTTTTAAAGCTGCGGTTTTATTTCTAAGTTTTCCAGGCTCCTCCAGCCCGGAAAACTAAAAAACGCAGCTAGTGCATTTTAAAAAAATAAATAAATAGCACTTACCGAGATGCATCTGCAGCTTTTCTGCCTGTAGTCTCCGATCTGCGTCCTCCGAGTCCCGGCACCAATGAAAGAAAAGCCACCCAGTGGTAGCTTTTGTTTACTACAGGTGGCTGGCTTTTCCTTCATTAGTGCCGCAGAAGCAAGCACATGCAGGCATCCATTTCACAAAATGGATGCCCCCATGTGCATCCTTTTTTAAATTTTGAGCTTCATTTTCTCAACATTTTACATAGGGACTTAAAAAAAAAAGTGCCAATCGATTTTTTTTATTATTGGCCATCTTTTTTTGCAATAACATTTTTTGGGCGAACCATTCTTTTAATTGTTCCAATCTGGAGCCCCAGATTGGCTAGATGTAATAGGAAAGAAAGCATCATTGGGGTGCCACATTGAAAAGGGTCCACATCCTTATCTCTGCACCAGTTACTGAACTTATTCCAACGGCACAGGTACAAGGATTTTGTTGCTGGCCCTCTGGCCGAAAGCAAAATTTAAATTACGTCATCCGGAAGATCCCAATCCTTGTATCTCAACCTCTCAGAAAGCATGCGTGAAGGTTGAATGTCTTGACCTCTGGATGAATAACCCAACCTTCCTCTTGCGAGAGAAGATCCTCTCTTTGCGGAAGACGTATTGGAGGGCAGATGGACATGTCCAGAAGGTTCCGGGTATCACGTCCTCCTGGCCCAATCCGGGGCAATTAGGATCATGGTTTTCCTGAACTTTCTCAACCTCCTGATTACTTGAGGAATCACAGGGAATGGAGGAAACGTGTACAGAAGTGGGAACTTCCACTCCACCACGAACGTGTCTCCTAGAGCTCCTCTCGGAGGAAATTCCCTTGAGCAGTACTGTTCGCACATACGGTTTACCATGGTTGCAAACAGATCCACTTGACGGGTTCCCCAAAGGGCGAAGAACTCTAGAAAGACTTCCTGAGCTAGCTCCCACTCGTGAGAGACCATGCTCTGCCTGGTCAGCGCGTGTGCTGCCGTTTTCTGCTCCGCGGCTAGGTGAACTGCTGATAGAGATTTCTTCTCGTATTGCCCAGAACCAGAGCTGCATTGCCTCTCTGCACAGTGGTAGTGACCCTACACCTCCCCGCTTGTTGAGGCAGTACATGGCCACCGTGTTGTCCGTCATTATCAGGACATTCTTTCCCTGTACAGAGGGCAGGAAGGCCTTCAGCACTAGTCTGATTGCCCTCAGCTCCAATAGGTTGATGTGTAGTTTGGACTCTGATGGAGACCAGCGACCACTGATTGTCAGATCGTTGGTGTGGGCTCCCCACCCCGTGAGTTAGGCGTCCGTCACTACTGTTATCTCCGACCATGGTTGCCAAAAAGATTCTCCCTTGAGGATGTTGTCGTTGCAAGCCCACCATAGTAGATCCTGAGCAACTGCGCTCAGGACTTGCAAAAGATCTGACATGCTCCCCGAGAATTGGGACCACTGAGTTCTGAGGGCACATTGAAGAGATCTCATTCTCAATCGGGTCTCTGGCACCAGAAAAATGCAGGATGCCATGAGGCCGAGCAACCTCAGAAAAACGAAGGCCGGCAGATGCTGGGCATTTTGGAACTTTGTTACCATCTGCAGAATGTGGAGAGCTCTCACCTCAGGAAGAGAGGCTTTTCCCAAGGAAGTATCCGAACCTGCTCCAATTAACTGGAGCTTTTGGGATGGTATCATGTGGGACTTCTTGAAGTTGAGGGAGAAGCCCAGTTTGTGAAGGAAGTGACAGGTGATCGAAAGATGTTCCTGAGCTTGTTCAGGAGAACGCGCTCTGATCAACCAATCGTCCAGGTAGGGGTAGACGTGAATCCCCCCTCTCCTGAGACTAGCTGCCACCACCGCCATCAATTTGGTGAAAACCCTCGGGGCGGAGGTCAACCCGAATGGCAGAACTCAAAACTGATAGTGAGAATTTCCAATCGCAAACCTCAGGTACTTTCTGTGCTTGAGATGGATTGGCACATGAAAGTAAGCATCCTGAAGGTCCAATGATTGGAGTCTTGGAGTTGGAGAGCCTGAAGGATCTGAGAAAGGGTTACCATCTTGAACTTGTTCAAGTTTCTTAAGTCCAAGATGGGTCTCAATCCTCCATCCGTCTTTGGGATGAGAAAGTATGGGGAGTATCAACCCTTGTTCCTTTCCGCTACAGGTACTTGTTCTATAGCACCTTTCTCTAGCAGGGTAAAAATTTCCTGCAACAGGAGCGGATCTGGAATTTTTACAGAGATGGTTCCCAGTGGATGGATCTGAGGCCTTTTTAGGAAGGGGAGTCAGTAACCTTGAGCTACTGTTTCCAGTACCCAAGCATCTGAGGTAATGCCCCACCATTCCTTCAGATGCTGAGAGATCCTGCCTCCCACTGGGGTTTTGTGTAACAAGCTCTCAGAGTGATTTGGAGGCGGCTGCAGGAGCGGCTGAGGGCAAAGATGCCGTTCCTGAGTTTGGCTTTGTAGTCTTTCCTCGTCCACCACGAGTGATATTTCGTTTGCCTCTTTGAAAAGCCTGTCCTCTTCCTCTACCAAAAGAGGAGTAGTCCCGAAAAGAACAACCCCTCCAGGAAGATGAGCCCAAATAGGGTTTCTGAGGCTGTCGCATGGAGGCACTAAGAGATTTAGCTACCGCTTTTGAGGTCTGTAGTTTTTCTAGGCTTTCATCAGCCTTACTACCAAACAGTCTCAAGCCATCAAAAGGCATTTTGAGAAGTGTGGCCTGCACATCTGGTGCAAACCCCGACTTCCTCAACCACGCACATCTGCATAGCACAGTGCTTGCAGCCATGGATCTGCTGATACTATCAGCAGTATCCAGTCTAGATTGGAGACATTCCCCCATTGCCTCCTTTCCATCTTTGACAATATTCAGGAAGCCTTCCCTTTCCTCGCCTTCAGAATATGATCAGCTGCCACCAAAATGCAATCCGACAGGGTATGGGTAAACCTGGCCAGGGTGCAGGTAACATTGGTTGACTTAAGAGCCATACTACCTGAAGTAAAAACTTTATGGGCCCAAGCATCCACTTTCTTATCCTCTCTATCCGGACGGATAGTAGGATATGCAGTCAGTCTTGAAGTAGTTGCAACTTGAATAACCAGACTTTCTGGAGTGGGATGTCTGTTTAAATATTCAGGATCAGAACTAGACGGTCTATATTTTTTAGGGAAATTACTGTTTACCACAGCAATATTGTCAGGGATTTCCCAGTTCTTTTCCACTGTTCTCTGAAGTGCCCTATGGAAGGGGAGAACTGGATCCTTCTGGGGGCCCCGAACAATTGTGTCCATCATATCATCCTGTTCAAAAGCGGGTGAGGTTCTACCCCAACCCATATATTCTATTACTCGGTTCATTAAACTCCTGTATTCTGAATCTGCATGTTCTGCAGAGTCAGGTCTTGCAAACTCTAATTCAGGTGACGTGTCAATGCCACTAGCAGAATGCAGAGTGTCGCACAGGTCTCTCATTTTAGATTCTGGGTCTATAAGTTCTTCAGGAACTTGTCTAGTGCCATATTGCACTCCAAAGGGAGAGATTTCCTCATCTTCCGAGCCAGTCTCTTCAAAAATCGAAGACATAGGGCCTCATTACGAGTATGGCGGTAAGGGATACCGGGCACCGTTAAGGGGACCCGTGCCGGTAATCCCTTACCGCCCTACTACGAGTTCCCTTAGCAGGTCCCTCCTTCAACCCCTGGTTTTACCAGGCGTTATGGACGGGACCCACTAAGGGACTTCAGAGCTAATAACGGTACCGCAAATTGCGGTACCGTTATTAGCTACTTCCCCATTCCCATTGAGCCCTATGTGGGCTCAATGGGAATGGGGAATGTTTTTTCCAATGGGGACTTACCGGTCCCGCAAAGGTCCGACTACACCGGTAAGTCTGCATTGAACGAGACATGCCCGTCAATACATGTAATTTGGTGAAGAGAGATATGCCATGGAATTCTAGCTACCCATATACGATCAATGAATAGGACCCCTTTAGACTATTTTGAATGTATATTGGAATTACAAAATGGGGGATCTGGATGCTATATTGAAATAGTTGACGAATTATCTGGAGGAATGGTGTTCCAGTTTTCCGGGTAGCCATATAACTGTAGCTGGAGATTTAATTCCAATTGCATCACTCCTGAACTGCTTGATGATGTGGGGACAAAGGGAATTTGGGGTCTTAACAAAAGGGGAAATGGAAGCCGCTGGCTCAAGTGTTTGAATGGACTGGGTCTAGAGATGCTGAACAACAATTTTTCCACTTCAACTATAGTAGAATCAACATGGTCAGATGGATCTAGATCCTCAGCCCTTCGAATATATCTTTGTTAGTAGTTGGTTGTATTCTCGCTTTACTGGGTTTGTGGTTACACTGACCCAGTGCAGTGATCATGTCATGTTGGAAATTGCCTTCAATATCGAACTGGAATTTGACGACCTGACCCTGGACAGGGCAGGCAGTTTGATTGTGTGGAATGTGGTTAATGTAACTCGTATGAACAACCATCTATCACACTTCCTTCAATCCTCTCCTGAGGATTTGAAGAGTGGAATCTTCGCAGTAGAAACATTTGGGCCATTTGTTAAAACTCTCATAGGCATTTCTGGCAATAATGGGTATGGTGGAAGTTTACCTAAGGGTAAAAGCGAAGGTCACCTCCACTCATATAGTGCGGAAATAGTAACTGGAAGACGAGTCATGAGGAAGACAATAAGATATTTCAAGTCCCATTCGGGACTGCCACGGGAAGAGGCTCTTGTACATATTATCAAGGCTCAACAGTCCGACAAAAATGGGATGTGGAACTCACGAGCCAAAAGACTTCAGGAAGATTCTGAAACTATGCTTGCTAGCTTAGTAAATAAAGATT
Source organism: Ambystoma mexicanum (assembly GCF_040938575.1). Taxonomy (NCBI): domain Eukaryota; kingdom Metazoa; phylum Chordata; class Amphibia; order Caudata; family Ambystomatidae; genus Ambystoma; species Ambystoma mexicanum. The sequence goes on from NC_090934.1 coordinate 970,101,201, forward strand.
CCAAAACATTTTGGAGGCTGGTCAACAGCATTGATATTTCACAACCCAGCTTGCAAGTCAATGCAGTAAATGAAATGGCGTGGGTTGCTCACTTTAAAAATGTTTTTCTCAGTTAAGGAAGATCATGAATCCTGTCCCTTGGTACTATCCCACGTAAGTGCCACAGGTTTGAATCCTGACGACTTTGGGCCTGAAGCAGTGTTTTATGAACTCTCGTACCTTGGTTCCTCCCGTGCTCCTGGACCCAGTAGGCTTACTAATTCTTTATTCAGAAGCAACCCTGAGCTATGGCCTGAGGCTTTATCTACCTTGTTCCAGAATGTTGTAATATCCGGTAAAATGCCGGATTCCTGGTTTACTGCATATGTAATCCCAATTTGTAAAAGAGGGAACTGATCTTGTCTACTAAATTATCGTCTGATTGCAATCCAAGACGCAGAAAGTAAGGTTTTTGCATCGGTCTTGCTGACGCATCCTGGATGGCAGATTGCTAGATTTTGAGCAAATGGCAAACAGGGTTTAGGCACAAACTGGGGACCTCTTTAAATGGACTCATGCTGAATTGCCTACACCAAAAGGCTTGGGCGGGGCCCTATGAGTCTATTTTTGTTGCGTAGCTCGACCTGGCATCCACTTTTGATGCAGTTGACAGTAATAAACTGGTTGAAACTGCAAGCATGGGGCATTCCTCCAGGCTTGCTGAGACTCATTGTGGGATTGTATAATGACACAAACATACAGGTTCACCTAAACCATTCTGGTGGCCTATCCAGAACTATTCCTACCTCATGTGGGGTTAGGTAAGGATGTGTTCTGTTGGCCTGCCTGTTCAATTTATATCTTGCTGATGTAGACAATTCATTGAAGTCTTCTGTTTTTGTATCACTTAAATTGGGTGATCTAAGAGTAAGATCCTTGGCTTACGCCGATTACTTTTTACTTTTCAATTGTACTGCGGTGGGCCTTCAGTGACTGATTAATTCCTTTGTTAAATATATTGAGGATCACTCTCTGAAGGTCAACCCTGAGAAGACTAAGATAATGCAACCTTCTGGATAGAGGATTAAGAGCTCCTACCGATCGAAGATTTGTGGTATAAAACTTGACACTGTGTCATCCATGACTTATCATGGCTTCATGATCAATGCTAAGTCCTGCATTGGGAAATTAAGTTTGTCGTTTAAAGACTGAGTACATGCCCTCTCTTCTCAGTTAGTAAAGATTGATCAGAAATTCTCTACGTTTTCCTTGAAACCTGCTATCAAATTATATGAAAGCAAACTCATACCAAAGCTGCTTTACGGTATTGAAACATATCCTCCTAATGTAATAGACAGCTTATCGACCTTAGAAGCAATATTTTGGAGGAGAACACAGAGGCTCCCAAACTCATTGCCAGTAAATCTTATACAATATGAGTTGGGAATTATGGCCCTCATCACAAGTTGGGCAGTAGCCCTTAAATGCAGTGGTAACAGGTTTACCGCCACATTTAAGGGTCAGCCCAATCCACGAGTATGGCGTGTTTACCCCCAGCTCGCAGCTGGGGGTAAATACAGTGGAAAAATGCTGATTTACAGTGCAATTACTGCACAGTGATACCGCTGGCGGTAATTGCACCAAACATTCCCCATTGGGTCCAGACCCAATGGGGAATGAATGGGGAATAACATTTACTGCCCAACCTGCAATCCAGCGATAATACTGCCGGACGGGTGGGCGGCAAAACACAAATAAAGTTGGGCGGCATCCCAGTCGGGATACCACCCAACTCGTGATGAGGCCCTGTATCTTTGAAAGCAAGAGCTGAGTGGGGAATTCTTTCCTTATTCCATAAGATTCTGTGTCCCACAAAGGGATCTCTTTTTGTAGACTTAACAGAAATTCTTCTGTTCACATAATTGTGCTTGGATTAATTCAATCTTGGAAAGAAGCATGGCTATTTTATCTGCTACTGATTGCACAATTGAAGATCTGGCGCATTCTCCTGTTCGGGTTAAACCATCATTATATTATTCTGACTGGATAAGAACATCTGATGCCTTGCACTCATATCCTTCTTTGAGCCACCTTTACACTGATCATTATTACATCTCCCTTTCTATGGATTGGGATGGCACCCAAGTTAAAATTTCTCCATGCAACGCTCCCTCAAACCCCGATTAACTAATATGAAAGTGAAAAGGGAACTCTAAATGAAAGACTGGATGAGATTCTCAACAGGAAAGGAAATTCAGTTTTAAAAATAAAAGCAGTTGACAGAGAAAATCGGTTTGGAAAGAAAATGATAAGTTTCACTTAAACAAGATTTTAGGGGCTAGAAAAGAGAAACACGACCCGTGAATAAGAAGGTTAAGCTGCAGTTGTAACCCCTTCACGCTGTGTGCTTCTTTTAGGGAGAATTAATTTATTTAATCAAATAGTACTAAGGACTTACACAAGGACAGAAATGAGTGGAAGAATGGCACTAACACTTGGAAATCAATGAAGAGGATACACAGAGGGTTCTGATAGTTTTAAGGATTCCTGCTAAGGCGGTTATGGGATTTCTATAGGATTGGACCTAATACAATCTAACAGAGCAAGGGATGCACTTTGTGGTTGTTGGAGAAGGGAAATACTCACAACAAAAACTTGAATGGGGTATTTTGGACAGAGGGCTGAGTTTCTGGGCAGCAAGGCAATATCTGGTCACTGGTCACAGTGGTGGACTCACCTAGAGGAAAACAGCTGGGCAAGGTCTGGTCACGGCACAGCGGCACCTCAGCTGGATAAAGCGGGTAGCAGGACAAGCAGGTGGTAATGAATAACCCCAATTAGGATTCAGCCACCTTTCCCCTTTCTCCCTGAGTTATTGGGATTTTTAGCAGGGTTTTTCTGGATCAGTGGTCCTGCTGGATAGGGTCAGCTATGCTGGTATGCTCTGGCCTGGCAGTGGAATCTAGGATTTTGTAGAGTGAATATGGAATTTCTGGATACAAAGGAGCTGGAAAATTCAGAAGAGTGTCCAGAGCTCCCCATGCCTCCCCTTTATGTAGGGATCATGACATCACATTATATACTATGGGGGCAGACCTTTCGCTTGACATGCCTCTAACAACTGGATTGGTCAGAGGGGACTGTTACCGCCTTCCTGTCAGCCAGGTGGACTTCAGGGACATGACATCAGTTTTAAGGGGTGTGCTTATAATGCCCATGGCACTCCCACAGTTATTTTAACCAAAATCAGTTATGACATAAATTGCACATTTTTACAGTTGTAGCACTTTTGAAAATCACATAAGCAGTTTCAATATTTTACACTGAACCTGACATTACCATTCCCATATCTGCACGATGTCGTTTAGTTGTTCTAATAATCTTTCACAAGTTTTAGTGAGAAATATTTCACTTAAAAATTCTACAATTTTATATATGTGTACCTATTATCACAGAGCATTTTTGCATTACATTTCAAAGTTATACCATATACACTTTTCTCATGAATTACATTTTCTTGCTGTTTGCGTCCCATACATGCTAGGGAAAGCCACAATATCTTGTTTTAATGCCACACAAATTACATTTAAACTGTTAAACCTTTGCATTCCTGCATTTTCCGGTTGTAGAAATAAGAGTCTTAGGGCCTGATTCATGGAAGTATTTTATAATGGCGCAATCCCATAGGAAAACGTATCATGAATCAGGCCCTTAAAGTTTATGAAATAAGAACAGTCTGTTGCCCCAGATGGGCTGGCTTTGTCATCCAAATAAGGGATTTTTCTGTAAAACCCCCAACCAACTGTCAGGCACTGGCCCTGTGTTTCCATGGATATGTCTTTGAAACTCTCCAGTTTGAGTGGACGGGAGGTGCTACCAGAAAGTCACACCTATGTGTCCCAGAAATCCTTTGTCCAAGGCTGGAGCACTGCTGCAATGTCTGATGAGGGTGCGAGATGTTTCACCCTTGCCTATTCATATGCCCCAGATGCTGGTCCACTTGGGGGGAGATGGATCCTGTAATCAGGAAAGGCAGGGCCCTCTGAAGCCAGGACCTGTCAAACCTGTTTCTTGCTGGTTTCACAGCAAATGTATTTATTTATTTTGTGAACCAGAAATTAAGGCTATTGGAATTAAATATCCTATGTATGCTTTAAAACAAACCCCAATCACATTTAATAGAACAGTGCCTTAATTCAACATTTCAATTTTAAACAGTTATTTTCTTGTTTGTAAAAAGCACAGTTTTACATGTGGTTAATTTTCCTTGGCTGTCACTTTCAAATGCGGCTTTTCCTGGTATCTTTATTCTGAGCATTTCCATGGCCATAGTCAATTTCTACAACACAGGAATCTGTTCAAAGCAAGGGTCCAATGAAACTGACATGAGCCAAGAGAGAGAGAGCTTCTTATCAAGGGTTTATTTGTGTCATTTTGTTGCAAAAAGGAAAGCATTTTGCGTATGGCTTGGAGTGAAGTGCTTTGTTATTTCACAGATCTTGCCTGACACAGCCTGTCATTCGATGAGGAATGCCCCTTTTTGCTGGAGCACAACCTGAAGGTGGATAAACATAGCTGGGTCTTACTGGAACCAAATTCAGTATAGTTGAAAGGATGGACAGGGCATCAGTGTGCAGTCATGTTTAAATGCAGTGCTGCTTTTCAATTCTTTTCTTTGGTGCACATAAGGAAAACACTGGCAGCCATTTTCGGGGTGTTCCATGTTCTATCTCGCCCCATATGTGCTTGGCAAAGACAGCGTAGCCATCATTTTTGTAGCTGCAAAACGCAGATTTGATGCCAGGCAATGGTGCTCAAAGGAGCCAGTGCAGCCATTCTGCTGGTACAGTATTACCTAAATTGACCTTTCACAATTGACCTTTTGCACAATTGACCTAATTATAGTGGTCCTAATTGACCTAATTATAGTGCTCCTAATTGACCTTCTGCACAATTGACCTTTATATTATAGTTATTTTATATATGTATTGGGTTGGCTTTGGATTGTAAATAATATAAGGGGATTGGGTGGGGGGTTGCAGGGGTTTTTGGATTGGCTAGGGGGTTGCAGAGGGTTTCCCTAATGTCCTAATTGACCTTCTAAATTAGGTCAATTCTCCTGAGGTCAATTCTCCCGAGGTCAATTGTGAAAAGGTCAATTAGTATACAACTGCTGGTACTGCTGAATTGCAGCTTGGTGATGGAGGGGAATTCTTCTGGGTTGGTAAATGTACCCCACAGGGATCAAAACTGCCTTCCAAGACTATGGTATGACACCTTCCCTACACATTTTGGTGAAACGGCCCATAAGAATGACTGACCAAATCTCTGGGTCCCTCAACAGTACTATGTTAGCCAGGCCATCTGGTCCCAGAGCTCTAGATGTTTTTAGATTACATATGCAGTAACAATACACTATCTTCATTAAATGAGATAATAAGTTGGCTGATGACAGTCCAGGGACTTATCTCCTGCCATTTCATGTCAGTAACATAGATCTAATTAATATGCTTAATCCATGTGTCTTTGCCAATGGGATTTGTAATCAGGGCAGCTTTATTAACCTTTACCGCATTTACCACATTACAAAATGTTTTCATTTCACCGTCTCAGTATGTCGTACATCGTCTGCCACTGTAAATTTTTGATCAAGAAACAATGTTTCTTCACCCAGATTGTATATTTATTCCTCATTTTCTTGATCAATAATGCCAGCTTGTTCCTACAATTGAAATTTCTGTTCACAAATCCTAATTCTTGTCTTAGACTTCTCTTAGCGTCTCGCACCTCTCTGTCATACACCCCCACATGTGCTTTTCCATCTTTAACAGAGTATGGGCCACCTGTCATGGCTATAGATAATGTAAGACTCATAATGCACTGTATTATATCTTCTGGTCTCTTATTCTTCACATGTGATAAGGCTTGTTGCTCTAGTGTAACAAACTGGACACTCATGGCATTTAGATTTCATTCTGTCCATCTTATCCTTCTTGCCCTATTCCCTTCAAGGTCTCTAATTTTTGTTGTACATACTTTTTCCCAATCTATTTTTAAATACAACGTAAGTACTGCATGAATGGTATCGTCATAGAATACTGTAGTGCACAATTGTCCAATTTCGAATTGCTGTAGTAGTAATCTAGAATGACTTTCTTTGCTCCACTTCACCATGTAAGATTCCCGGAATTTAATCCTTAATTCGCCTGTTCAACATGAGGAGTTCCCAATCCTCCATAAATCTGGACTAAATCTTCCTCTGTATATTGCTACTAATCTGTTGCATTATAATCTTGGCCTTCACATTGTCTGTTTCGTCAATTGTTTGTTTATCCATACAGTGTGCATTAAAATCGTATCGCCTTCTACACTACTAGACACACACCAATTTACAAGCAAATCAAGCACACCTGTTTGAATACTCTCAGAATAGGCGTATACATTCACGAGCAGCATCTTCTTTAACGTTTTTATAAGTGATCTCTACTACCAAAATGTTATTCTCATGGTGGAACGTGTTTATTTCTACAGCAGTGAGGTCGTTGTGAATCCCTATCAGCAGACCACCTGCTGGCCGACCCTTTTATCCCGTTTTATGAAAATGTGAAATCCATCGATATAAAAGGCAATAGTCAACCAGCTTTCTTGTAAGATAAAAAAAATCTGTCTTTTTCAGTATTGTATGCCTCTAACCGCAAGTGTTCCAAGATATGATCTTATACAAAAATAGGTCTATCAAATGGCTTAAATAGAAAAACCCCAGGCATGCATTTCATAATTTTTCTTCAAGAACATTTCCTCCGACAAACTTCCTACCTGATCTTGTGGTGGATATTTTTAAATCAGTGCCAAGCCCATTTTTCTCATGCCCAATATCGATAGATGTATATTGTGGGTGTAGATAAAAAAAACAGTTAAAAAAATGAGGCAAGTACATTTTTACCAAAGATAACATTTCTCTAGTGAAGCAATGCACACACGTAGTGGGCAGAGGCATGTTGTACATACATTCTATGTAATCAATGTCACTTGTTTCCAGGACCCTAAGTGGAGGAATTAATCTAAATAAGTGCAGAATGAAGTAGTGGTTAAGCAGAAAATCATTTCTTTCTGGGAACAGATTGCATGTCATGAAACTAGTCGCCTCTGCCCCTACCATAGCGTTATGCTTGTGGGTCATTTGGGGACCAAGAGAAAGGTGATCCTTTTTCATACTGATTTTTTCAGATGCATATAATTCTGTCCTAGCACACGTGCTGTCGTCCATGATGGTGTGAATCAATGTGAGCTCATTCAACGCTATATTATCCTTATTGTCAGCTTTTGTTTTTGGTCACACAGTTTGTTATATCGCTATCATTCTTAGTTCTTCTTTTTAAACATCTGGTGGCTTGCTTTCTTCCTTTTTTTGTTAAGTGGTGCAACCTGACACTCCCTTTAGGCGCAACACCTTCCACACTTTTTATTGGTTCCATTTATGGATTTCTGAATATTTATCTTTTTTTGTCTTCAATGCTCCCTCCAAGTTATATAAATACCTTCAATTCCTACATCCAAAGTGGTAGTACATCTGTTTATTGTGTAATTTGCCACTGTCGCTGAAGGATTAGCTACACAGGGGTTGTCAACATTATGCACCTGCCAAGAAGCGTCTTAATCCATATGCTGATTAATGTGTTCCACATGTGAGCACTTGTCCCTCTCCACAATCAGCCTAGTCTGGGTGATTTCTATTCAATCCAGTCTGTTAGTTTGTAAGCAGATATCTTCATATATTGTATTGCATAATTTCAGAAAAACTTTGATGGCAAATAGTAGAGTGAAAAAGGGATGTGTCCACTGACTGTGGGTTTGCTGTTTCTGCACTATGATTTCCATCACAGGTTTGATCTGCAAACAGGCATAAGGTTGCCATCAGGCTGTTAATTAAGGGATAGCTCCCTAGAACTTGCCCAACTGCCTTGTCGTGTTGAGACTGTGCCTCCCCTGCTGCGCTCACCCAATCCTTGGATTATTATAAATGTCAGCTTGCAGGGAATAACACAAATTAAGCAGTGAGTTATTGTCAATGTTAGAAGTGTTAGTATTGTTACCATCCACTTGCATTACTTTATCCTCCTCTTGTGAGTTGTTTACTTTAAATCGCCACCCGCAGCAAAACATGCTGTTATTTTTCCTTTGGGATCCAACTTCTCTGGTGACACCTGCAGGTTCATTCCTCATTCCACATCTATGAAGGAGTTCTTTGTTATTATTACACTTGACTGCGCCGGTAAAGCACCTTTTATTGGTCCTGGGAGCTTCGAGCGTAGGTTGTAAGTGCTCTTCACTTTCTGCTTCTATGGAATGATATAAATAGTGTCAGTTATTACTGCCGCAATGCTGCGTTACTAAAAGAAAGGTGTGCCGCGTGTCACTTCTTTCTTTAGCAGTAACCTCAGATACCTCCCCTGGCTTGGGGGCATGTTCCCCAGAGCCCTGCAAGACTGCACTTGGCAGAGCTTTGCGCGGTCTGCCTCTTTTAAGGTGATCCTGTGCATATTGCAAATGCCACCTAAACTCCAGCAAACCAAACAAAGATGAAGGCCCCGATTCATGGAATTTATTGCAGGGAGAATCAGTACTTTGCAAGGAATCAACTATGCAGAACTTTTCCAGGTTTTGCTGGGACTTTGCACAGACTCGGCACGTCTCTGTGATCAGTCGTGAGACACCTTGCAGAGTGTGGGCCGGGCCTACGCAGAGACCCAAACAGAGGATGGAACATGCAGAATAAGGAAAATGTGGGTGAGTTGAGCGACGGGCCACGCTAAGCAATCGCATGCCCAGTCCACCACAAACTCAACCGAATTCATGGATTTCAATGCGCAACCTTGCATCGGGAAAAGTTGCACACCAACCCTGTGATCCATCCGCCACATGATAGCAGGCGCAAAGGTCAACATGCAAAGGATTCAATGCATATAAAATATGCAATGCACACCAAACTAACATTGGACAGCTACGATGAACCCCGCAATAGCAGGAGCTATCATACATGGACAAAGGAGGAGGTGGATACACAGGGCTCGGATTTTCACACAACACACCACGCAGTTTGAGATTCCTGATGACCTGATGTATGCTAGGTACCGGTTCCCAACCTCCATGGTATACTAGACTTTATCAGGGAGTGGGTGGGAGCAAGGCCTAGCATCACCCACCATCTACTCAGTGGCCCTTACCCCCCCCTTGAAAAAGTGCTGACTGCACTACATTTCTTGGCCTCTGGCTCCTCCCAGTGTACCACGGTCATAGTTGGTGGGATATCGCAAGCCACACAATCCTGCTGTCTCCACCCGGTATTGGCATGAATAATAGCATGTCCGTGTGTGCGCAGGCACTTATATATGCCCAGACACTGAAGGAAAGGCAGAGAGTGCGCCAGCCATTCTACACATTAGCACACTTTCAACGTGTACTCTGTGAATTGATTGTACAAATGTTGAGCTATGCCCCCATCCCCTGATTGACGGAGCACATATACCGTAATTGCAAGCACTGGCACACCATTAACGTGCAGGTAGTGTGTGACGCTAATGGACTGATCATGGAAGTGTATTCCAAATTTTCCTGAATGCACGCATAATAGCTACATCTATCACCACTCATCACTTCACCGGGCCCTGGCATCAGGAAAATATGGCAACATCTGGCTCATCATTGAGTATGAACTGTCACGTACATGCATGTACGTGGCACACTAAACAACCCAGGACCACACTTGTTAATTTGCATTTTAGTAACTTTGGGTCTCACCTTAAATTACTAGGGGAATCCAGACGCGAACCCCTTGCTCACTATTCTTAAAGAGGCACAGATCCACCCTACTGATGAGGTCCAACCAGACCAAAACACGTGTCTGGGGTTTCTGTTGGTACTCTTGTTCAGAGGAGAATTGCCTAGCATTTCGGTGCTGGACTGCCCCAGGGCAGGGCAAAGACTGATATGTTTGGGATATTTCTTCTCTGTGAAAGATAGTGAGCTAAAGACTCTGGGTAAATCTCTTGTAACCAAGACTCATGTCTGGCAGAGGGACTCCCAGGACCCTACTTGTTAATTTACACTGAACGACCGACCATGACAATAAATACTAATAAGAACAACCAATACAAATTGTCACTGGACTGTGCCTACCCGCTATCACCGCTCATGATAACGCCATATCGGAATCCTGCCACACCCGCTGAGATAAGATGAAAATTCAGCACATGTAGCCACTAGGCCATAGTGGAGCGCACATTTGGGGCGCTTAAGTCATGTTTCTGCTCCCTTGACCACTCTAGTGCGGTTATGTGTACTGCCAAATGTAGCCACACAGTGTGGCATCCTAGTGGACATGCAGGTGGGACACCGCCCTCAGCCACAAGCACAACCCTTGCCCATGGTTGGCCAAAGGGCACGTGGAGAGGTTGCACGCACCCAGCTGGTGCAAAAACACTTCACCTAAAAACCTACCTCTGTGGAGCACACCCAGTGAGGCCACAACCCAGGTGCCATTCAATGATGAAGTGGGGCCTATCGTCTGTGGCCATAACTGTCATGATTCCCAGTAGAGGGCAGGGCATGTTCCCCCATAACAGTAACTCTACCAAACCAACCAGAGCATTGGTCACGTTCTCACACACCTGTAACATTGGCAAGGTATGGACCTCAAAGGGAGGGCGTGGCTTGGTGGCCGATGGTGTAGGGCTGCTCTAGAGACTGTTCCAGCCTGATCCGACCTTACCCTGGTGGAAGACCGGCTTACATGATCCTATCACCGTTGTAAGCAGTCGAGTCCCTGTGTGAACGGCTCAGGTGAGCGTGGGCGCAGTGTGAAGGAGAGCGAAAAAGAGAAGAGCGAGATACACCGTGCGGAGCCGGGTGCCTCCTCAGCGTGGCCCAAAAAGAAGATGGCGATGTGTGCTGCTCCGGACAAAGGAACGTATCGAATGCCTGTGGGGTTGTGCGGTGAACCCGGACTGCCAGCTGTGCAGAGGAGTGCAGAGACGGCGGTTGTGCATGAATGAAGACAAAGGGGATGGGACACTGTCAAGATAGCTGGGCCGCCCCTGGGACTGCTGAGCACTGAAGGAGACCTGCTTGCCTGACGGTGTGGAGGTGGAGTGGGGACGTTCCCAGTGGAACTGGTGAGGGGGCTAGTGCAGCTTCGGGACTCGTGCTCCACAAGGAAGCGGTTTTCCAGGCATTGCAGAGGCCCATGGGAGCGGCAGATAAGAGGATCTGCAAATAGCAAGGGTACTTGCTGGGCCGTTGTATTCTCACAGCAGCTGGAATCATTGAATGCAAGGCAAGCAGGAGGGCGGATTTGCCGGATGCAACACAGTGTGTGAAGTGCCCTGTTAATGCAGGTACCAGCGTTCGAGGGAGTGTCCCTCCTGAGTTGGGGGCCCAAGCAGAGGACAGTGGGAAAAGTGACAGGAAGACACAGAACTGAACCCGGGCAGAGGGGTAAAAGTAGATAGATTGCCAGGCTCTGCAGGAGCTGGTGAGTAGCAACAATGGAGCCCAGATGACTGGATAGTGGGGGCGCTCTGACAACGGAAAGTGACTGGGGGCAGGGCCTGGGCAGTATTGGGCCAAAGTAAGTTGCGGCGTAGGATAAGGCAGCGTGGTGCGAACTGGATCCTGAGCTGAAGGGGTGCTGGGACGCCCAGCCACTGGCGAAACGAACTTGACAGGTACCAGCGCATGAGGAGGCAGGTGACCCAGTGAGATAAGCCTGTGTGCTGTCTTACGGTGTTTGGAGTGCAGCTGCCAGGTGAAAGCACAGCGCACTTGTGAGCCGGGGACAAGACACATGGACAAAGCACAAACCAGGATTGCTGCCCATACCTAGGAGAGCTTGGAGGAACGGAGGGCTTGGCGCGTGGGCTAATAGCAGTGAATGGAAGCCCCGACCCAGGGGCGTACAACATAGCACGTGGTACAGCAGCGAGTACTGGCAGCAAACACTAACACCCCTGCGCTCCAAGATATTACACAAGAGGACAGTGGAGGTTAGATTGACAGCACATATTGTAGCTACCAGTTTCTGGGCCCTGTCAGAGGTGGGGGTGACCTGCTGGAAGCTTGGGGATCGGGGAGAGGGCAGACAACTGGTTGGATGCCTCCCAAGTCGACTAAAAGTAAAGCCACCCAACCAACTCTAGACGTCTTCACCAAGCCAAAGAAGCAAGCACCTGAGAAGGATATGGAGCCAGACTTGGGGAAAGGAGACAGGGTCCTTGAATTACGCAACCAGGTGATGCTGGCAATAGCAGACTTAAAAACTTCTTTGGGGTGCAAATTGATGCTCTGAAAGTTGATGTGGGTCTTCTGCGTCAGGATGGGCGTGGTCTGGCGGAGCGAACCACGACTTTAGAGACGCAGGTAAAGGAACAATCTGGCACGCTCTGGGAAACGTAGGGTGACATCCACATTCTACAGCAGAAGGTTGGACTGCTGGAAAGCATAGTTGAAGAAGCGGAAGGACGGGCACAGAGGAATAATATACGAGTCGTTGGTTTGCTGGAAGGAGCGGAAGGGACTGACCCGACGATGTACATTGAGAATATGCTGCTCCAGGAAATTGGCCTGGGAATCTTACACAGGGCTTCACAATTGAAAGAGCACACAGAGCACTAACTAGGTGCCCCCCCCCCCCTCCCCGGGGCTCCCCAAGACCAATCATTACCAAAGTCCTGAACTACAAAGACAGGGAAAGGATCCTGGCATTTTCTAGGCAAGGGGGAGAACTGAAGAGGGCTTCAGCGAACTGGCCTGAAATATATGTTGATCTACTCTGCATGGTTTAAGATTATATACAAAAACAAGCCTTGGTTTTTTGATCTCCCGGAGGAGGCACGGGCATGGATGGACAGGGAAAAGATTGGCATAGATGACGGTGAGGAGGAAGATAACCGGGAGACTCATGAAGGAAGTTCTACCAAGGCGGAAGCCCAGCACAAGAGCGATGAGTTGGTTCGCAAGTAATGGTCTGATATGACAATAAAACATTTCGGCATGTAAAAAAGCCCTGAGCCAAGTGGCTGTGGGCATACTTTGATGTGGAATTAGGCTCTAATAGTTGCTACTCTCTTGATGTAGAAATAGCAGGAACTACAATGGGTCATTACTGATAAATGGTTTATAACAGAATGGTGTGGACTAGGCCTATGGCGGAGCCTACCACGTCCCTTTTGTTTTGTTTTTTGGGGGTGCTTGTTATTGCACCCACCTGCTGTGCCATCAAGACAAAGAGAGGTGCAAGGGAAACAAAGCCCACACATAACAAACCCTCAATTAGGTTAAACAACTTTTAGCAGCAAACAAGACAATGTTAGGGGGCGAATCGCTCTATTGCATAGAGGTAGATGCCAATCAAAGAGCAATGGTTTAAGAGGACGTATTGCCTCAAAGTCATGAGGCAGTGGATACAAAATGTAAACCATTTTTATGAAATCCTAAATCAATATTAAAATGTAATCAAATTGCCAAAGACACAAGTAAATAAATTACCATTACTAAATGAAAGGTCAATTACACAGTGCAGCAATGTAACAGACAGTGTTACATATTATGGGCTTCTAAAGTCCAGCCATAAGGGGTTATAGAGAGAAAGTGTCTTCTGCTGTGCAAATTCAATCCGTCAAACACATGAAACACTCCAATCATACTTTTCAGCATTCACTCGTACTCATTCTTACTCTCATCAAATTCACCAGCCTCATGCACGATTGAAAGGGGTGAATGCGGGAAGTGGAAAGGGCAGAGCAAGGCCAACAGTGCTGGGCATTTGGCTATATTTGGTGTAAGTTGGGGGATTAAGAAACAGGAGTGGTTGATTGCGAATATGTTGAATGGGGAAAGTGGTATTGCATTCTGGACTGAAATGTTACAAAGGGAAAAGGGTATAAAAGGGGGAGGAGGGAGGAGGTTGGGGGTAGGAGAGCTGACAAACAGAAATGGCAGGAACTCTAATGGTACTTAGGTGGAATGTGCGGGGTTTTCATATCTTAAGAGGAGTAGAGTGGACGTAGCTATGTTGCAAAAAACACACCTCACGGTGGATAAGCAGGCGGTGATAGCTGGGAAATGGGGGTGACAGCTCTTTGGTTCTCCATACTATGCTTATGCTAGGGGGATCTTGATATGGATTGCACCCTCTGTTCCCTTCAAGGTTACTCAGGTGAAACTAGATAATGAGGGCAGGATTATCTAGTTATAGATAATACTTGTTGCTTATACAGGGACTCCTTGAGCAGGTGGACACATGTCTGGTAAATACCTATGCCCCCAATCATGGTGCTGCAGAGTTTCTTCGGACGATGTGTCCGCAACTAGGCCCTTATAGGGATTGCAATGTGGTATGGGGGGGGATTTGAATTGTATGTTGAACCCAAGCGTAGTCTGATACCAAATACAGTAAACAAGCCCCGGCGGCCAGAACGTTACAAATGCTCCTGGAAGTCTTTGTTCTAGAAGATGTTTGGAGAGTGCTTCATCCGGATACCCGACACTATTTGTATTATTCAGCACTGCATGGAGTGTAGACGAGGGTTGACTACTTTTTTTGTGGGGACGGAATTAGTTCATCAGATCACCTGTGCCCAATATGAGGGGAGGGCCTTGTCTGATCATGCCCCGCTCAGCCTGCAGTGGCAATATACATCTGTCAGGACCCTGATACCCACTTGGAGACTTAGGAGTGAGGCCCTTGGGGACCCCCCGTTTCGGGATAGTTTGAAGAATTGCATCTCTGACTACATATTGCATAATCTGTGTAGTCTATCTAGCGCTGGAACTTTTTGGGAAGCATTGAAACTGGTGGTCAGAGTGGCCGCAATGGCAGGGTCTTGTGGTGCCCAGGCAAATATTACTATGGAAATGACCGTGGCGGAGGAACGTTTGAAGTACTGGCAACAGTCTCAAGAGCATGTGCCCGATGAAGTTGAGAGGTTGAGGGAATTACAAGATAAATGTATGGACTGCTGGGAGAGGTTGAGCAAGTATAGTTTTGCCAAATATATGGAGAGACAGCCATGCAGGGGACAAACCTGGCAGCTTACTAGCATGGCTGTATAAGCGGGAAGTGCAACAAAGTCCTATACATGAGATAAACACTGGACAGGGGGAAATATGTCGCACTCAGAAAGGGAGTAATGAGGCGTTCTGTGTATTTTATCAACAGTTATATAAGGAGGGGTCTCCGGAATCTAGCATCTCTTTAGTGGAGGTGTTGGAGTAAATTGACTTACTGGGATTGTACCAAGAGGAAAGAGATAACCTAGAGGCTCGCATAACAGTGGAGAATATCCATAATATAATTACGGGACTATCAACGGGGAAGACGCCGGGTTCAAACGGGCTCCCAAGCGAATTTTATAAAGAATATGCACAAGTATTAGCCCCTTTTTGCTGAATACCTTCGATGATTCTTACGCAAAGAGGGTCCTGCCCCTTAATCTGAGCGAGTCAATAATGATACCCCTGGTCAAGCCCCAAAAACCTCTGACGGAATGTAGCTCCTATAGACATCTCTCGATGTTGAACCACGACAATAAGATCCTGACAGCCATATTGGCTGCAAGGATGAAAAAAGTGATTTGCAAACTAGTACAGTCAGAACAGACTGGGTACATTCCAAGACGTAGCATGTCCTGGAACTTGAGAAGGCTACATCATGTGATAAATAGGACTGCGACCTGGGAGACGCTGTACGCTATAGCTACATTGGATGCAGTGAAAGCATTCGATTCAGTGAGATGGGAGTGGCTGTATGCAACCGTGCACAGATATGGATTTGGGCAGGCATATATTAAATGGGTGCAACTGGTGCACACTAGGCCGATGGCCCGGTTTAAGAGTGGCACATATGTATCAGGAGCATGGGAACTAGAAAAAGGTGCGAGGCAGGGCTGTCCATTGTCGCCGTTGCTGTATGTGCTGGCTATGGAACCAATTGACCAATATCTCAGGTCAGAATACCGAGAAGCAGGTATTGATATAGATTGGGCCAGACATTCGATATCCCTGTATGCAGATGACACACTTTTATATATTCAGAAACCAGAGGATAATTTGGAGAAGCTGTTGGAGGCATTGGCGCTATTTGCCAAACTATCAGGGATTACCATTAGTATGGTTAAATCGGCATTATTCCCGATAGCCGGACTACACAGGATGGAGAGGGGAGCACTGCCTGTGTTGGCTTTCAAGTTGAAAGAGCGCACGTTTAGATATCTGGAAGTTAATGTGTATCATGACCGAGGGGTCGAGCACAGGCACAATACGTTACAGGCGCTAGAGGGCATTCGGGGTTCCATGAGGTTCTGGACTAAATTACCCCTCTCCATGACGGGTAGGGCAGCGTTGTTGAAGATGGTGGTAATGCCTAGACTATTACACTTTTTTGTGAATGTCTCGTTCTATATCACAAGGCCTTTTTAAAAGAATTTAGAAGACATCTGTAGAAAGTTTCTTGTGGCGAAATTGGAGGAGCAGGATTGCACTGTCAGCGCTGCACAGACCAGATGAAGAGGGTGGCATTCGGTTCCCAAATTTTGAATTGTACTATGTAGAGGGGCAGTTGCAATTTGTGGTAGACTGGTTGGCTGAAGACCCTTATTCGGACACACTGATCTTACAGGCCATAGATAAGAGCTATTACTTGAAGGAGTTGCTGTGGCTTGGGAAGCCTCAGGTTGGTCAGAGGTCGCATTTGGTGTCCTTGGGGTTGAAAGTGTGGGACAGGGCCATGGGGATGATGGGGTTGTCTGACCCGGTGTCAGAGCAGATTCCCATGATATCGTTGGTGGCATCCTCGCCCCAGGCGAGAATGAGCATGCGCAAGTTCTGGGAGAGCAGGGGAGTGGCCACTATAGGGGACATGTTGCAAGACACGGCTTCTAAACCCTTCTTGGAACTGGCACAACAGACGGATGTTCATAGGGGGCAATATATGTTACATGCCACCCTCAAAAGAGAGATTACGAGTAGGTGGCCTGCATATAGTGAATTGATGGAGAACCACGTGATTGTGGACATTCTATACGACATTGCTGAGGGCGGGCATACCATATCGCGAATATACAACCTTCTACTAACTTATGGGTCGCCCCTCCCCCCCTGGAGATAAAAAGGAAATGGGAGGAGGATTTAGAGGTGTACTGAGGCACAATGGGTGAAAATATTAAGATATCACAAGAAGGTTGCAAGTGAAGTGCAACTTCGGCTCATACAGTTGCTGGTGAGCCTATTTGACGCCTCAGCGGATCTCTAGATTTCCAGGGGCAGTGGCAAGGAGTTGCCCTAGGTGTAAGGAGATGGAAGTGGGAATGCTCCATATGTTCTGTGCATACCCAGTGGTGGGGGTGTTTTGGCAGGGAATAGCGAGTAGACTACTGAGGGCCGGTGTGGAATTGGATATGCTCTCTCCCGGTGCATGTTTAGTGGGTTGCTTTATGCACCATAGGAGTATGATGCATGTTGGTAAATTGAAAGACTTGGCGTGTATTTTAGCTAAACGCAGGATAACCATGGCAGGAAATCGTTTAAAGGGCTGGGGATAGATGAATGGTGTAGGGACATGTCTCCTTGGGGCGCAGCAGAGACAGCTGCCTGGAAAAGGGCACGACAACCAGACCAAGGGGATGCCTCAGGAGGCATTAATGAGTGGGAGGGCTTACTACACGCCCTTTTTGCCAAAATGGCAGTGGTGGAAGTAGAGGCGGATTGACCCTGGAATATTTCAGATCTTTATTGGTTCCGAATGTGATTAGTTTATAACGGGAAGGTGAGGGAGGCAGTGGGAGGGGGGGGAACTGGGTAGAGGGGAGAAGTTGAGTAGGGTGGAGGGAGTGTGGGATGTTTTTTATGTGTTTATGTTGGAAATTGTTGATGTGGCATTTGTATGCTTGGTGCCAAGGTTGTTTTGAGTTATGTGGAAAATAATAAAATACTTTTATTAAAAAAAGGTGTGGACCTCGAAGGTCGCTGGCTGGCATAGGCAGCATTGCACCAAGATGGCTGCCAAGTTGAACCACGAAGTGATACCCAAGAAGGCCCCCAGGCAGTCCATGTTGAAGTTAGCCCTGGTGGTCTAGTGTTCAAGGGTGCAGCCCAGGGCTATAAAACCATGACATGGGCCGCACCCCTTGCTTAACGTTTCTTCTGCCATCACGGAAAGCAGTGCAGTGCTTACCATCTGCTCGAGTGCTACATTTCCAGCAATAATGCTACAAATTTAAACATCCATCGGGTCTCCGGAACTGCTGATACGTACCTGCCTTGCTTCCTACTCGTCCCGCTCAGCTCTTCGGAGTCATCACCCCCTCCTACACTCCACGGACACCTGGAAAGGAAAGCATCGCTCAGAACTGTAATTTAACTCTGGCCCGAGTCATCCCCTGGAAACCTGCTTACCTCATTCTCTCGAACGCAATCCGGACCACTGCAGTCATTATCCTCCAAAATCCGTGACATTCTGGAAGTTTAAACGCACCCAAGGAGGGAAAGACAAGACATTAGTTCTTCGCACAGCTTGCACTCCGAACATTAACAGCCAGTAAAGCAACAAAACTGAACCTATAGACTGGCGCCTCGCAGCACACTCACCATCCGCTCTTCCAAGGACATATACTTACCAGGAGCATCTTGTGTGTCACAGCAGGTCTGGACCACGAGCGACCAGTGAAGTAACTGGACCTGGTGCTGAAGACTGCATGCTGGAACTCGCTGCCACACACAGAAACTGAGCCAATACCCCTACCAGCCAGCAGCTTTGCGGGGGAGGTCAAGAGAGGTTCAGGGGAAAAGGTATCGAATCAACACTAAAGTACCCACTTGTTGCCCATAGGTCCCACAACGACCAACTCACCAGCCACATAGCGTTCAACATAACCACCTCAGCCAGAGTGGAAACCAATGCCCAAAACACTCCTACTTGCACCGTGTGCTGGGTCAATGTGCCATTCTGTGAATACGGTGGGGAAGGAGTGTTTTGGACTACCATCACGCCTGATCACGGGAGGTGAGCCACAAACACATAGTTGACAGCCGAAGAAAGGGCACCCCTACAGGACACCTGAAGGTAAGCGTTACAATAACAACACACTTAGAATATGTGCCTGGGAGAGGCAAATTGTGTGCATCCATTAGACATGAAATAATATGCACAAACAGTGCTCCCGATAAGATTTCTAAGTGGGAGTATTTTACTCACTATTTTTAAAGTTGGGAGTAAAATTATTTGATAGGGAGTCAAAATGTAAGTCCAATTCCCAATGAGAGTAATTCAGATGCAAGTAAAAATATGTTTTAACTGAATAACTGCATGTGTTTGGCAATATAAATTCCTTTGCACCTAGTTATATATGCTCATCAAAGAACAAGTTACTTACCCGAGGTAACGTTCTTTCGACTGGCTGTTCCTCCCACGTATCCCTCATCTTATGATATCTCCAAAGCCAGCTTTAGCTGCTTCTAAAAAAAAAAAAAAAATCCAGCAGTGGACGCTGTGCGTCCATCCCTGACGACTCGATGTCCCTCGAGGGTCTTGTTGTCAACATCATCGATGGTATATAGTGCGCGCAGCGACCATTGGCTTCAGTTCCGATTTCTACGTGTATTGAATGATCCCACGCCCGACAGCTACTCACCCTGAAAGAGCGTTAAGTGTAATAACATGGAAATTCAACTGGGAGGGGCGATGAGGAATACGTGGGAGGAACATCCAGTCGAAAGAACATTACCATGGGTAAGTATCTTGTTCTTCGAATGATTGTGTCCTCCCAACTATTCCTCATTTTAGGATAGACTCCCAGAGCAATGTTAGTATTTCTGGAGGAGGGAGTCTGAATTTTCAGTTTGAGATTATAATTAAGGAGTTCCTATTGGCCTGTGTGTACAGAATGTAACACTGCCTTTCCAAAAACACCTTCCCGACCTGAGGAAGAATCCAGACTATAGTGCTTTGTGAAAAGTGCTTGGTGAATGTGCACGACCTGAATGTACTTGGCCTAGCAAGTCTGTCTGTCCGGTCCACCCTCTGTCTGCCCTTCCTAGCTTGGTCGTGCTTGAAACACTCATGCATAGGGGCATTGGATGACCAGCCACCAAGCAATCTGTAATGTCGCCAGGCCAGTACTGTAGTTTATTGATCTGTATGTTCCTTTCCTCCTGCCCCCACCCCTTCCGCTCACCCTTCAGTCACGCAGTTCACTAGCAGATATGCCTCCGACATAGTATGCTAGTTATTGTTGTTAGATCATTCAGAATATTCAAGGCCTAAGAATGATGACTGTATTCCCTTGTTTTCTTCGCGCCTTGAAGCACTTCACTTGTGTATAAGCACTTTAACAAATAAACTATTACAATTACAATGTGTGGACTGAAGCACTTCACTTGTGTATAAGCACTTTAACACATAAACTATTACAATTACAATGTGTGGACTGAGGACCATGTGACCATCACACAAATATCCTTAACTGGGATTCCCCTCTGTAAAGAAAAGGAAGTAGCCATGCCCCTGGTCGAATGTGCTCTGAGGGCCTCAGGAGGATCTTTTTCAGCTAACCTATAGCATTCAGAGATTGCAAGGATGATCCACCTAGACAAGGTTTGTTTTGACACCGCCATACCCAACTTATGTGGCCTGTATATCCAATAAAAAGTTGATTGTCCTGTCTTTATTTAGACCTTCTGGAAATATTGAAGCTAAGTGCACTTTTTGAGTCCAGCCTGTGTAGCCTCTCCTCTTCCTTTTCAGGATGAGGTTGGGGATAGAAAGAAGGTAGAATGATTTCTTGAGTTAAATGAAAGTCAAGCACAATTTTTGGACGAAAGGTAGGTTTAACCCTAAGGACCACTCTATTTTAAGGAGGCTTGCGGGACAAGTCTTGTAGTTTAGCCACCCTATGAGTTGATGTAAGGGCAACTAAGAGAATGGTCTTTAAAGTCAACATTCTTAATGGACAGGAGTGGATAGGCTAGAATGGACCACACATTAGGAATTTTAGACCTAGGTTGAGATCCCAAACAGAACTTGAAAAGGGACCGGAGGAAAGACATTTGTCAATCCTTTCAAAAACTGTATGACAAGTGGAATCTTGAAGATAGATACTTCTTCAGAGGAGCGCCTAAAAATAGATAGCGCTGCCAGATACCCTTTAATTGTACCAACCTGGAGTCCCAGATTAGCCAGGTGTAACACGAACGATAACACCATAGATTTACTGCATGTAAAAGGGTCCACATTCTTATCCCTGCACTAGCTGCAGAACTTGTTCCAATGGAGGCAGTACAGGGACTTAGTTGCTGACCTTCTGGCCGAAAGCAAAATCATACGTTTTCCGGGAGGTCCCAATTTGTATATCTCAGCCTCTCAGGAACCATGCGTGAAGGTTGAAAGTCTTGACCTCTGGATGGAGAACCCGACCCTCCTCACGCGAGAGAAGGTCCTCTCTTTGTGGAAGACGTACTGGAGGGTAGATGGACATGTCCAGAAGGTCTGGGTACCCTTTCCTCCTGGTCCAATTCTCAACCTCCTTATTAGGTGAGCATTGACGGGGACTGGAGGAAACACGTATAGGAGTGGAAACTCCCAGGCCACTAGGAACGTGTCCCCTAGAGCTCCTCTTGTGCGAAATTCCTTGGAGCAGTAACGTTCGCACTTCCTGTTGGCACTGGTCACGAACAGATCCACTTGAGGGGTACCCCAAAGGCTGAAGATCTCTTGAAGGACTTCCTGAGCTAGTTCAAACTTGTGGGAGACTTGTGCTCTGCCTGCTCAGATCGTCCGTCGCTGTGTTCTCCTGTCCGGCTAGGGGAACAGCCGATAGATTCCTTCTTGAATTTCCCAGTACCAGACCAGCATTGCTTCTGTGCACAGTGGTAGTGACCCTACGCCTCCTTTCTTGTTGAGGTAGTACATGGCCACTATATTGTCCATCATTATCAGGACATTCTTTCCCTGTACAGAGGGCAGAAAGACCTTCAGCGCTAGTCTAATTGCACTTAGCTCCAAAAGATTGATGTGTAGTTTGGACTCCGATGGAGACCATAGACGCTGATTGTCAGATCGCTGCTGTGGGCTCCCCACCCCGTGAGTGAGGCGTCCGTCACTACAATCATCTCCGGCCATGGTTGCCAAAAAGCTTCTCCCATCAGAATGTTTTTTGGTATGTCCACCACAGAAGATCTTCTGCTACTCTGCTTGGAACCTGAAGTAGGTCTGACATTTTGCCTGAGAGTTGTGACCATTGAGCCCTGAGAGACCACTGGAGGGATCTCATTATCAGGCAAGCATCTGGCACCGGGAAAATGCAGGATTCCATGAGGCCGAGCAACCTCAAAAAATCGAAGGCCGGAAGACGCTGGGCATTTCGGAATTTGTTGACCATCTGCAGAATGTCTTGAGCCCTCACCTCGGGTGGCGAGGCTTTCCCCAAGGATGTGTCCATGACAGCACTGATGAATTGGAGCCTTTGAGATTGTATCATGCGGGACTTCTTGAAGTTGAGGGAGAAGCCCAGTCTGTAGAGGGAGTGACAGGTGGAGCTGAGATGTTCCAGGGCCTGTTTGGGAGAACAGGCCCTGATCAGCTAATCGTCCAGGTAGGGGTAGACGTGAATCCCCCTCCCTCTGAGACTTGCTGCCACCACCGCCATCAACTTGGCGAAAACCCTCGGGGAGGATGTCAGCCCAAATGGCAGAACTCGAAACTGATAATGAGAACCGCCAACGGCGAACCTCAGGTAACTTCTCTGCTTGTGATGGATTGGCATATAAAAGTAAGCATCCTGAAGGTCCAATTATACCATCCAGTCCTGAAGCTGTAGGGCCTGAATGATCTGAGAAAGGGTAACCATCTTGAACTTGTCCTACCTGAGGAACTTGTTCAAGTCTCTTGGGTCCAAGATGGGTCTCAATCCTCTAAACTTTTTTGGGATTAGAAAGTAAGGGGAGTACCAATCATTGTTAGTCTCCTCTACAAGTACCGGTTCTATAGCACCGTTCTCTAGCAGGGCCAACATTTCCTGCATAAGGGGCGGATCTAGAACTTTGAAAGAGCTGTTCCCTGGTGGATGATCCTGATGCCTTTTTAGAAAGGGAAGGAAGTAACCTTGGGCCACTGTTTCCAATGCCCATGCATCTGAAGTAACACCCCTCCATTCTTTCAGATGCTGTGAGAGTCTGCCTCCCATCAGGGTCTTGTGGAGTAAGGCCTCAGAGAGGTTTTGAGGTGGCTTCTGCAGCAGCTGAGGGTAAAGCAGCACCTGCCTGAGCGGTCGTAGCACCTCTTCCCCATCCACCATGGGGGAATCTTTTCTGACCTCTTTGATTCAACAGTCCTCTCCCTCTTCCAACTGAGGAGTAATAGCGAAAGGGTCTGTCCATTTAAGCTGTACCAGTGGGGCGAGTAGGTGGCTGTCTGATTGCTACAGCAAGGGATTTGGCTGCAGCTTTGGAGGTCTGCAGCTTCCCCAGGCTCCTGTCAGCCTTGCTGCCAATTAAATGAGTGCCATCAAAGGGCATTTTAAGAAGTCTGAATTGTTCATCTGGTGCAAAATCAGACTTTTGCAACCAGGCAAATATGTGCTTTACAGTGCTAGCCGCCATTTCCCTGCTGATACTGTCTGGAGATTTGAGACCAGTCAAGCAGGATTCGCACGTCGCATCTTTCCCATCCTTGTCAATGTTTAAAAAGCTGTCTTGTTCTTCCCTTTGGGGGATATGTTCAGCCGCCATCGCCATACAATGTCATAATGTGAAAGTGAACTTGGCCAGTGCACACGTGGCATTTGCTGATTTAAGAGCCATACTCCCAGCAGAGAAAACGTTTCTAGCCCAAGCATAAAAACATTTGTCATCTCTGTCCGGAGGGGTAGTTGGGTATGCCTGTTGTCTGGATGTAGAAGTGGCAGCCTGAACTACCAAGCTTTCAGGAGTTGGATGTTTTGTTAGATAGCACGGGTCACTATTTGACGCACAGTATTTGCTGCTTAGTTTTTTGCTCGCAGCTGGAAGTAACTCTGGCGTCTCCCAGTTGGTATTAACCCTCTTTTACAGAGCTACATGGAATGGTAGAATAGGGTCCTCCTGGGGTCCTTTGTTTAAAATATCAGTTAGGTCATTCTGCTCAAATAGTGGTGCAGGCCTACTCCATCCCAGATATTCTATCACTCTCGACATCAGTTATCTGTAAGATCTATTGGCATGGTCCGAGGGATCTGGCCTGCCAAACTCTATTTCTGGGGAAGTGTCCAATCCACTTGAAAATTGCAGGGTGTCATGTAGAACCTTTATTCTTGAGTCCTCAGAAATTAAGGCCTCTGGAACATTTGGGGTCCATTCTGAAATCCAAATGGACGAGATTCATCTGAAGATGGTTCATAATCCTCATAAATTTAGGAAAGGGATTTGAAAAAATCCTTCCTTGGCAGTGGAGTGAATATTTTCTCAAAACAAAAGAGTTGATGGCTGGAAGGTTTAGAATAAATCTTGACCTCTGGCATTGCTCTGGGCAACCCTCCAGACCATCGTTCTTCTCCTGCCAAGCCATTACAAAAGGGGAAAAACCATATGCAAATCAGGCTTGGTCCCACCCCCAAAGGGGTAGTCCAGCCCGAACTGCTAGGTCACATCCCTTTTGCACGAGACCACAAGCATCCCCAGACATGTTTCAGCCTCATTGGGCGTCATCAGTGAGGGGTAGCTTGGGTCTCTAGGCCCAGCAGGCAAGGGACCCACGTCTGGGCATACCCTTCCCACTTGGGGTGACAATAGCAAAACAAAAGAGTTGATGGCTGGAAGGTTTAGAATAAATCTTGACCTCTGGCATTGCTCTGGGCAACCCTCCAGGCCATCGTTCTTCTCCTGCCAAGCCATTACAAAAGGGGAAAAACCATATGCAAATCAGGCTTGGTCCCACCCCCAAAGGGGTAGTCCAGCCCGAACTGCTAGGTCACATCCCTTTTGCACGAGACCACAAGCATCCCCAGACATGTTTCAGCCTTGTTGGGCGTCATCAGTGAGGGGTAGCTTGGGTCTCTAGGCCCAGCAGGCAAGGGACCCATGTCTGGGCATACCCTTCCCACTCGGGGTGACAATAGCAAAACAAAAGAGTTGATGGCTGGAAGGTTTAGAATAAATCTTGACCTCTGGCATTGCTCTGGGCAACCCTCCAGGCCATCGTTCTTCTCCTGCCAAGCCATTACAAAAGGAGAAAAACCATATGCAAATCAGGCTTGGTCCCACCCCCAAAGGGGTAGTCCAGCCCGAACTGCTAGGTCACATTCCTTTTGCACGAGACCACAACCATCCCCAGACAGGTTTCAGCCTTGTTGGGCATCATCAGTGAGGGGTAGCTTGGGTCTCTAGGCCCAGCAGGCAAGGGACCCACGTCTGGGCATACCCTTCCCACTCGGGGTGACAATAGCAAAACAAAAGAGTTGATGGCTGGAAGGTTTAGAATAAATCTTGACCTCTGGCATTGCTCTGGGCAACCCTCCAGACCATCGTTCTTCTCCTGCCAAGCAATTACAAAAGGGGAAAAACCATATGCAAATCAGGCTTGGTCCCACCCCCAAAGGGGTAGTCCAGCCCGAACTGCTAGGTCACATCCCTTTTGCACGAGACCACAAGCATCCCCAGACATGTTTCAGCCTTGTTGGGCGTCATCAGTGAGGGGTAGCTTGGGTCTCTAGGCCCAGCAGGCAAGGGACCCACGTCTGGGCATACCCTTCCCACTCGGGGTGACAATAGCAAAACAAAAGAGTTGATGGCTGGAAGGTTTAGAATAAATCTTGACCTCTGGCATTGCTCTGGGCAACCCTCCAGACCATCGTTCTTCTCCTGCCAAGCCATTACAAAAGGGGAAAAACCATATGCAAATCAGGCTTGGTCCCACCCCCAAAGGGGTAGTCCAGCCCGAACTGCTAGGTCACATCCCTTTTGCACGAGCCCACAAGCATCCCCAGACATGTTTCAGCCTTGTTGGGTGTCATCAGTGATGGTAGCTTGGGTCTCTGCGCCATAGGGAACCAAGCTGCACCTCACTGAGGAGGCCCAACAAGGCCGAAACATGTCTGGGGTTGCTTGTGTTTCCGTGCAGAGGGGACCTGGCCTGGCAGTTCGGGCTGGGCTGCAACCATTGGTGGCAGTACCAGACTGATTTGTATATGGCTGGACCCCTTTTGCAATGGCGCAGATGTGCTAAAAAACGGTGGTGTGGAAGGTTGCCCAGAGCACCGCCAGTGGTAAAGATTTATTGAAAACCTTCCACCCATCACTTTTGTGAATATTTTCTCGACATCCTTCGATGATTTAGGGACTTGCGTCGACAATGGCGTCAAAGTTTCCGACACTGTCGAAGTCGAGGGTTTCAATGGCTGTGACGTCGAGGGTTTTTTAGCGCTCGAAGTGGAAGCTTTTGGCACCGATGGTGTCGATGATTTTTGCTTCGAAGGAGCCTTTTCTCGACTCGAGGGAACCTCCAGGGGTTCGAGGAGTTTTCGAATGTACATCTGGCCCCGAGGGCACACAGGTTTTGTCCCTTGCCTTCTTTTTGTCGTGCTTGTCGACAACGGGATGGCTCATCTTTCTTCGAGAGGTTCGAGGCCGCGTTCTCAAATACTTGTAGCATCTTTAGTCTGAACTTCTTCCACTCAGCAGGTTGACGCCAATTTGGTCGGGCACAAGACCCGTTCCGGGGAGGAACTCGCCGATGAAGATGGTGATCTCTGGCACCTTTACTTCAACTGCCATGAGGAAAATGACGAGTGATGTGAGCCACTACGTGATCGGGACATTTTTGCTTTCTTCCGACAAGGCGAGTCATCTCTCGACTCATCAGATGATCGCCTTTTCAACTGGATTGTCGAAGGGGATTTATGGGACCTCCCTGCAGATAGCTTCCCTTAACACTGTTTCAGGGCCTTCGCTGTCATCGATAGGCAAGACCCACATTCCGAAGTGGAATGAGAGGATCCGAGGTACCATAGACACACCTATGGGGGTCTGTGATGGACATCTTTGCCCCACAGTCATGGAATTTTTTGAACCCTGATCTCGGAGTTGATGATGCCGATGAGGATGCCATTTTTACAAAACGAAAGGTTTCTTAGTCAAGGAACCGAAGCACACCGATAATCTGAAGCGCTAGCTCTCGCAGAAAAACAGAACTAAAGCCAACAGTCGCTGAGCGCGCTATATACCATTGATGACGTTGACACCAAGACGGAGGCCCTCGAGGGACATCGAGTTGACAGGCTTTGACACGCAGCACCCCCTGCTGGAAAAAAAATCCAAAACAGTTAAAGCTGGATATGGAGATATCATAAAATGAGGAATACGTGGGAGGACACAATGCATTCGAAAGATACAGGTTTACTTCTTCCAATCAGGCAGTTAAAAAAGTATTGTACACCTGTTGTACTACTTGCACCACTGGGCCAAACATATCCATGTCGCTGTGAGGGTGAAAGCAGAGGCACAAGATTCCAAATGTCTTTCTCATACTTTTTGTTGGGAGTATTTTGACTCCCTATTATTTTACGTGAGTATGTGCCAATATGTATGGAGTAAAAGTGTCTGATACAACCCTTATCTGTAGTGCTGTACACAAATCACCAACACAGTCATAGCAACTAGAACCAACAGTGTCCATGCAGTCCACCCAAAAGCACACAACACAAGCAACAAAGTCCCTGACCACTGTCACATGGACACCAACCACCATTCTGCACATAGCCCCCAAACTAAATACACAAGAACACAAGTAGGAAGGCACAGTACAAAATGGAAATGAGCAACTAACACATCTGAGGGGTGCTCTGGACCCCAATGCATGTTCCACAACAATATACAGGTCGAGTGCCCAACCCATTCCCTGACAATAAGTATTGTCACAATACACATTCACATCAAAATAGTTATGCAGACTTTGAGAAATCCAAGTGCACTGCAATAAAGATGCACATATCACTTCACACGTTTTACCTTGTGAGCCAGCACCAGCGGTACCCTGGAATGCACGGATGCCCCCCTCTGTAGGCCTGCAAACCACCCAACTCTGATGATGTGTCCTGTACATGCATACAACAGCAATTTCCCCTTCAATCGCAGCAACCATCTTTCCCCAGCAGAATGCCCCTGCAGAGAAAAACAACCCAAGGTCAGGGCAGGCAACATATCCATGCACCCAGTTACACCGCAATATGTGCCCCCCTAAGTGCCATGCAACAAATGCAAGCAAGAACTCACAGCCACTCATCACCATGTGCCCCTGCACCCATGCAGTCAGATCCACCCACCTTAAGCCGATGCAATGAAAACAACCCACACAGTGACATCTTACCCACCCACAACACCTACACTGCCTGCCCCCCAGAGTGCCATGCAGTGAAGGACCAGGTTCCACTTACCCCTTGTCATGGTGATGGGACGTTGTGAACACTCTGATCTCTGGCCAGAGTCAGTATGACACTGAGAGGACTCCCAAAAAGAGATCACTGAGAGGTTGGAAATCCAGGATCTCCTTGGAAGTACTCCCAATGTCACAATATGCTGTTATACCTGAGGGGGTCAGGGGCATGGATCGTGACAGCACTCCCCCCTAAAGCCCTTCTCAAGGTATTTCCTCCGTCTGGCCCTGGTTTGGTCGGATGGTTCTGATGAAATCGTCTTACCAGGCGTGGCGCATGGACGTGCTCGCTAGGCTCCCGTGTCCAGTCCTGAGGGCCGTATCCCTTCCAGTCCACTAAGTAATATAACATGGACCTGGTGAGTTTAGAATCTAGGATGTCCTTGACTTCAAATTCGGGTTCTCCATTAACCAATACCGGATATGGGGGTGTTTTGACCCGAGTTCCAGGCTGAACAGGCTTTAAGAGTGACACGTGGAATACGGGATGGATCTGCATATTTGGTGGTAAAGCTACAGACAAAAGTGACGATGACGTCCCAGGTTGAGGGAACTGCGTATCCATCCGCTGTAGTAGCTTCTGAAGAGTATTAAGCACATCCAGAGACAAAACCGTTTGGGGGGTCAGTAACGTGGATGATATAGGTACCATACCCCCGCTCGCACTCGTCGCCGTCGTCGTCGACGTGGAAGGCCTTAAGCCTAAATCCGATGGCTGCAGAACCCTGTCACCTTCCCCTTCCGCCAAGCAGGCCGTGTCTGGCTGCAGTAAGACCTCAGGGGGGATCGGGTCATAGACCTCAGGCAGCCAAGCCATAGACTGAGTCTCCGTCGACGAAGGAATCCCAACCGCTGCTTGAACGGTAATAGGCATCGTCAATGACACTGAGGTCGACGAGCAAGTCGTCGTCGTCGAGCCCTTAGACTTCGTCGTCGATTTTGATGCCGACTTCCCGGCTGAAGCTTCCCGACTCACGGAAGACCTGGGACGGTCCCCTGAGGAGGATTTTGACAGCGCTAGCCTCTCCGTCTTAGATGATGAGGAGGAGGAGGGCTTTTTATGTGATGAGGAGGATCCAGCCTGTTTCCCCTTATGCTTGTCCTCAGCGCGAATTTCTGCTGGCCGCACCTTCTTCGATGGAGGCTCCGACTTGCTCCTGGAGGCCGTGGAGCCAACTTCCGAAGCCGGGTAGGCACCCGCTCCGTCATTAAGCCAGTCGACCAGCCTTCTTTTTCGGTCCTTAAGGGTTTTTTGGGAGAAACCCTGGCATATCTCACATGTATCCGCCGTGTGGTGCGGGTGGAGACAGTAGATACAGTCCATGTGGCCGTCTCCTTCATAAACTTTTTTGAGGCCACAAGTTGCACATGGGCGAAATAACGCCTTTCCAGACATAATTCTCCAGAATTTGAACTTCGCTTACGCGAAACAGACAAAAAAATAAATAAATAAAAAACAACCTAGTTTTCACTAGTAGTAAACACGAGGATCCCACTACTTTGAAAGACGGTTGAAATCTGAGGGAGCGCGGGGGCGGGGCCTGTATTTATATCATGACGTCCTGACGGCACGGGCACGCATGATACAAAACGAGGTGGATAGGACGCATAAGCGTCGAAAAAGTTTTCCTACGGGAAAGGGTCTATATAATGTACCGGGGATTCCCAGCCTGACGACGGGGAATATTCAAAGCATGTGAATCCATGAAAGATCCAATGCTGGAGAATTATAATAGCCTTGAAGGTATAGGGCCCTAGATATCTGGGACAAAATGTTCGAGTTCCTCTTATGGGCACATGCCGAGACGCCAACCAGACTTCATCTCTGACTTGGTAGTCTGGGGCTTTTCTTCGTGTTTTGATCAGAGAATCTTTTCTGTCTTTCTTTGGCTTGGATCAAGTGTTCTGCTGCCTTTTTGAAGGCTTGAGTGATGGTCGTATGTAAAGTCTTCACCGCTGGCATTTCCAAGGCCATGGGGGTATTTAATTCAGAAGTACGTTGTTGTAGGCATATTCGGCTATGCAGAGCACATCCTTCCAGCTTTATTCCACTTGATGTAACATGCACCGTAGGTATTGCTCTAGTGTCTGATTCGTCCACTCCGTTTGGCCATGGTGACTAGTGGACAGACTAATATCGATTTGGGCAATTGCACAACTCTTCCTCCAGAAGTTAAACACGAACTGACTACCTCGATCAGAAATCAGGAAGGAGGGGAAACCTTGTAATCGTACGATTTGCTCTAAAAACACCTTTGCCAGACTGGATGCGTTTGGTAGACCGTTAAGCGGAATGAAATGGGCCATTTTAGAGAATAGGTCAACAACCACTAGGATAGTGTTGAACCCTTGACAGGGAGGCAGATCTGTGATGAAATCGAGGGAGAGTGTGTGCCACGGTGCAGGTGGAATTTCCAGGGGTTGAAGAAGGCCCGCAGGTCTTTGTTTCTGGAATTTATTATGTGCACAAATGCCACATAACAGAATAAACTGCGTAATGTCCTTTAGCCAGGTCGGCCACCAATAATTTCTTTTCACCTTGGCTAGGGTTTTGGCAATTCCTGGATGCCCTTCTATCAGGGGGTCATGATAACCAGAAATGACTTGTTCTTGTAGTGCCTTATTCGGTAAATATAAACGCCGTCTGAAATACGGGAGTTGGTTCTGTATTGTGTAATGTTACCCTTGAGTGGTCCAGTCTTCTGGAGCCTCGGTGTTCATTAAGAGCCGAATTTCCTTTTGGAGTTCGTCCTTTGATAACGTTTTTGTAAGTCCTAGTAGTTTGTCACCTGGAATAATGGCCACCGGGTCTGGGGTTGAATATGCGTTCTCATCAATACCCATGCGGGATAGGGCGTCGGCTTTTCCATTCTGGACTCCAGGTCGGTACGTCATATTCTGCGAAGAATAAAGCCCATCCGAGTGGACAGGATGATTGAGCCTTTGCCGTCTTGAGGTATTGTATGTTGCAATTGTCGGTGATTACTGTGATGGTATGTCTGGTGCCTAGGAGGTAATGCCGCCAAGTCTTAAAGGCTGCCTTGATCGCTAGGAGTTCCTTGTCTGTTATTGCATAGTTAAGTTCAGGTGTAGGAAATTTTCATGACCAAAAGGCAACGGGATGTAACTGCCCTGTTTCAGGATCCCTTTGGGAAAGAACAGCCCCCATTGCATTGCTGGAAGCATCTGTTTCCACTACATATGGGAGATCTAGGCAGGGGTGTCATAGCACCGGGGCTGAGGTAAATCTTTTCTTGAGTTCCTGGAAGGCCTTCTCCGCCTCTTCTGTCCATTGGAACAGTTTGTTGTTTTTTCGTAATAAAGAAGTGATCGGGTGCACAATCTGGGAGAAACCCGAGATGAATCGGCGATAAAAGTTTGCAAAGCCAAGCATACTTTGGACACCTTTCACTGAAGACGGTGTGGGTCAGCTAAGGATGGGGTCTACTTTGTGCGTATCCATCCGGACGCCTCTGCGAGTGAAGACAAAAACAAGGAACTCGACTTCGGTGACATGGAAGAAGCATTTTTCAAGTTTGGCTTATAGCTAGTGCTGTCGGAGTTTTGCAAGGACGAAGCGAACGTGCCTGACATGGTCCTGTTTAGAAGAGGAGCACACCAAGATGTTGTCGATGAAAACTAGGGCACATACGTCGATCAATTCCCGTAGTACATCGTTCATGAAGTACTGGAATGCAGCGGGAACGTTGCAAAGCCCAAAGGGCATCACCTGATATTCGTACAGCCCATACTTAGTACGAAAGTCAGTCTTCCATTCGTCGCCTTTCTTTACACGCACGAGATGGTATGCCAACCTGAGGTCCAATTTGGTGTAAATTTGGGCATCCTTGACTTGGTCCACCAGTTCAGAGATAAGGGGTATGGGATAACGGTTTTTAACTGTTACCTGGTTTAGTGTGCAGTAGTCGATCCACGTTCTCAAGTCCCCCTCCTTCTTGGGTACGTAGAATAGGGGCGAGGCTGCCGGGGATTTGGATGGGTGGATAAAACCGTTTGCCAGGTATTGGTCCAGATATGAGTGGAGATTTTCAGGTTCGGTGAGTGCATAAATTCGACTACACAGGATTTGTGCTTTAGGTACGAGGTTGATCTAACAGTCATATGGCCTGTGAGCGGGTAAGGTATTAGCCTGTTCTTTTTGGAAAACGTCTTGGAAATCGTGGTATTCGCTTGGTAGTGTACTTGTTACACCGAGTACCAACGCCTCTTTATCTTGGACAGGTGTCTCTGGGTCAGACAATGGCATTTCCACTTGGTAGCACGCATGAGCACACTCATTGGAGAAGGCTAATTTCTTGGCTCGCCAGTTGGTTAGGATTGTGAGCCACCAACCATGGCATCCCTAGAATCACCCGGAACTGAGGGGCCTTGATAAGGTCGAAGGCAATGGCTTCCCGATGTCTGCCTTGGCACAGAAGGGTCAATTCTGCTGTGCGTTGAGTTACAGGACCAGAAGCTATCTCCGTGCCGTCGACAGTGGTGACCTCAGTAGTCGTTTCTGACAGAGGGGAAGCCCCATCCTTTTTGCCAGGCCTTGGTCTATGTAGTTACCAACGGCTCCGCTGTCTATCTAAGCCTCCACAGCATGCATCCCGAGATAGTTGTTGGTGACTGATCAAAATCACAGGCAGGGCAAGGTGTGAGGTCTGTGGCTTTTTTCCTTTCGCTCGACAAACGGATCTCTACGCTTGCCGGGCCTGGAAGTTTTCCAACTCTTGTTCTCCTCCTTCTTTCTCTGTATCTCCAACTGTTGTCCTAGGGGGTTTTACGGGACATTCTCTGAGGAAGTGACCTGATTTCCCGCAGTACAGGTATATTTGCTGTTGTCTCCTTTTGTCTCTTTCGGCCTTGGTTAATGGGCTCCGTACCCCCCAATTTGCATGGGTTCCGAAATGTTTTCTGATGAACGCGGATTGTTCTCCTTTGAGCGTACATACACAGTCCGATTCTCCATTCTGGCTTGATCTGTCCTTTGATCTTGCAGCCTGTGGTCTAGCTGCACCACTAGGTTGATGAACTCTGCACAGTCTTTTGGCGGGTTTACCACCTGAGCTAGGCTGTCTTTCAATTCCCCCTCGTAATCCTCGATGGAAAAACATTGTTTGTTTCTCCTCAGGCCAGCCAGTTTCAATGACAAGTCTGTTAAAAGTGGCGATATATGTTAACAAATCTTGGCTGATTTGGCGGAGGGACAGAAGTTTGTTATCCAGAGCTTGGCCCTGGGTATATCGGGCGAACAGCTTCTCCATCTCCTGTTGAAACCCCCTGAAATCCTGCAGGAGTGGGTCATCCTGGCTTACTAACGGTATGGACCAATCCACGGCACTGCCACTCACATATGACAGAATGAAGGCAACTGATCGTTAGGAAAGGCTCCGGGTGTCATGACCCACAGGACTCGCCCCTTTTGGTCTTCCTGGTCCTTATCGCAACAGGCCTTGCATTTCCTGACACTCCCAACATGGCCGTCCAGTGTGACACGCCTTCCGCGGTCTATACGTTGGACGTAACGTATTCTACTAATAGACCGCACACCCGCGGCTCTGTGCGTCTCAATGCTATTGCCAAGTAGCGATCAGACGTGTGCTCCGTAGTTCGCAGTATTGCTTTCCTGGTTCCTAGCTTTTATACTTCCATTCCTTGCCCCTTTCCCTTTTCCTCTTGCTTCCTGGGCTCGTGCGCCATCAGCACATCTTCTTCGTTTCCCGGATCCCCGGATTGCTGCATCCCGGAATCTTAAACGGACGCTGGAGTCGGAAGAGACTCACTCAGCCTTATTCAAGTCTTGGTCTGTCCGCAAGAAGACACCGCCCAAGAAGTCCAGCAAGGATTGGTCTCAGGTGAGAAGGGGGGGGGGGAACTCCGTGACACCGGGTCTACAAAGAAAATGCAGGCGGCATTGGTTCATGAATATTGCATATTTTCTTGGGTCACCCGTAAAACGTTCCAGTGGGGCCAAAGGAACTGCCCCAGGGAGGACCACCTGCACTGGATTGACGGATGTGGCTGGAACCGACTGAATACTTCCTGGCAACAGAGCCTGCCCAGCCTGTGTTTGGAGCAATTGTTTGGCTAATTCATCGGTGCGGTCCTTGGTGACAATCAACTCCCTCCTAAGGGCGTTGGTTTCTTGCCGGGCAGAGTGCACCTCGGCCCGTAATTCTCCCAGTAACTGGGCTAGTTGGTCAGTCTCTGATGTTTCCATGATGCCTAGGTGGATGTTTTAATTGAGGCTTTGAGTCCTGTTACGATCACCTGGTATCCACGGGGGCGCCACAAAATACTGGATGGAGGTCTAAGTGCTAGCTCGGACCACTCTCTGCTTGGTTATGTGCCAGACGTTGGGTAGCGCCTATAACAGGAGAATAGAGGGTTAAGATACTGGTTCTGTGATGGGTGGACTCCCACCTCCCTCTGGTCCAAATCCCCTCCCTTGGGGTTACTGCTCACCTTAGGTTTTTGTGCATTGAACTCTCCACCCTGCGTCTCTGTGCAGGGGCGCATGGTTGGTGCGGGCGTTCCGTGGACCTAGTTGCTTCACTGTTCCATGTGCCCTTATGTCGGGTCCAGACCGGCTGTGACTCTGACTCTGCTTGCTGTCTTCAAGGTGAGCTATAATGTCTTTTGCGTCTTTATTCTGTCTCTTTCTTTCCCTCCATTTTCTCTATCTTCTCGGCGTCTTGGTCCACTACGCTGTTCCCTAACAATGTCTCTTTTTGTTTTCACAGGGATGGTTGTGATCTCGGAGTTGCCGCGCCGATGGCGAAGACCATGGTGAGTTATTGATGTGCGAAGCCCTGCACTGTTTATTAGTGTTAATTGCTAACCTGTGTTCTTTTCTCTTCTTTGTGCAGGTTGCGGTGAAACCCATAGATGGGCGAGGTAAGAGAAGTGCAGGGTGCTGCCAGGACTCGCTGGTTGCCCAGGTAAGAATTGTTATTAATGCTGTCCTTGTTTGTTTACCTTTTCAGGTTGCGGCGAACTCCGGAGATGGGCGAGGTAAGCGAAGCGCAGGATGGATTCAAGGCCGGTTACTTCACAGGTAAGTGTTCTTGCTTGCTAATGCTGTTCTTGTTCTTCCAGGTTATTAATGGAATCTGGATCTAGAGCTTCCGGATTGGGCCTGGACACGGTGAGCGTTACGCTGCAGCAGTGCAGAATAACTCGAAGCGTGTTCTCCTGTTTGGGTGTTGTTTAAATAGCCCAGGTAAAGTAGTTCCAGGCCAAGTAGTTCCAGGCCCAGCCACACCCAAAACACTAGACTGCATGGCTTGGTTCTAAAGAACTGAACTGTGTAATAGGCCTCCATGTTGGATTAAAGTCCAAAACTGGTATTGCTTTATTCCTGATAATGAGCCTGGCGCCAAAGGTGCCAGGACTGACTCCATGTATCTTTCTGATGGACTTTTAAGGCCCTTGGGGGCCAGTGTGAAGGGATTTAGCCCCACTGCTGCCAGGGGGCTGCTATACCTGAGTGGATCAGGGGCATGGATCGTGACACTGGGTTCCCAAGTTCGGTCTTGAGGTCTGTAACCTTCCCAGTCAATTAGGTAATATAATTTTGATCGAACCCCCTTGGAGTCCTATTCTGGTCTCCATCTATTACTTCGGGCTCTGGCGGAGAACTAATCCGTGTTTTGGATTTCATGGGTTTGAGGAGAGAGACATGAAATATGGGGTGAATTTTCATGTGAGATGGTAACTCCAATTTCATGGCGACAGGATTGATTATGGACTTTATAGTATAGGGGCCCAGGTATCTTGGGCTGAAAGCTCTTCGCCCCTTCAGGGGAAAATATTAGGATGCGAACCACACCTTTTCTCCAATCTGGTAGGCGGGAGCTTCCTTCTGATGTCGATCAGCAAACAGTTTTTGTCTTTCCTTAGCCTTGGTCAGATGCTCCGTCGCCTCCTTAAGAACCTGAGTGATGGTTTTATGCAAGTTTTTTATGGCTGGCATTTCCACGGTATCGGGTGGATTAAATACCGATGTCCTCGGATATCTTCCATGCACAGTGTACAATGAGTTTGCCCTGTGCTTGTGTGAACGGAGTTGTTGTATACATACTCAGCTATCCAGAGTATATTTTTCCAAGAATCCTCAGACAGTTGCAACATACACCTGAGATATTGCTCTAAAGTTTGGTTGGTTTGTTCAGTTTGCCCAACAGTTTGAGGGTGATGGCTTGTGGACAACCGGAGATCGATTTTGCAATCGTACAACACTTTCTCCAAAAGGCAGAAACAAATTGAGTTCTGCGATCAGATACTAATATTGAAGGAAATCTATGCATTCGAACTATTTGCTCTAGGAACACAGAGCGAGAGTTGACACAGTTGGGAGTCCCTTCAGAGGGATGAAATGGGCCATTTTGGAGAAAAAATCCACAACAACTAATATGGTGTTGTATCCATTGCAGGGTGGAAGATCCATGATGAAGTCCATCGATAGGGTGCCAAGGTACTGGCGGTACTGTTAGGGGATGTAGTAAGCCAGCGGGGTTCAGTTTCTGAGACTTGTGTTGTGCACAGACACCACAGGTTTCAATAAATTAGGCAATGTCTTTTCGCCAGGTTGGCCACCAGTAGATTTGTTTTACCTTAGCCTGAGTTTTGGCTATTCCTGGGTGTCCTTCCATTAATGAATCGTGGTAATTTGTGATGATTTGCTTTTGCACTTCTTGGTCTTGGACATATAATCTTCCTTGGAAATGTGGTAGATTGTCTTCGATGGCGTACTGGTCACTTTTTAACAGCCATTCCTGTTGCGTTGATTGATCCATCAGGGATTGCAAACGGGTTCTTTGGTTATCCACACAGGTGGTAGCAGCTATCTGGTTTGAATCTTTTCCTCAGGAATTATGGCCACAGGGTTGGATGCTGTAAAAGCCTCTTTTATTCATGCGTTATAGAGCGTCTGCTTTCCCATTGCGTACTCCAAGTCTGTAAGTGATAATAAAATAATATTCTGTGAAAAAGAGAGCCCAACGAAGTTGACGCGAGGATTGTGCTTTGGCGGTTTTGAAGTATTGCAAGTTACTGTGGTCCGTGTTGACAGTGACCGTATGTTTCTCCCCAAGAAGGTAATGTCTCTAGACCTTGAATGCTGATTTAATCACCAGTAATTCCTTATCTGTGATTGCGTAGTTCAACTCGGGGGCTGAAAATTTGTGGGACCAGAATGCGACGAGGCGTAGTTGTCCTGTTTCAGGGTCTGGTTGTGACAATACTGCTCCCATGGCTATTTTTGAAGCATCTGTCTCAACTATGTAAGGTAGGTCTGGTTGAGGGTGTCGAAGGACTGGTGCTGTAGTAAATGCTAGTTTCAAATTCTGGAAGGCTTCTTCAGCTTCTGTCAACCAATGGAACTTTTGATTTTTCTTTAACAAGGAGGTAATTGGATGTACAATTTGTGAAAACCCAGGTATAAACCGACGGTAAAAGTTGGTGAATCCGAGCACGCTTTGCACTCCTCTCGTGGATGTTGGCGAGGGCCATTGGAGGATTACATCCACCTTTCGTGTATCCACATGTACGCCTTGTGGTGTGAGCATGAAACCGAGAAACTCGACCTCAGTTATATGGAAAAAACATTTTTCCAACTTGGCATACAATTGGTGTTGTCGAAGCTTCTCTAAGACTGCCCGGACATGGCCTACATGTTCTTCCATGAAATTTGAGTAGATAAGAATGTCGTCAATGTAAACAAGAGCAAAAACGTCCAGTAGTTCACAGAGTACATCATTCATAAAGAATTGGAATGCCGCAGGGGCATTGCATGGCCCGAAGGGCATGACCTGGTATTCAAAGAGGCCGTACTTCGTGCGGAAGGTCGTTTTCCACTCGTCTCCCTCTTTTACTCTTACAAGATGGTATGCTCCTCTTAAATCCAGTTTTGTGTTGATTTGAGCATGTTTTACTTGGTCCAGGAGCTCTGGTATAAGTGGTAAAGGATATCGATTTTTTACTATGATCTGATAGATGGCTCTATAGTCGATGCAAGTTCTTAAGTCTCCCTCCTTTTTAGGCACGAAGAATAAGGGCGAGGAGGCAGGTGACTTTGGGGGCGAATGAAACCGTTCGCCAGGTACTGATCCAGGTAAGTTCTAAGATGCTGATTTTCCTGTTCTGTCAGAGCCTAAATTCGGCTGCGAGGGATCTGGGCGCCGGGTACACGATCTAATTGACAATCGTAGGGTCTGCGCGGGGGCAGAACGTTGGCTTGCTCTTTTTTGAAGACATCCTGGTATTCAAGCGGTAAGGAGCTGATGAGGCCCAACATAATTCCTTTCTTCGGTTTCAGATTGGTGTCATCTTTTTTGTAACATGTGTCAGCACAATCATGAGGAAATGTCAGAACTTGTTTTCACCAGTCGATCCTAGGATTGTGGGTCTCCAGCCAGGGTATTCCCAATATCATCTGGAACTGAGGAGCACCGATGAGATGGAAAGTAATGTCCTCTTGATGCCAATCCTGACACAGAAGCTTGACTTTCACGGTGTATTGTGTCACCGGGCCGGATGATAGCTGAGAAACAACCACAGCAGTGACGTTTTCCGATTTCTACTTCTGTCGAAGAGGAAGGCCTATTCGGAGAGCCAAGTCTTGGTCAATGTAGTTACCCACAGCTCCACAATCAATATATACCTCCAATTCCTTTTTCATGCTCGACAAGCGGACCCCTATACTTGCCGGGCATTGGCGTTTCCCGAGTTCTGTTCTTCTTTTTCATCAGTTTTGTCTGTTGCCCCAACCGTTTTCTTGGGTAGTTTTACTGGGCAGTCACGGAAGAAGTGACCTGCTGGTCTACAATATAAGCAAAGCTGTTGTTGTTTTCTTATTTACCTTTCTGCTTTGGTAAGGGGACTTTGTAATCCACCACTTTGCATTGGCTCAGACTGTTCATGTGGTTTAGTCTGATTCTCACGTGTACGTACACTGACCATCCCTCTGATCTAGCTCCATCCATTTTCCGATTCTGCAACCTATGATCGAGTTGCACCGTCAGGTCTATGTAGTCCCATCTCATGTTGGAAATTCCTAAAGTTGCGGAGTAAAGGCTCATCTTTATCAACCAAAAGTATAGACCAGTCCGCTGCACTACCGCCTAAATATTTGGCTTGGTCATTAGGAAAGGCTCCTGGTCTGCACAAGATAAGAAAGCGACATTGGTTCATAAATACAGCGATTTCAGGAGGGACTAGAGGGACTGCTCCTGGAAAAACCACCTGAACTGGTGTTGATTGTTGTGGTGTTGTTACGCTCACCTGGTATCCACAGGGATGCCACCCAGCCGGGTTACTCGCTGGTATGCTGCTCAGCTTTGCCCAGATGTGGTCTGCGGGGAAGGTTCTGCCTGAAAATACAGGAGGACTGTGTTCAAGGATGATCGACCGAGGTAAATATCCTCCCTCCAACCCCGTATGATTTCAGCCCCTCTGGGGCCCTCTCCTCCCTCACCTTGTGGTAGAGTTAGGCATGCTCTCTGTCCTGCCTTCTTTGCAGGGGCGCGTTGTCTTCCATGGGCGTGTGCGGTCCAGTTACTTCACTGACGCCGGCCCGTTTGATATTGTTCAAGTAGGTCTTATTGTTGTTCTTTAGTTTTGTTGCTATCCTGCATGCCTTTCTTTGTTTAAAATGTCTCTTTTCCTCCCTTAGGTATGAGGAGCTTCAGCGCGGTGAACTGGCTTGGTTGAGCCCCGCTGGTAAATGATGGCGTATTAAGAGCGCTATGATGCGGTAAGTAAGCGCTATGCGCAGCGCTGCAAAGTCTTGCCTTTGCTAACCTGTGTTTTCCTTCCTTGTAGGTCGCGGTGTTCTTCAGCGGGAGTGGAATGTCCGGAGTGGTGCCAGCCGAGAGGCGACCAGCCAGGTAAGCCTTTTGGGCAGTTCGTAACTTGCAAATGTCTCTAATGCTTTCTTTAATGTTGCCTCTATCTTCCTCTTTCAGGTAGTTCTGTCCGACATGCGTGCAGATTCGAGGAAGCTGTTCTCAGTAGCTGCAAGTGGCTAAAGATGAAGACTGCAGGTAAGATGCTGCTGCTAATGATGTTCCTTTTGTCTCCGTGCAGGTTCTGCTTCTCCGAGGTTTGAGAGAATAGCTGGACACGGTGAGATTCATGTTGCAAGCTGCAAAGTAACGCGAAGCGTGTTGTCTTGCTCGGGTGTGGTTTAAATAGCCCCAACAAAATAGTCCAGGTAAAGTAGTCCCTAGGCTACCATACCCAAAACACTAGACCTCATAACTTGGTTCCTTGGAACCAAGCTACGTGGAAGCCTCTATGTTGGCTGACAACACATTAAGTAGTTTCCAAGCACATGTTTTTTCATGGTGTATGAGCCTAGCGCCATAGGCGCCAGGAGTGGCCCAAGAGAGTTTTCGAAAAGGATGCCAGGTTCTAGAGGCCCGAGTCCTGACTCCACCTGACCAATGGGTTTGCCAGAGGGGGTTTTGAGCGAGGGTCGTGACAGGTGTGGAAGAATGAGAAGAATGGGTCACTCCAGGCAGTGGAACCTGTCCTGCTTTGGCTTGTAGCATTTGTCTTGCCAATTCGTCAGTTCTTTCTCAAGTTACAATAAGATCCCTCCGTAGTGCATTGGTTTCCTGTCTTGAAGCATATACTTCAGCCTGTAATTCCCCTAGTAAGAGGGCTAACTGATCTGCTTCTGAAGTTTCCATAACGCGCAGAGAGTATTAGAGGCTTTGCGTTCTGTTACACTCCCCTGTTCTCTGCAGATGCTTTGGGGCACGGTTGCAGCCCTACCTGAACTTGAATCACGCCCTTCAGGCCTCTCCCTCAGTAGAAAAGCTGTGAGCGGTGGTACGTGGTGATACTGCTCCTGCATGGATATAACAGTGTGTGAGTGCGCCAATCTGTGATTGTTGTACCTCCCGAACCCTTCACCCCAAAGTGCTCTTTCTGTGAGCATACGCCGGCCCATAAAGCTCACCTGTGAATTATGGAAGCTAAGCTCTCCGTCCTGCTACTTCTGGCAGGGGCACGTTGAATGGGATCTAGTTCCTTCACTGATCCCTGATAAGGAATAGTCCAGTCCAGCTGTGACTATGCTTCTCCTTTTGATTAGTAAGTCTTTCTTGAACTCTTGTGATGCTGTTCGTTCTGTTTAATGTCTTTATATGTTGCTCCTATTTATGCCCGCAATAATGTCTCTCTTCTGTATTCTTCCCTTAGATGAAAATGCTGCCTCAATGCAGCTTTGAGACGCAAGACGCGGCCGGATGGAAGATGGATGTTACCGCAGTGTTCGACAGCAGATAAGTGATGGTCTAAGGAAAAGCACGAAGTATGGCAAAGCGCAACCTTAAACTGACTGTTTTTTCGATGTCTAACCTTGTCTTCTGTTTTCCATTGCAGGCGCTGCTGTCGACGATAGCGTGTCGTGCTGCGGTGCTAAGATGAGGATTTCGGCGTTCCGGAAAGTGTAAAGATCAATACTTGGTTCACCGAAGAGATGTACAGGTAAGAACAGCTTCCCCCAGTTGGTAAGTATGCTGGTAGGAACCAGGATTTCCAGGAAGCAGGATCTTCAAAGGTAAGTCTGACCTCAGGCGACGATGAGCGTTACGCTGCTTGCAAGTGCAGAATAACGCAAAACGCCTGTCCTGAGGATCGGGGCAGCTTATATAGCTGAGATCATGGGCACGCCCATTAGGGCCGGCTTACCAGCCACACCCTGCCACTCCTAGAGAGTGAGCACCTGCTAAGGCAATCTATTAGCAGCCACACCCAAGAACACACTTGGGGCTGCTTAATGGATGGAATGTTCAAGGTTAATGCATCCTGCTTAATGGATGGAATGTTCAAGGTTAATGCATCTGAACTGCTATGTCCATAATAAAAAGCTTTTTGGTGTTAAATGGATGTTCTTGTTTACTTTTGTTCATGATCCTGGAGCCAAAGGCGCCAGGACAGTGTCCACACAGGTCTCCTGTGCATGCGACCCCTGCATGCCTGTGCCCCTGACTTCATGACCATGACACTGAAGTAGAGGTATATTTTGTAGATGGACCAGCACCAATAAATTGTGAAACAGGAGAAGAACACATAGGGGCAGCAGTGGTATGATTGAAGGAAGGAGAGTATGAAGTGATTGTCGAAAAAAGATTGCCTGCCCATTTTTTAGCACAAGCAGCCGAACTAGTGGTGCTAACTGAAGCGCTGCACACAGCAAAAGAAGTGCAGTAATAATATACACTGACTCTGCATATATAACCACAACAGTGCATGGGGGATTTGCCCGCTGGGGAAGGAGAGGATTTAGAAGAGAAGATAAGCCCCCTGTACTCGCAGAACTAATAGAGGCTGCTGCCAAAGAAGCATCTTACCTACC
Source organism: Ambystoma mexicanum (assembly GCF_040938575.1). Classification (NCBI taxonomy): domain Eukaryota; kingdom Metazoa; phylum Chordata; class Amphibia; order Caudata; family Ambystomatidae; genus Ambystoma; species Ambystoma mexicanum. The sequence goes on from NC_090934.1 coordinate 970,144,004, forward strand.
CAAGGAAACAACAGGTGAGTAGGTATTACAAAGACATGTGGAAGAAGAGCAAATGGAGGGATACAACTCGATGCCAGTTTCTCAGATATTAGAATTGCAGCAGGATGCATCAGTAGAGGAAAAAGAACTATGGGAAAAAGAGGGTCTAGTCAATCACCCACTGACCTTCTCTGGCGACAAAACAACACAGGTAAAAAGTAGTAATGACACAGAAACTATTAGAAATAACATTCCAGAAGCTTCACTTTCCAGCCCATAACGCCAAACAACATATTGCGGCAGAGATTCAGGAGAATTGGTTCGTGCCAGGCCTACAGGAACAGATATCCAAAATGTTGATAGAGTGTACCACAGGCACAACATATAATTGGGGAATGACATTAAGAACATTGCCTAAGCCAATTGGATCATTTCGAGAACTACACATAGATTATGCAGACGACATGGGAGAATTATGTAATGGATCCCGATACATGATAGTGGAAGCATGCCCCTTTTCAAGGTGGATGGAAGCGGGACCCTGCGCCCACCCAAACGTGAAGTGTGCAGCCAAGTTCCTAGTGAGCGAGGTGTTCTACCACTGGGGAATATGCGCTGTCATACGTTCCGACAATGGAACGCATTTCGTCAATGATCTATTCAAAGCAGTAACAACCATGCGCGGCATCACTCACAAATTATGCACGATTTACCATCCGCGATCGAATGGAGTTGTTGAGAAAATAAACAGACTCCTCAAAAGTAGGCTGTCAAAACTGTGTTACACATTGAAGAAGAATTGGGTAAACAGTTTACCATTGGCCCTGTTTGAATTGAGAAACCAACCCAGTAAGGACTACCATTTGTCCCCCGTCGAGATAGTGACAGGTAGACGCATGCACGCAGCACACTCCCCATTACAAAGACAATCAGATGCACACAGAGTGCAACAGTGCTGGGGGAAGAGTTTCACGACTATTTGAAGCAACTGACAAAAGCTGCGCGTATGATTGCAAAACAACTAGCACCCCCCTTCACACAAGAAACAGCAAGTGACACAGTGACACAAGCCACACATAGCCCAAACTGCCAGCTCATGCCAGGGGAGATGGTGTACGTAAGAAGTTTCGTACGTCGGTGGAATGCACCCAGATTCCATGGTTCATATGAGGTAGTGTATTGCACAACCACAGCAGTGAAAGTGAAGGGCCTGAGATATTGGATACATTTGTTCGAAGTATGCAAAGCATATGACAGTGTAGGCCACATTGAAGAAGCAAATAGGTCAGAAGAAGAAACACAAACATAACAAGAAAAGCAGACACAATTAATAAGAAGACTTGAAAGAAAAGAAGGAAGGAAACTGAAAATGAAAATAATTAAATAAGGTGTACATTTTGAATGATAACCAATGTGAAGAAAGTAGAAGTAATATATAGTGAAAAAGTAATCACCTTGCAATAACAGTGATGATGGGAAGTGTCTCTCTCACTCTTTCTCTCTCTCTCTCTCTCTCTCTCTCTCTCTCTCTCTCGCACTCTCTCTCGCTCTCTTCATATTGGTGGCATAGAGTAAAAAATGATGTTTACGAATAAACACAAGAATATTAAGTGGAACAAAATGTATATACAGAAATGCAAGTAACAGTTATATATAAAAAAAATGTGTGTATGCTTAACACGCCTTTATGTCTCATTCTGTAGGACTAACCATGGCAACGGAGAGATGTGAACAGCAGCAGAGTAGATAGTGATAGTAATGGGAATAGTGGATTTAATTTGAGACAATATTTATACAAGTGCAGGTTGATTTTTTGTGCAGTGATTTTCTTTTCAATGTTGTTTGGCCTAGTAGTGTACTGGGTCATAGCATGTATATCTATCAATATAAATGAGGGGGGGAGGGACAAACTTGGTAAAACAGGGCACCCACCTCATATGGGATGGGTTCAAACTGATCTGGGCATACGGGGCACAGAGAAAAGGCACGCATGTTGAGAACCACACAACCAGCACTCTTGTACCAATACATCCCACTACCCGCTATAACGAATCTGAGTTCAGTATCTATGATATGAACAAACCAGACCCGTCTGAATTACCCTGGTTATATGATGACCCCGATCCAACTGTATCATTTGTACCAGACGCAGCTGGGCAATACACACAATACTCTGAGGGAGTTAAACGAGATGATGAAAATACTGTCGAGAGGTACATTGCCCTATGTAACGAATGGGAGAGGGGGGGCAGGCAAAACATTCTCAACCCTGCAAGACGAAAGAAAAGCTCTGGGGCACCCGGGAAGGATAGAAGGAGAAAAAGGGGTGTGGGGCAGAAGAGGTGTGATGAGTATCACGGGCTGGGACTGGGCGCAATAGAAGACCCACAACACCCACACCAGTCTAACAAATGGTACGCAGACATGAGCACCACCGCAAAACAAACTAGTGAGTGCTGTTATGTGTGCTTTCTGATACCCCATGCCTCAGGTACTCCTAAAGTGTTTTTACCACAAGAGTCACCTGTTGCAGAGGCACAGTGTCTCCTTCATCTTGCACTATGCAGAATAAAAAATACTTTTCAAGCAAACACTGGGCCTCATTACAAGTATGGAGGTAGCCATGTCGCTTCTAGCGGCACGGCTACCCCCATACCAGGTACCGGGTTCAGGTTCCTTGAATGGGGAAATACCGGGCCATTCCGACCTTGGAGGGCCCAGTATTTCCCCATTTAAGGAACCCGGACCCGGTACATCCCCATTACCCTTTGAGCCCCCATAGGGCACAATGGGAATAGGGAAGATGCTAACAATGGGCCCGTTAATGACGGGCCCGTTGTTAGCATCCTGGTCTGCTCTCGGGGGAGCCGCTAAGGACGCTGGTTTTACCATTCTTAGCGGGACCCGCAAGCGGACCTTGTAATGAGGCGGTAGGGGGTTAACAGCACCGGCAGCTCTACCGGCGCCGTTAACCCCCTGCCGCCTGGGTCGTAATGAGGCCCACTGCCTCATTTGAAATGCTGCAGAATGAAAAGACGTGTTACGCGAAACCCCAAGGAGTACTATGCCTGAAAGAACCTTTCTTTGTGATTAAAGGAACATTATATTCAGACAATAAGTGGTAGAATGAGCAAATAACATGCAAAGCAGAGGCACTGCGAGGATTGTCAGACGAAAAACTACAATGGATCCAGAGAACATGAGCCCCAATATGGACTCAACACATCACAAAGCTAACGTGGGTCACAGCCATTGAAAAGCCATTCAAATTGCAGAAGCAGATATCCTACGAGCTGTGCTTCCATGGAGAAGGAAAAGTGAATATGGGCGCAAATAAGAACTGTAGCAAAACATTCATCATCCCAGACATGGACGGCTGCCTTGATGGACACTTACTGGGTTTGCGGCAAACAGGCGTACCTGCACCTTCTACAGTCATGCAGGGGCATGTGCTCTCTGGCAACGCTGCATTCCGTCCTGATGGTGATACCTGAAAGCCATATCCAAGGGGGGGAAGTGGCCGTCGGCACTCAAAGATCCAGAGCCCCTGCCAGCAACTGAAGACACCCCTGTATGCGCCCTATCCAAGGAACAACTACAAAGCACAGACTCGAGAAAAAGAAAATTGTCAAACTATATCTCCAAGGCATCCTCCAAACTTTTGGCACAAATTCCAGATCAGTTCTGACTGTTTAACTCAGCTCAAACGTTCTTTGCCTCCCTCGTTCCAAGCATCCAGGTGTGGGGCAATTCAAAATGGCTCCAGATAACCCACTGGGAGCTGATCCAATTGGCCAACGACACAGAAGAGGGGTTTAACGTAATCAAGGTGGAGCTAAGGGCCCTGCGGTTGATGACGATGCAGAACAGGTATGTTCTAGACCTGTTGACAGCTATGGATGGAGGTGTTTGCCACATGTTGCACTTTCATACCTTCTGCAGAGCCGGACAATGGAACTCTTTCGCATGTCACAGCAGCCGTGCACAACCTTAGCGAGCGTATGAAGGAAGGAGGAGGGGTGCAGCCCAGCACTTGGTTCGACAACATGTTTTTGTGGGTACCTTCCTGGCTCGGAATGACTGTCAAACTATTAATACCCACCATCGTTTTCCTGCTTTTGATTTGTTGTGTGTGCCAATTAGGCCTTAGGTGCTGATACAAATGATGTACCTAACAGTGCAATGATGATGGTGACTATGGGCAGTGCAAAAGGAGTGGTACAGATGACACATGAGGCACAAGTACAAACAGGAGATGACTCAGAGCCGAAATATAGGCTGTCAGCCATATACAACAATGGGTACATTGTAGACAGGTTATACCACACAACAATAAAAGAGCCCTGTGAATTAGCATGGGACGATGAGGTGTGGGTCAACCTGGAAGGGGATGGGGGTCGTATTTACATGACTTGCACCCCAGATGAGTATGCCAGGGCTGGGGAAAGCCTCAGGACAGTGTGCAGAGCATGGATGCCACGAAAGGGAACACCCGCATGGGATGAGGCAGTAGCTGAAGGGAGGCAGAGCGTAAAAGATTGGGTGAAATTACAATATTCGTTACTTAAGTAACGAAAGGGGGGAATGTATGAGAAGAAAGGTCTTTTAGGCCCCCTCCCCTCCATTACTACCCACTTGCATACAATGCTCATCCCACGGCTGCCCCTGCGCCTGTGGCCAGAGGTGCTGGACAGCCGTGGAACGACGCATACGGATGCAACGCTCAATCAGAGGGCCGATTACTGACTCCATTTTGTACTAAACACTGACTCCATTTTGTATATGTTAAAGCAGGCCTTACGGCAAAGCCAGCATACAGGCCTGCAGCTCCCCCCTAACACTGCACACAGTTAGCCAGCCATTTCCCCCCACCTCCTCCCTTTGGTGTCCCTGCAGCAGTCCTGTTCTCACGGGAGACTAGGCACAAACAAACTACAAGTTGAACACTGTATCTCTCGCCTTCCTCCTTCCATCACGACCTGTGAATGACTGGGCAAGAGCTTGGGCTCGGAAAAAACAATTCATCTCCACAAACATGTCTCATCACTTGCAGACCCTACTTTTAAGACATATTCTATGGATAACCCCCCCAACCTCACACCTCCTTTGATGTAGCAGACACACACCACACGACTGTGTGCCACCCTGTTTCACCCACACTGCTAATCCCCTCTGTGAAAGCTATAAATCCCCTCCTCTGGTTGCGTATAAGGGGGCTGAGTCTATGAGTTATAACGGAATAATCATTTCTTAACATGTCTAAATCAATTGCAATGAACATGAAAGTATGATCTATATGCTGGTGTCCTATAATGATGACTACACATCGTTCTCTACCAAAGATCCTCACAAATGTATGACATGCTAGGTAACTTGTTTGTTATGATGCAAAATGTATGGTCTGCATGCTCACTGGATTCTCAATACTATGTATATTCACAAGTATGACCAAATATAACAAAAGTGAGAAAAAGATGACCCCTCTCTCCGCCTATAAAGGTCAGGTTGGGTGATGTTCTCTACTACAAAACAAAGGACATCATTTTCTCCTTCAATTCCAACAGGTTGATTCAAACATGATTAAAGAACCACATTACTTATGAACCACTCTTATCTGTATTTCATTACCACATGTTTTATTCAATATCAAAAAATATATATTTATATAGACATAAAAACGATACACCATTTTTCAACACAATTCTTTCAACACATTTAAAACACAGCTTTATCTGTGGTGGAGTTCTTTGTCATAAATACAACAAACTACATTGAGTTGTAGCTGTTAGATGATAGACTTCAGTTGTTCTCTAGTCTTATAAAAGTAGTTGACATGTTTCGGCCCTTAGGTAAAATTGGGCACTATCTCTAGTACTTGTTGAACCCTTGATTTAATGGCCTTCTTCAGGACAAGTACATTTCTTCAGTATGGTATTACTACTTTTGTATACCCCAAATACAAATATGCACATATAGGCGTGAGTAAACACTGGCTCAATTGTAGCCCACGTGATTAGTAATTTCCAAGGAAAAATTGTGGCTCGCAAATGGCCAGACAATTTCTGATTTTGATTGGAAATATATTGTTCCACCCACAGTTTAATTTCTTTCACACCTACATGTAGTAGGGGCCTTTATGCAACAAAAGGCAAGTATTATGCTTGAGCGTGCGTGGATTCTCTGCATCCGTTCCCAAACAAACATGTGCGCCACGCTTTGTGTGTTTTGAACACTCCTCCCCTTTCTGTTCGTCACCAAATGCACCGGCGTGGCCTCAGAGTTTCCACAGTGGGTGTGTCACAAGTATGTTCAAATGGTATAAGACTCTCATGCATACAACAAACAGCGACGTCACAAGACTAATGTAAATAGAACCATTCTGCAGAATGATGACCACGATAAATGCAAAGGCATAGCCCACAATGTAATCCGAGGTTGCTTGTTACTTGTTGTAAATGAAGTGGCAATAAGATGTTTTCACTCTATTCCAATGGTTCACGTATAATCCCGCTAATCTTACTGGGCCGAACTCAACGAGCCACAGGGCCTTCCCTCCCCTTTCCAACAGCGTGCTCAACCCCCACCATTCTACCCCTCATGGTGGTATGATGGCCAGAGGCCCTTTTCTTACTGAAGCCTTAATGCAATAAATGTAACCTCTCACCCTTCCGCTGAGCCCGCACTGAGTATCCACCCCCTTGCACCCTGACACACAATGTCTCTGCAAACCTGCCTCGCACCCCTAGACTCTGTCTAAAGAAATATAGGACACAAACCCCCTCACCCCACCGCCATTTGATGTAACAGTTGCATGCCCCCATCTGTGCGCCACCCCAGCTTACCCCAGACCACTAATCCCATGTGTGGCAATATATTCTCCTCACACTAACAAACAATAAACCATTCTCTCACGGGACCTAAGGGAATGTTTGATGAATGTATCAATGAAATATTGTGAATAGATTAGGCACCTGGAACCATGTAGTCTCACTTTTATCGTCCAGGTCCAACGTCTAGTAGAACAAGTTACTTTCTTACCTGGTAAAGTTCTTTCAATGGGATGTTCCGACGAGGTATTACACATCTTTCACAGTAATTACCACAGCTGTGCTGCTTGGGAAAACTTTTTCGGCATAGGCGTCCTGCGTTGATGACATTGATACGCTACCTCGAGGATCTCCTCCGACGGCCGACGTCAACGGATATTATAAGTAGGATGCACGACGCCCCTAGTCTCAGTTGTAGTTTTTTCCCCCAGAACGTGTGGCACCAATCTTCTGCCAGTATGACTACAGAAAGCCTTGCGGAAACGGAAGCTGCAATCGCATAAGAAATTCTGTAGAGGGGCAGATAGGGAGGGTTTGATGTGGAATACGTCATCAGAAAATTTCATCGAAAGAACGTTACCAGGTAAGAAAGTAAATTGTTCTTCGAGGGGATTTGTTCCTCTGACGTATTCCACATCTTTGACAGACTCCCAAAGCAGTACCAACATAAGGAGGTGGGAAAAGAATTTAGAAATTTTAGAATACCCTATCAAATTGCAGAATAGAGGGCTGCCTTGCCAAAGGCCAAATCTTGCCCATGGAGAGAGTCCACGGGATAATGTTTCACAAAAGTATGGACAGAGGCCCATGTGGCCACTTGGCAAATATTGCGAATCAGAACACCCCTCTGCAGTGCACTGGAGGCAGCCAAACGGCTAGTAGAATGGGCCCGTAAACCTACAGGAGGGTCCTTCCCCACCAAACGATAACATTTAGAGATCGTCAAAATGATCCATCTAGACAAGGTCTGCTTAGAAACAGCCTGACCTAAACGCCTTCCAGCGTAACCAATAAAGAGCTGATCGTCCACTCTGACCTGGGACATCCGTGAGAGATAGAAACTCAAAGCTCTCCTAGGATCCAACTTATAGAACCTCTCCTCTTCCTTACCTGGATGTGGAGGAGGATGGAATGCCGGAAGAATTAGCTTCTGGCTCAGATGGAATTCCGACACAACCTTCGGAACAAAGGAAGGCCGTACCGTAAGGACAACCGTGTCCTTATGGAACTAAGTGAAGGGTGGTTTGGCGGAAAGTGCCTGCAACTTACTCTGTGTGCGGAACTAACCTCAATAAAAATACAGTTTTAAAGGAGAACAGTCCCAATGGACAAGAATGTAAGGGCTCAAACGGAGCTCCCATTAGGAACTTTAAAACCAAATTCAAATCCCATCTCGGCACCTGGAAAGGCGACGGTGGAAACACATGAGTTAGCCCTTTCAAGAACTGAGAAATCAAAGGAATTTTGAAAAAAGAACATTCCTCAGACGAGCGCTTAAATATGGACTGCGCCGTCAGGTAACCCTTAATGGTACCCACTTGCAGGCCCTTGTGGGCTAAAGAAAGCAAAAAAGACAAAACCAAATGAATGGAACATTGGAAAGGATCCACATTCTGTACCCTGCACCAGTCGCAGAACTTCTTCCAACGGCAACGGTACAGGGATTTCGTTGCGGGCCTTCTGGCCGAAAGCAACACCTCCATCACATCTTCAGGGAGGTCCCAATCCTTATATCTCAGCCGTTCAGATACCAAGCATGAAGGCTGAGAGACCCGACCTCTAGATGGAGAACTTGACCGCCCTCCCGTGAGAGCAGATCGTCTTGGTAGGGAAGACGACATGGAGGGCAGATGGACATGTCTAGAAGGTCTGGATACCACGCTCTCCTGGCCCATGCCGGAGCAATGAGGATCATCCGGGAACCGAACCTCCGCAACACCTATGGAATGACGGGGACTGGAGGGAACGCGTACATCAGTGGGAAGTACCACTCCACTACAAACGCATCCCCCAAGGCTCCTCTTGGAGGAAATTCCTGCGAGCAGAATCGTTCGCACTTCCGGTTGACACTGGTGGCGAAGAGATCCACCTGTGGCGTTCCCCAAAGGGCGAAGATCTCCAAAAGAACTTCCTGAGCCAGCTCCCACTCGTGAGAGACCGTGCTTGGCCTGCTCAGAGCGTCCGCTGCCACGTTTTGTCTCCGGCCAGATCAACTGCCGAGATCGAAACTTCCTGCTGGATGGCCCAGAACCAGAGCTCCATCGCCTCCCTGCACTGTGGGAGTGACCCTGCCCCCCCTTTTTGTTGAGGTATTGCATTGGCCACTGTATTGTCCATCATCATCAGGACATTCTTCCTCCGCACAGTCGGCAGAAAAGCCTTCAGGGCTAGCCTGACAGCCCGCAGCTCTAACAGATTGACGTGGCGTCTGGACTCCGACGGAGACCAACGATCGCTGAATGTCAGCTCGCTGGCATGAGCTCCCCATCCTGTGAGGGATGCGTCCGTCACGATCGTCACCTCCTGCCATGGTTGCCAAAATGGAGCCCCTTTGAACAGATTTCCTTCGACGGCCCACCACAGAAGGTCCTGAGCGACCGAGGGCGGAATCTGAACAGGGTCCGACATCCTGCCGGAGAACTGCGACCACTGCATCTTGAGAGCCCACTGCAAAGATCTCATCCGCAGTCTGGCCTCTGGCACCAGTAGAATGCAGGAAGCCATGAGTGTTAGGCAGAATCCTGTGCAGTGCCCTTAGGACCACTACACACAATTAAGACTACAAGTGGTAATACAAGTTCACCTTTGGTACAAGCCTGTACTACTATGTTAAAGTGGTAGCACTAGCGGAGCAGCCAGGCTTATCTCAAGAGTATATGAGCAGTAGCAGAGATTACACAAAGGGACCACAATTACTGTGACTCGAGCAAACACTAACTCAAGGTTTCAAGTAAAAAATATAAGTACATTTATTTTAAACCATCTGTAAAACACAACACTTCCATTAATTCAAACCAAACGTTAAATACACTACAAACAACCAATTATCTTGGTACAGAATAGCTTAAGGTAAGTACCTTATGTTTTGACGGACCGGTGTTGTGAAACAAAAGACGTTACCGGAAACACATATGCGATCACTTTTTGACAGTTCGGTCGTATTAAAGAAACGCGTATCCGGGGCAAGAAATGTTACCGGGGCAAAACACACTTAGCACCTGGGTTAACCAGACAGAATTGGGGCAAAAATCATATGCAATACTTTTGTCAAGGCAGACAGAATCAGAGAACACCCGCTGACAGAAATACAAAAGTAAATAGGCCGGAGCCAGTGTCAAGTGGAACCGGGTTCCTGTTGCTGAGGATCACACAGTCAGACAGTTCAAGATTCAACGTTGCCAGGGGTACTTGGATATTGTCAACAGAGGAAGCAAAAGTTATAAGAAGGAGGGAAGATAAGGATAAGCCTTGGAAGAGGAGAAAATGGACTCACCCTAGTTTCTCAAAGCAGAACACAGTACCTTATTCAAGGAAGAAGCAGGTGCCACGGCAGTTGTTCCTGTTGGTTTCCTGCAGACCCACAGTTCCTGGAGCTTCGGCAAGAAGGGGGACGTCTAGAGGGGTCTGCACCACACAGGGATGAAGCCAGCAGCAGCGACAGTGAATAAAAGGTGCGCTCCTTTAAAACAGGAGAGGCTCTTCAGATGGCTATCCGGACCACTACAGCAGTGTGCAGCGATTTCGACCACGAAGAGGATCCTCTGGCTGTGGAAGATGAGCTGGTTGACCCCACCATGCTCAAGGGAAGAAGACTCCGGACTAGATCTTCTCTGGTCGTTGAAGGGTAGATAGCTCAGGACTGCAGCAGGGCTTCACCGGGACGGGGTAGTTGCAGCAGCCGTCTTCTTCTCCGCTTCTCTTCGGTTCCTTGCAGTTCCAGTGGAGACTCTGACTTCCAGCCCAAGAGTTCTGCCTTTTATGCGAAAATCCCCTAATTCACACAGCCTGGCTGTCAACCACGCAGCAGGGGGGTTTGTCCAGCCCGGACAACCACCTCAGCCAATCATGGCAAAGTGCGACTTGGGTTTCCTAGGATACCCTGTGCAGGGGGTGACTACACCCCTCCCTCACATTCAGCCCACCTAGACACCCAGGCGCCCAGAGGAGGGCTTCTTGGCAGAAGTCCGCCAAAAGACAGTGAACAAAGGAGGAAAACCTGTTTTGCAGCGCAACGTAAAACACAAGAAGGACTTTAGCAAAAAGAAATGGTGACTAAATCCGACTGGAGCCAAAAGAAAGAGTATTTGGTGAAGCGGGTTTATGCTCGAGGCTAATATAATAGCCTAAAACAATACGATGTTCATATAGTATAATCACGGTAGAAAAGTTAGGGTAGATACCACTGCCACCAGCCAAGTCTAAATGTTAAAAGAGCAAAACAATGCACTAGGAGGTACAGATAAAAAGGGCTAAGGATTAACCCTTTCCAATACTCCATGTAATATGGGGTGTACGGGATCGGTGGTTAAATGACTAAGTAAAGTTAATGGCAACTTTACCCTTTTCTGGGGGACTGTAGTCAGCCCCAGAAATGGAGTCGGTGGGAAGTCTAAAAGACATCCCTGTGTCACTACACTGAAGGTGTTGTGTAACACACAAAAGAAGGGGCTACTGAAGTGGTGTACTCCACAGTCCACAATCACAAAAACAGAGGAAATACACATGGCAAAACATGGGTAAGAGTGGGGGAAAAGCTCACACTCTTACCAAGTGAAAAAAAAATGAACTCCAGAAATCCAGCAAAGCTGCTGGGGGACTCACTAGGTGAGGGAAATTAGCCATGAAATGAGAATTCTCCCTAACACTCATCCCCCCCCCAGACTAAGGGACAAGAGGATTTAATCCACTCCTGGATGGATCTCATACCTCTAGTCGGTTATAAACATCCTAGAGAGACCATCAGCATTTTTGGTGGCGACTTCCTGCTCTGTGTTCAATGGAAAAATCAAATCCTTGCAGGCAGATTGACCATCTGAGTAACTTTGGATTCCCCCCTTTCATTTGCATCAGCCATCTCAAGGGTTGGTGGTCAGTCTGAATAATGAAGGTAGATCCATACAAGTATGGTCTAAACCTCTTCAGTGACCACACAATAGCAAAACATTCACGTTCTATTGTTGCCCACCTTGTCTCAGGATCCTTTAACTTCTTGCTGATGAAACATATGGGGTGTTCCCTACCTTTCTCATCCAGTTGACTAAGGACTGCACTTATACCTACGTTAGAAGCATCAGTTTGTACAATGAAGGGTTGGTGGTAGTCAGGAGCTCTTAGGACTGGAGCTTGACAAAGGGCTTTCTTCAGACCTTCAAAGGCTTGATTGCACTCCTCATTCCACTTGACCTTTTTAGAAAATTTGGGAGAGGAGATGACATTCAAGGGACATTCAAGGGAGAAGCTATGGTCCCTCATAGTTCTCTGTGAAGTTCCTGTAATACCCAGCAAGACCCAAGAAGGCTCTCACTTGGGTTTGAGTAGTAGGGGTGGCCCAGTTTTGTACAGCTTGTACTTTGCTAGGCAATGACCTTATTTCACCTCCTCCTACCTCATGTGCAAGATAGACCACTGTACTCTGACCAATTTGACATGTGTTTGCCTTTATGGTCAGATGGGCCTGTTCCAGAGCCTGCAATACATATCCTAGGTGTTCAATATGTTCTTTCCATGTAGGGCTGAACACTGCAATGTCATCCAAGTATGCCATGCAGAAGTCCTCCATCCCATTCAGAACTTGATTGACCATCCTCTGAAATGTAGCAGGTGCATTCTTTAGTCCACAAGGCATTACCTTGAATTGGTAGAGGCCAGCTGGGGTGGATAATGCAGTTTTCTCCTTGGCATGGTCTGTCAGAGCTATTTGCCAATAGCTGACTTTAGGTCAAATGTACTGAGGTACTTGGCTGCACCAAGTTTGTCCACCTGCACATCTAGGCAAAGGATGGGCATCAGTCTTTGTGACTGCGTTTAGAGCGCTATAGTCCATGCAGAATCTCTACTCTTTGGATCCTGCCTTTGGTACAAGCACAACTGGGCTAGACCATGGGCTAGTAGAGGGCTCTATAACCCTGAGATCAAGCATCTTGTTGACCTCATTCCTTATATGGGTTCTTACATGGTCTGACATTCTGTACCCCCTGCTTTTGACAGGCAAACAGTCACCAGTGAGTATATCATGCTGGCCCCAAGGGGTCAAGCCTGGTGAAAGTGCGAACAGGGAGGCAAACTGATTTAACAGTAATTTGCACTCATCCTGCTGGTCAGATGTGAGACTGGAAGAGAAATTAACTCCTTCCACTTGCTCATCTAAAGGTAAGCCTCTGAGGAGGCCAGGCAGAGGTTCACTCTCCTCTTCCTGAGCTGAAGATAGAAGCACGGCTCCTATGTCAGATCTAGAGACATAAGCCTTCAAACGGTTGATGTGAAAGACTCTGGGAGCCTCTAAGGGTTGCCTAAGTCCACCAGATAGTTCACATCTCCAAGTTTACCCACAACTTTGAAGGGTCCTATCCATTTGTCCTGCAAGGCCCTCTGCCTTGTTGGGACCATAACAAGAACAAGTTGGTCTTCAGTAAACTCAACCATGTTAGCCTTCTGGTCATGCCAGAGCCTGACCAGATATCAAGTTATCACTTGCCTCTGCCATCATGTGTGACATTCTCCTCCGGAGACCTATCTCATAGTCAGTCACTCTGACTGGCTTGGGGGAAGGAGCACTCTCCAACACCTCCTTAATCAGGGCCAATGGACCTCTGACTGGATGGCCATAGAGAAGTTCGAAGGGACTGTAATCTACTCCCGCCTGAGGGATGTCTCTATATGCAAAGAGAAGGCATGGCAGTAGAAGGTCCTACTTTCTTTTAAGGGGTTCTTCTAAAGCACCTATTATGCTCTTCCTAGTTCTCTTAAACCTCTCCACCAACCCATTGGTTTGGGGATGGTAGGCAGTTGAGAGCTTGTAGGTGATTCCACAGGTTTTCCACATGGCTGGCATGTAGTGGGACATAAAATTTGATCCCCTGTCAGAAATCACCTCCTTAGGAAAACCTACTCTGGTAAAAATACCAAGTAGGGCCTTAGCCACAGCCGGAGTCGTAACAGTCCTCATAGGTATTGCTTCAGGGTACCTAGTGGTATGATCCACTACAACCAGGATAAACCTGTTGCCTGAAGATGTGGGAGGATCAAAGGGACCAACAATGTCAATCCATACCCTCTCAAAAGGAACTCCCACCACTGGGAGAGGCACCAAGGGTGCCACATTCTTGGCTCTACTTTTGCCAGAGATTTGGCAAGTGCGGCAGCTCCTGCAGAATTTGTCTACTTCTGAACCCATCTTAGGCCAGTAGAAGTAAAGAGAGAGCCTTTCCTTGGTCTTCTTAAAACTTAAGTGACCAGCCAAAGGTATCTCGTGGGCTAAATGCAGGAACTGGAGTCGGTTCACTAGAGGTACTACAAGATTTTTGCAGTCTCCAGGGGTTGACTCAGTCGGTTCACTGTAGAAGAGGCCATCTTCCCAGTGCAACCTATACTTTCCAGGCTCTTTCCCATTGAGCTGAGAAGCTGCCTGTAGGCGAAGACCTTCAAGAGTTTGACACTCTTGTTTCCTCTGCTGAAGTCTGCCCTGTTGGGTCCAACTTCTGCCAGTAAAGACTACAGCTCAGGATGTTCAACAGGGTCAAGATCTCCAACTAGGGTAATATCTTCTTCTAGATCCGATTCCTCAGTATCTAGTTGAACCAAACAGGGTTGAACCTCACACTCAGCCTCAGCTGGTGGAGGAATCACAGATGTGACTTTGGACAGTCTTGGAGATGTCCTTCTGGGCACAGGAGTGCTTGCTGGTTTCTTGCTGGTAGACTTAGGTTTCCCCTTTGTCTTTTCTTGTCCTGCAATAGCAGTAAGTAAGTCCTGTGGACTTGGGGTGATAGTTTCCTCTATCATGTCTCCAGGAGAGCCTCTCAAGGTTCTCTCCCTTGCAGACCTTGTGAGCTCCTGCTTCCTTCTGTTGGGGAGCCTGAGGGTACTAGGCACAAATCCAAGAGTTTTAAGGTCATTACCCAGCAGGACCTTCTCAGGTACATTATTTTGCACACTTACAGGTATTCTGACAGTCATGTCATTACACTGGACGAGAGCTGGTAACTGGGGGACCATTTGCACAGAGACTCCAGCTAACTTGGTTAGGTGTTTGGGTGCCTTAGCAACATCCTCCACCTTGAAAGAACATTCATCAACCACAGTTATGCTGGCTCCAGTGTCTCTGATGGCAGGGGTTCCCTGACCATTCACAAGAACACTATCTTTGTAATACTCTTTAGTATTATCTGGGATTGAGTTATAGACATCTAAGTTCTGTTGTTCCCAAAGACCCAAGGACACTAAAGAAACACTAGGTGAGACTCTCATGTGCTCATCAGCTAGTAACTGAAAGTTTCCATTGGCTATAGGTACTTCATCCACCTGGGAGACCGACCCTTACATCTGGGATCTCCTTTCACGTGGTCAGTTAACCCACAAACAAAGCATTTTCCAAATGCTTTCTGGAATGGGGGTTTGTTCTGACCTCCATCTGGTTTGGGACCAGATGGTACACTAGCCTGATTCGGTTTCCCTTGTGGCTTACCCTGGTTATGTTTGTGGCCCTCTTTTGGATTGGAATTATTGGAATTCTCTTTGTTGTCTTTCTTTGACTTTTTTCCCTCTTCCTTTTTCTGAGTCGCCCCAGAATCCTTGTGAGTAGCCCTGTTGGCAACCCACAAGTCAGCAGCCTTAGCTAACTTCTAACGATCTATCTCCTTTGAATCAGCCAAGTGCTGTCTAAGCTCAGGAGAGCAGACATCAAAAATAGACTCCAACATTATTCCTCAGACCTTCATAAGTGTTCACTTTGTAACCCTTAACCCAACCATCTACGTTTTTCAAACATTCACACACCCAGGTAGCCCAAGGAGTACCATCATGCTTTTTGAGGGTTCTAAACCTCTTAAGATACTGGGAAGGGGTCTTCCCAAATCTAGCTATTAATGCTAGCTTCACACACTCATAATCCTGCTTATCCTCCTCCCCCAACTCCATTACAGCATCACTTGCAACAGGGGGAATCTTAGAGAAAAGCCAAGGAATCAACTGATTCCCTGAGATACCATGAATCCCATGATTGTACTCAAACATTGCTAACCAATCCAAAACATCAAGTTTAGTCTCATACATACCAATCATTTCCTTTGGCATAAGGAGTCTCTTAGGGCTGGAAGACCTAGAAGACTCTGGGAGAGAAGCACTTTCTAAAGACAATTTCTTCATTTCTAGTTCATGGTTCAGCTCTATTTCTCTGAGCCTTAACTCTTGATGTTTCATGGCAGTTTGTGCATCAATACGTTTCACTTCCAATTCAAGTCTCATTTTCTCAAGTGCAATAAACTCAGGAGTAAGTGTAGGACCTGTGGAGGTCCCTGTGGACAGAGGTTGTGCTTTCTGAGCAGGCAAAGGAGTTGTAGGGTTTCCTAACAAGGACTCATCTACTTCCTCTAACTCAACACTCTCAGAATCAGAAACATCAGTACCCACATTTGCTGGAGGGGGTAGGCCCTTCTGACCCACTCGCCAGACTTTGTTTTCCCATTAACTTTGCAACCAATTCTGATTCTTTTCCTTTACCAGAGAAATTCTTTTCTCTACACATTTTCTCAGAACCTCAGCAGTATAGTTTAAGAGACCCTATTCACTGTAGTTTTCCATATTTGACATGATTTAATAGAATTAGTGGGGTTTAGACTTGTGGTTAGTTGAACCCAGGTAATAGCAGCAGTCTAAGTGTAATCACTCTACTTCCAAATCCTCACAGCTGTACACCAGTTTTAGGCAGAATCCTGTGCATTGACCTTAGGGACCACTACACACAATTAAGACTACAAGTGGTAATACAAGTTCACCTTTGGTACAAGCCTGTACTACTATGTTAAAGTGGTAGCAGTAGCGGAGCAGCCAGGATTATCTCAAGAGTATATGAGCAGTAGCAGAGATTACACAAAGGGACCACAATTACTGTGACTAAGGCAAACACTGACTCAAGGTTTCAGGTAAAAAATATAAGTACATTTATTTTAAACCATCTATAAAACACAACACTTCTATTAATTTAAACCACACGTTAAATACACTACAAACAACCAATTCTCTTGGAACAGAATAGGTCAAGGTAAGTACCTTACGTTTTGACGGACCGGTGTTGTGAAACAAAAGACGTTACCGGAAACACATATGCGATCACTTTTTGACAGTTTGTCGTATTAAAGAAACACGTATCCGCGGCAAGAAATGTTACCGGGGCAAAACACACTTAGCACCTGGGCTAATCAGAAAGAGTTGGGGGCAACAATCATATGCAATACTTTTGTCAAGGCAGACAGAATCAGAGAACACTCGCTGACATAAATACAAAAGTCAATAGGCCGGAGCCAGTGTCAAGTGGAACCGGCTTCCTGTTGCTGAGGATCGCACAGTCAGACAGTTCAAGATTCAACGTTGCTAGGAGTTCTTGGATATTGTCAATAGAGGAAGCAAAATTTATAAGAAGGAGGGAAGATAAGCGCAAGCCTTGGAAGAGGAGAAAAGGGATTCACCCTAGTTCCTCAAAGCAGAACACAGTACCTTATTCAAGGAAGAAGCTGGTGCCACGGCAGTTGTTCCTGCTGGTTTCCTGCAGACCCACAGTTCCTGGAGCTTCGGCAAGAAGGAGGACGTCTGGAGGGGTCTGCACCACACAGGGATGAAGCCAGCAGCAGCAACCGTGAATAAAAGGTGCGCTACTTTAAAACAGGAGAGGCTCTTCAGATGGCTATCCGGACCACTACAGCAGTGTGCAGCGATTTTGACCACAAAGAGGATCCTCTGGCTGTGGAAGATGAGCTGGTTGACCCCCACCAAGCTCAAGGGAAGAAGACTCCGGACTGGATCTTCTCTGGTTGATGAAGGGTAGATAGCTCAGGACTGCAGCAGGGCTTCACCGGGACGGGGTAGTTGCAGCAGCCGTCTTCTTCTCCGCTTCTCTTCCGTTCCTTGTAGTTCCAGTGGCGACTCTGACTTCCAGCCCAAGAGTCCTGCCTTTTATGCGAATATCCCCCATTCACAAAGCCTGGCTGTCAATCACGCAGCAGGGGGGTTGTCCAGCCCGGACAACCACCTCAGCCAATCATGGCAAAGTGCGACTTGGGTTTCCTAGGATACCCTGTGCAGGGGGTGACTACACCCCTCCCTCACATTCAGCCCACCTAGACACCCAGGCACCCAGAAGCCTGTCAAAAGACAGTGAACAAAGGAGGCAAACCTGGTTTGCCGCGCAAAGTAAAACACAAGAAGGACTTTAACAAAAAGAAATGGCGAATAAACCCGACCGGAGCCAAAAGAAAGAGTATTTGGTCAATCGGGTTTATGTTCGAGGATAATATAATAGCCTAAAACAATACCATGTTTATATAGTATAATCGCGGTAGAAAAGTTAGGGTAGATACCACTGCCACCAGCCAAGTCTAAATGTTAAAAGAGGAAAACAATGCTCTAGGAGGTACAGATAAAAAGGGCTAAGGATTAACCCTTTCCAATACTCCATGTAATATGGAGTGTACTGAATCTGTGGTTAAATGACTAAGTAAAGTTAATGGCAACTTTATCCTTTTCTGGGGGACTGTAGTCAGCCCCAGAAATGGAGTTGTTGGAAAGTCTAAAAGACAACCCTGTGTCACTGCATTGAAGGTGCTGTGTAACACACAAAAGAAGGGGGCTACTGAAGTGGTGTACTCCAGAGTCCACAATCACAGAAACAGAGGAAATACACATGGCAAAACACGGGTAAGAGTTGGGGAAAAGCTCACACTCTTACCAAGTGAAAAAAATGAACTCCAGAAATCCAACAAAGCTGCTGGGGGACTCACTAGGTGAGGGAAATTAGCAATAAAATGAGAATTCTCCGTAACAATGAGGCCGAGCAATCTCAAGAACCAAACGCCGGGAGACTCTGGGCATGTTGAAATTTGACCACCGTCTGCAGAATGTGGTGAGCCCTCACCTGGGGAGGCGAACACTGACCGAGGGACGTTTCCAGCATTGCTCTGATGTACTGGAGCCGCTGGGTAGTTGTCAAATGAGACTTCTTTAAGTTGAGGGAGAAGCCCAGCTTGTGAAGGGAGTGGCAGGTGACTGACAGATGATCCAGGGCTTGCTCGGGAGAACGTGCCCTGATCAACCAATTGTCCAGGTAGGGGTAGACGTGATTCCCCCTTTCCTGAGATACGCTGCCACCACCACCATCAGCTTGGTGAAGACCCTCAGGTGGAGGTCAATCCGAATGGCAGGACCCGAAACTGAAAATGCGAGTCGCCAACCGCGAACCTCAGGAACTTCTTGTGTTTGGGATGAATCGGCACATGAAAGTAAGCATCCTTAAGGTCGAGAGACACCAACCAATCCTGAAGCTGCAGGGCCTGGAGGATTTGAGAGAGAGTAACCATCTTGAACTTGTCCTTCCTGGGCATCTTGTTCAAGCCACGCATGTCCATGATGGGTCTGAATCCGCCACCCTTTTTCGGGATAAAAAAATATGGGGAATACCATCCCTTGTTCCTCTCCGCTACAGGCACCAGTTCTATGGCGCCTTTCTACAGCAGGGATTTGATTTCCTGAGCAATGAGCGGATCCAGACTCTTCAAAGAGAGCTTCCCCGGTGGATTGTCGTGAGGCCTCTGCCAGAAAGGAAGACAGTAGTCGTGGGCTATGATCTCCGGAACCCACACATCTGAAGTAATGGAACGCCATTCTACAAGATGCTGCGCCAGCCTTCCCCAACCGGCGAACCATGGGACATGGCCTTATTACTGAGCGGAAGCGGCTGCAGCAGTGCCTGAGGTCAAAGAGGCAACTGTCTGAGCGGCTTTGGCACCTTCAGTACCTTGTTTTCCACCTCTGGTACTCCTATGTTGGCCCTTTTGACTGGCAGCCCCCCTCGATCTACTAAAGGAAGAGTAGTATCGAAAAGGAACCTCCCCTCCATTGCTGTCCCCTAGGACGAAAAGGCAGAGGTTGACGTACTGCAGCGCTCAACAACTTCGCTGCAGCTTTGGAGGTCTGCAACCTCTCAAGGCTCTCGTCAGTCTTGCTGCCAAAAAGATGGACACCAGCAAAGAGCATGTTGAGAAGCCAGGACTGTACATCAGGAGCAAACCCCGACTTCCATAACCAAGCAAACCTGTGCATCACAGTGCTCGCCGCCATGGACCGGCTGACACAGTCTGCCATGTCCGGTCCCGACTGAACAGATTCACACATGGCATCCTTGCCATCCTGAACGAGGGCAAGAAAACCATCCCGTTCCTCCCCTTCGGGAATATGTTCAGCCGCCAAAGACACACAATTCCACAGAGTGTGTGTGAATCTTGCAAGGGCACAAATGGAGTTGGCTGCTTGTAAAGCCATACCCCCAGAAGAAAATACCTTCTTCGCCCAACCGTCAAAGCGTTTGTCGTCCCTATCAGGAGGGATTGTAGGGTACGCCGCCTGCTTTGCTGGGGCCGTAGCCGCCTGTACCACCAAACTCTCCGGAGTGGGGTGCGTGGACAAGTAGCAGGGGTCGCCACTGGCTGGACGGTATTTTTTCGGCAGCGACTTATTAACTGCTGGAAGACTCTCTGGAGCAGTCGAAGCTGCCGCCACCCTTCTTTGTAAGGCCATATGAAATGGCAACACCGGGTCAGTGGGTGGACCTTGGTCAAGGATATCTGTCAGCTCATCCTGCAGAAAATCCACAGATGGAGCAGACCACCCCAGATACTCCGTCACCCTCGACATGAGGTGCCTGTACGATGATTCAGCATGCGTACCAGGCTCCGGCCTGCCAAACTCAACCTCCGGGGAGGTATCAAGACCACTGGCGTCGTGCAAAGACTGACGCAGTTCTTCCAGCTGGTTATGTCCAGACAACAAGTCATCAGGAACCTCAGGAGGCACCTCATCCTCAGACCCTTCATCAACCTCTGAAATGTACTCCAAGAGTTGGAACAAGTCCACCCTGGGAGGAGTAACAGAGTATGGGTCGAGAACAGGGTGCACAGACTTGCTGAGTACCTTCCTAGGAGCTTCCACAGCTCTCCGGGGTACCTCTGGCAACAATTCCTCAAAAGGCGTTGAGGGCGCCGATAGGAGTGGCGTCGACGTCGACCGAGGCGCTGACAACTTCGACGGCGGCTTCGAGGCCGGAGCCCGGAGCGTGCCCTTCAACATCCTCGACGCCGATGGCGTCAATGGCTTCCTCAGAGCCGGAGCCCCAGGAAAGTCCCTCGACGGACATGGCACTGATGTATTCGAAGCCTTCTTTGAAGGCCTCACAGGCTCCAATGGTCTCGACAGCGTCGAGGACCGGGACCTGCAGTGGGCACGATGCCGATCCTCCTTGTCCGACCGGGACCTCGAAGGTTCCCAGTGATCGCGTCGACCGTCCGAGCCCAAAGGTGTGCGAACAGTGGCTCCAGAGCGTTCTGTACGGGCTTCTCTCGAAGGCGCGGTCGGAACGGTGCCCTGCGACTCGAAAATTGCCATCATCTCCTTACGGAAGGCGTCCCATTCCGCCGGAGATGAATGCTTGGTGGGACAAGAAACCTGCTGTTTGGCAGAGTCCTCAGACAAGGAAGGCGACTGATGACGGCGCTTCTGTGCATGCCTCGAAGAGGCCGAGGAATGGCGGGACCCACTCCTGGAACGAGACCCCCTGGACTTACGCCGACGCGGAGAATCGCCCCTTGAATCGTCCGTCGAGAGTCCAGCGGACTTCGACTTACGGGGTTTGGAAACCCTACCGGCCTACAGCTTCTTCCTCCGCTCCTACAAGGCCTTCGATGTCAAATACTGGCATTCGCCGCAGTCATCCGTGGCGTGGCTCTCACCGAGGCACCAAAGGCAGACGTCGTGCGGGTCTGTCAGAGACATCTTGGAACCGAAGTCCCGACACTTCTTAAAACCCGACTTCGGGGTAGCAGAAGACGAAGACATAACTACGGGAAAAACAACGATATTTGAAGAACCAATTCACAAGAGAGAACCAAGGTGCGCTGAGATTTTGAAACAAACACGTTCACGGAAAAAACTGAACTGAGGCTACGGCCGTCGTGCATCCTACTTATAACATCCAGTGACGTCGGCCGTCGGAGGAGGTCCTCAAGAGAGCGTATTGCCGTCATCGACGCAGGACACCTACACCGAAAAAGTTTTCCGAAGCAGCACAGCTGTGGTAATTACTTCCAAAGATGTGGAATACGTCGGAGGAACCAATCCCCTCAAAATATAATTCTTATATGTCAAAATGTATAAATAATGTTAAAGGTATGTGTGGCCACAAGGGCAAATGTTAGACAGTCTAAATCTTCACGATTTGGACATCGCTTGACCCTGCACCCCACCCAGATGAGCCCAATGACCCGCGTGCTCTACGAAGTAACCAGTGCCATGCCAGCCGATCCGGGAGCACCACCCTTACAGAATGGATACAGTCCTGTCCCTTTTGTCCAATGACCGCAATTCAATGTATCCCCTATAGCACACGTAATAGATGACGTGATTTTGTAATGTAATGTGCATTTTCTGATGTTTTGGCAGAGCGCTCTATGAGTTTGAAGAACGCTCTAGGAGTTTGCAGAGTTCTCTGCTTGCCCTATTAACTTTACTTTTTATTTTCACCCGCATTTGGTCTTGGTCTCATTCCCTCCTAGGATGTATCCATTGTTGACTCTCATTGGGGAGTTCTCACTGCATTTTTGGGGGATGCTCACTTTCAAACTGTACCTCCAAATTCGTGAAAAGAGAGCCAGTGCCTGGCAGAGGGCATGGGGACTAGGGACGTGAAAGGATACAGGGCAGACCTCCCATAGAGCGCAGTCACTGGATGAATCGGGATCACTGCAACAACATAGGACATTGTATTTCACCAGCCATAGTCGCTAATTATGAATACAACACATTGTGAGAAACCTAATGGTATTCTCACTCCTACTCTCCTTGAATCCTCTGCGCTAGTGGTCAGGGAAAGGCCATCACTTTTGGAACCTGACTTTGGGGGTGGAGAAGCAAAATATCACCTGGGTGACATGTACTTGAGGATTGGGAGTAGGGAACCCTTAGGAAAGTCATAGGGCCTCATCAGCGGTTGGGCAGAGCGGCAAAAATTACTGATCCGCCCAATCACGTGTTTTGGTGGAAAGTAGCAGAATTTACCTCCGGCTTTGAACTGGAGGTAAATCTTGCCATTTTCTGGCCATTTGCGGCACTATTACTGCATCGCTATTAGTGCAGGCGGTAATAGCGCTGATACTGCCCCATAGAGTCCAATGAACGCTTAACAAAATGGGGATTAATAGCCTGACCACAACTCGGGATCCGGCGCTAATAGCGCCAGATCGAGTTGCAATAAGGCTATTTGCATTGGCGGTATCCTGGCGGATTTACCGCCGGGATACCGCCAAGCCTCTGATGAGGCCCATGGTATCCCCTTTTCCTATGGAGGACAATCCTAACGCTCTCCAACCTTTATTGGCTATAAACCAGCTCCCCTAATTTTCCTACGAGACACTTGACAGTACTGGGACGAGGAAGAGACGACTACCAACATACAGCTATACCACTTTGGTACTGAAAACGAGGAAGAGGGCCTCAGAGGAGTACCACTGCAAAGACCAGGCATGTCTTACTAAGTCGTCTAACTATGGTCAGGCAATTAAAAGAAAGGACTCAAACCTGCAACCCCTTTACACAACACAGGTGTATAAAAGAGGTGAGGGACGCAATGTATGGAAAGCGAGACGCGAATGTGAGACTTGATGAGCCGTTCTGCAGCTTGAAAAGCACACTGGGGACTGAAGAAGCTGAGGATCCAGGTGAGTGTGACATGGGAGCAGGTGCTCCGTGGGGCAGAGGCGAGGCGAAGGAAGGAGGCCAGATGAGGGACCATCCTTCATCCCATCAAAGAGTGCTTGTTCTCCTATGGCGCTGTGAGAGCGCGAGAGTGTCTGAGGGGTGGAGAAAGACTCACTGAAAGGAAATCGCTAATTCTGTGGCCAGCGAGCTACGGGAAAGGACTTCAAAGACTTGTACATTTGATCAGAGTGGTCGCGTGTCTGTATAAAGCAACAAGCACATTTTCAAAAGTCTCAGAATGCCATGAATTCTTTATTCTTGAGCAATTAAAATATTGTTGAAGTGATTGCGTACCTTTTAGGGAGAATTCTCATAAATGGCTGATTTCCCTTACCTAAGGAATGCCTCAGCAGCTTTGCTGGATTACTAGGATTTATTTTTTTCACCTGGTAAGAGTGTGAGCCTTTTCCCCAATATTACATGTGTTTTGCTGTGTGTTTTCACTTTGTGTGTGATCTTGAGCACTGGAGCCTCACCTACCCCATGGCTTCATATTTTCATGTGTGTTACACAGCACCTTCAGTGCAGTGACACAGGGTTGTCTTTGAGACTTCCCACTGACTCCATTTTCTGGGACTGACTACTGTCCCCCAGAAAAGGGTAAAGTTGCCATTAACTTTACTTTAGTCACTTTAACCACAGACCCAGTACATCCCATTTTACATGGAGTATTGGAAAGGGTTAACTCTTTTCCCTTTTTGTCTATACCTCTTGGAGCATTTTTTCGCTCCCTTTACATTAAGGGCCTCCTTACACGGAAGGCGGTGTGCCATGGCGCTATTAGCGCCATGGCTCATGCCGGTAAAATACCGGCACCGCCTTGGCGGAAAGGGGATTTACCGCCCCATTCCAAGGTTGGAGGGGCGGTAAATCCCCCTTCCGCCATTGCCCTTCCCCATTCCCATTTCTGCCCCATAGGGCTCTATGGGAATGGGGAAGGCGCTAATTACGGCACCGCAATTTTGTGGTGCCGTAATTAGCTCCGAGGTCCCTTAGCGGGTTGGTTTTTAACGCCTGCAAAAAGCAGGCGTTAAAGCACCAACCCGTTAAGGGACCTCGTAGTAAGGAGGTAATGGTTAACGGTCACCGTTACCATTAACGGTGGCCGTTAACCATTACCGCCTTCCGTGTAATGAGGCCCTAAGACTTGGCTGGTGGCAGTGGTATCTACCCTAACTTTCCTACCATGATTATCGTATATAAACGTGGTAATGTTTTAGGCTATTAGCCTCGAACATAAACCCGCTTGACCAAATACATTTCAGTTTGGCTCCGGCTGGGTTTATTCACCATTTCTTTTTGTCAAAGTCTTTCTCGTCTTTTTCTCTGCGCACCAAACCGGGGATGACTACTTTGTTTGCTGTCTTTTCGTGGGCTTCTGCACAGAAGCCCTACTTAAGGCACCTGAAAGTATAGGTAGGCAGGATGTGAGGGAGGGATCCTCGGACCCCTGCCATGGGTTCCCTTGGTAACCCAAGTTGCACGCCTGTTTGATTGGCTGAGGGGACTGTCCTTGCCAAGACAGCCACCCTGCTGTGTAATTGACAGCCAGGCTGTATGAATGGGGGAAAACTGCATAAAAAGCAGGTCTCTGGGACTGGAAAGGCAGAGTCGCCACTGGAATGAAAGAACATACGAGGAACTGGCAGAAGAGTACCCCTACGACGACTGAACCGCCCGGTGAAGCCCTGCTGCAGGTCCGAATCTTCAGAATCTGATGACAGAGAAGATCCTCCAGGAAACTTCTTCCCTTGAGCTGGTGGGACCAACTAGTTCACCCAAACTGCAAGCCAGGGCCCCTCCTCTGGTCGAATTCGCTGGACAGAGCTAAAGTGGGCTGGATAGCTAGGAAGGTCGGACCCTGATTGGGTTTTAAGGAGCGCACCTTTTATTCGTTGCTTTGCTCTGCTGCTGGATTCTTCCCTGGGTAGTGCAGGACCCTCCAGTCTTCCTACTTCTTGTCAGTCTGACAGTCACTTCAGGAACCGTGAGCCTGCAGGAACTATCAGGAACGTCTGCCTCAGCTAGAGCTCCCTCTCCGTTTTAAGGTACTGTGCAAATCCGGTTGTCCGTTTCATTCAACCACGGTGAAAGTGTTTGAAATCTTTCTCCAATGTGAGGGCTTGTCCTTCTCTTCTCTTTTAACTAATTGTTGTATCAACCAACCTCATCCGGAAACCGTGCCACGAACTTTACAGCAAACTACCCTGAACTGTGTGATCTTGAGCAAAAGACTTTTGACCCATTGACTTTGGCCCTAAGACTTTTCTACCTGATTCCATCTCTGTAGTTACTCTTGTTCAATTGCCCTGAGTACTTATCTGTTGGTGTGATTTATTTTCTATTAACTTTGTCTCTCCCTCCTTTTTAAATTGCTGGAGTGCCATTTTGCTCCCACTTCATTTTGTGAGCTTAACTTGTCTGGAATTTAAGGGATGTGGTGTATTAAGGGTGTGATTGTTAGACTGCTTATAATAGTGTACTGTTAAACAACTGAAGAGTGAAATAAATGCATATTCTTTTACTTGAAAACCTTGAGTCAGTGTTTGCCTGGATCATAGTAATTGCTGTCCTTTGTGTAACTACTTGATACTGCTCACTTACTCTTGAAATAAGTCTGGTTGCTCCGCTAGTGCTACCACTTTAACTGTGTAGTACAGGCTTGTACCAAAGGTGAAATTGTACTGTCGCTTGTAGTCTTAATTTTGTGTGTTGTTCCCAAAGGGTACTGCATACAATTCTGCATAACACTGGTGTACAGCGGTGAGGATAAGAGTATAGTAATTACACTTAGAGTGCGGCTATTACCTTGGATCAACTAGCCACAAGGCTAACATCACAAAAAATATGGAAAGCCACAGTCGGGAGACCCTCCTGAGTTACACTGCTGATTATTTAAGAAACATGTGTAAAGAAAGGAAACTCTCTGCCAAAGGCAGAATGATTGAATTAGTTGAAAAGTTGTTAAAGAACCAAAGTCTAGGAAGTGGGTCTGAAATGCCTGACTCCCTAGCAAATTTGGAAGGCATTGAGGATGATAATATGTCTGTCAATGATGAGTTGGAAGAGGGAGATGTATCTATGAATGTAAGCCTCTCTGCCCCCTTGCCTGCTCAGCAACCTCAACCCTTGTCCTCTGGGACCCCCACAGGTCCTACACTCAGTCCTGAATTCATTGCTCTAGAGAAAATGAGGCTTGAACTGGAATTCAAATGTTTATTTGCTCAAACTGAACAAAAACACCAAGAACTTAATAGAAATGGAGTTGAACCATGGACTAGAAATGAAAAGATTGTTTCTTGAAAATGCTTCTCTCCCAAAGTCTTCTAGGTCTTCCAGTCCTAAGAGACCCTGTATGCCTAAAGAAATTGTAGGTATGTGTGAGGGTAAGCTTGATAATTTGGATTGGTTGGCAATGTTTGAATATAACCATGCTATTCAAGGTTTTACAGGGAATCAATTGCTTCCCTGGCTCTTCTCTAAGCTACATACTGTTGCATCTCATGTGAAGGAGTTGGGGGAGGTGGATAGGATGGATTATGAGTGTGTGAAGTTAGCTTTAATTGCTAGATTTGGGACGACCCCTTCCTAGTACCTTAAGAGGTTTAGGGCCCTCATAAAGCATGATGGTACCCCTTGGGCTACCTGGGTATGTGAGTGTTTGAAAAACTTAGATGGTTGGATTGAGGGTTACAGAGTAAACACTTATGAAGGAATGAGAAATCTTGTTATTTTGGAGTCTTTTTTTGATGTCTGCTCTCCTGAGCTCAGACAGCACTTGGCTGATTCTAAGGAGATAGATCCAAAGAAGCTAGCTAAGACTGCTGACTTGTGAGTTGCCAACAGGGCTACTCACAAGGATTCTGGGGCTACTCAGTAAAAGGATGAGGGGAAACAGCCAAAGAAAGATAACAGAGAATTCTAATACCTCCAATCCAAAAAAGGGCCACAAACAGCAACATAAGGGTAAACCACAAGGAAAACCAAATCAGGCTAGTGCACCATCTGGACCCAAACCAGATGGAGGTCAGAACAAACCCCCATTCATGAAAACATTTGGGAAATGTTATGTTTGTGGGTCAACTGACCATGTGAAAGGGGATCCCAGGTGTAAGGGTAAACCTTCAGGGGTCACACTGTCTCCTTAGCCTTCTCCCCAGAGGAAGGAGTACCTATAGCAAGTGGAAACTTTCACCTACTGGCTGATGAACCCATGGGAGTCTCAGCTAGTGTTTCTTTAGTGTCCCTGGCATTGTGGGAAGAACAGAATTTAGATGTCTATAATTCCATCCCAGATAATACTAAAGAGTATTATAAAGATAGTGTTCTTGTAAACGGTCAGGAAACCCCTGCCATCAGAGGCACTGGAGCCAGCATAACTGTGGTGGATGAATCATTTTTCAAGGTGGAGGATGTTGCTAAGGCACCCAAATGCCTCACCAAGTTAGCTGGAGGCCCTGTGCAAATGCTTCCCCAGTTACCAGCTCTCAACCAGTTTAATGATATGACTGTCAAGATACCCGTTAGTGTGCAGAGTGAAGTACCTGGGAGAGTCGTGTTGGGTAATGACCTTAAAACTCTTGGAGTTGTGGCAAGCACCCCCAGGCCTCCCAGTAAAAGGAAACAGGAGCTCACTAGGTCTGCAACGGAGAGAATCGGAAGAGGCTCTCCAGAGGAGTTGACAGAGGAAACTATCACTCCCACTACACAGGAGTTGCTCACTGCTATTTCTAGAAAGAATGAGGAAAAGGGGAAACCCAAGACCTCCAGCAAAAAGGCAGACAGCACCCCTGTGCTACCAACAAGGACATCCCCAAGATTGTCCAAAGTTACACCTATGATTTGTCCAACTGTTGAGGCAGAGTGTGAGGTGCAACCTTGTGTGGTTGAGCCAGCATCTGAAGAGTCAGATCTAGAAGAAGACACTATCTTAGTTTGAGATCTTGACCCTGTTGACCACCCTGAGCTGCAGTCTTTACTGGCAGAAGGTGGACCCAACAGGGAGATTTTAGCAAAGGACAGAGAGTGTCCTACTCTTGAAGGTCTTTGACAGCAGGCTGCTAACCAACTTGATGGGCAAGAAGTTGGGAAGCACAGGTTGAGCTGATAAGATGGCCTCTTCTACAGTGAACCAACTGAGTCAATCCCTGGGGACTGCAAAATAATTGTAGTGCCCCTTGCTAACAGACTCCAGTTCCTACAGTTAGCCCATGAGATACCTTTGGCTGGTCACTTGAGTTTCAAGAAGACCAAGGAAAAGCTCTCTCTCTACTTCTACTGGCCTAAGATGGGTTCAGAAGTTGACAAATTCTGTAGGAGCTGTTACACTTGCCAAACCTCTGGCAAGAGTGGAGCCAAGAATGTGGCACCCCTGGTGCCTACCCCAGTGGTGGGAGTTCCTTTTGAGAGGGTGGGCATTGACATTGTTCGTCCCCTTGACCCTCCCACATCTTCAGGAAACAGTTTTATCCTGGTTGTAGTAGACCATGCTACAAGATACCCAACTGTTATGGCCCAGGCTGTGACTAAGGCTCTACTTGGTATTTTTACCAGAGTAGGGTTTCCTAAGGAAGTGATATCCGACAGCAGATCCAATTTTATGTCCCACTACGTGCAAGCCATGTGGAAAAACTGTGGTGTCACTTACAAGTTCTCTACAGCCTACCATTTACAGACAAATTGACTGGTAGAGAGGTTTAATCGTACTATGAAGAACATGATAGGTGCCTTAGAGGAACCCCTTAAGAAAAAGTGGGACCTTCTATTGCCATGCCTTCTCTTTGCATATAGAGAAGTCCCTGAGGAAGGAGTTGGTTGCAGTCCCTTTGAACTTCTCTATGGCCATTCAGTCAGGGGTCCATTGGCCCTGATCAAGGAGGGGTTGGAGAGAGCTCTTTCCCCCAAGCCAGTCAGAGTGACTGACTATGTGATAGGTCTCCGGAGGAGAATGTCACACATGATGGCAGAAGCAAGTGATAACTTAAAAGCAGGTCAGGCTCTAGTCAAACATTGGCATGACCAGAAGACAAGCACGGTTGAGTTTACTCAAGACCAGCTTGTATTAGTTATGGTGCCAACAAGGCAGAGGGCCTTGCAGGACAAATGGATAGGACCTGTCAAGGTTGTGGGCCAACTTGGAGAGGTGAACTATTTGGTGGACTTAGGCAGACCTAAGGAGGCTCCCAGAGTCTTTCACACCAACCATTTAAAGGCTTATGTCTCCAGACCAGAAGTGGGAGCTTTGCTTCTAGCTTCAGCTCAAGAGGAAGAGGAGAGTGAACCTCTACCTGAAATCCTCAGAGACCAAACTTTAGAAGGAGTTAATCTCTCTTCTCGGCTGACTTCTGAACAACAGGAGGAGTGCAAAGTTGTGTTGAATCAGTTTGCCTCCCTGTTTTCACTATCACCAGGCTTGACCCCTTGAGGCCAGCATGATATTCTCACTGGTGACTGTCTACCTGTGAAAAGCAGAGGTTACAGAATGTTAGAGCATGTGAGATCCCACATCAAAGAAGAGGTCAACAAGATGCTTGATCTCGGGGTTATAGAGTCATCTACAAGTCCATGGTCTAGTCCAGTTGTTGTAGTACCAAAGGCAGGATCCAAGGAGTTGTGATTCTGCGTGGACTACAGAGCTCTAAATGCAGTCACTAATACTGATGCCCATCCTTTGGCAAGGACAGATGAACTGGTGGATAGACTTGGTTCAGCCAAGTACCTCATTACATTTGATCTAACCTCAGGCTATTGGCAAATAGCACTGACAGACCATGCCAAGGAGAAAACTGCATTTTCTACACCAGCAGGCCTCTACCAGTTATGCCTTTTGGACTATAAAATGCACCTGCTACGTTTCAAAGGATGGTTAATCAAGTTCTGAATGGGATGGAGGACTTCTGCATGGCATACTTGGATGACATTGCAGTGTTCAGCCCTATATGGAAAGAACATATTGCCCACCTGGGATATGTTTTGCAGGCTCTTGAGCAGGCCCATCTGACCATAAAGGCAAGCAAATGTCAAATTGGTCAGAGTAAAGTGGTCTACCTTGGTCATGAGGTAGGAGGAGGTGAGATAAGGCCATTGCCCAGCAAAGTACAAGCTGTGTAAAACTGGGCCACCCTACTACTCAAATCCAAGTAAGAGCTTTCCTAGGTCTCACTGGGTACTACAGGAATTTCATAGAGAACTATGGGTCCATAGCTTCTCCCATGAATGTGATCTTGACTCTGAAATTCCCTAAAAAGGTTAGATGGAATGAGGAGTGCAATCAAGCCTTTGAAAACCTGAAGAAAGCCCTTTGTCAAACTCCAGTCCTAAGAGCTCCTGATTATCACCAACCCTTCATTGTGCAGACAAATGCCTCCAATATAGGTATAGGTTCAGTCCTTAGTCAACTGGATGAGAAAGGTAGGGAGCACCCCATTTACTTCATCAGTAGGAACCCGAAGGAACCAGAAACGAGGTGGGCAACCATAGAGCATGAATGTTTTGCCATTGTGTGGTCTCTGAAGAGGTTTAGACCATACTTGTATGGATCTACCTTTGTGATTCAGACAGACCACCAAACCTTGAGATGGTTAATGCAAATGAAAGGGGAGAACCCAAAACTTCTAAGATGGTCAATCTGCCTGCAAGGGTTTGATTTTACCATTGAGTACAGAGCAGGATGCCACCACCAAAATGTTGATGGTCTCTCTAGGATGTTTATAACCGACTAGAAGTAGAGATTCATCCAGGGGTGGATTAAATCTTCCTGTCCCTTAGTCTGGGCGGGGCGAGTGTTAGGGAGAATTCTCATAAATGGCTGATTTCCCTTACCTAATGAGTCCCTCAGCAGCTTTGCTGGATTTCTAGGATTTATTTTTTTCACCTGGTAAGAGTGTGAGCCTTTTTCCCACTCTTACATGTGTTTTGCTGTGTGTGTTTTCACTTTTTGTGTGATCTTGAGTACTGGAGCCTCCCCTACTCCAGGGCCTCATATTTTCATGTATGTTACCTAGCACCTTCAGTGCAGTCACACAGGGTTGTCTTTGAGACTTCCCACTGACTCCATTTTCTGGGGCTGACTACTGTACCATCTTACATGGAGTATTGGAAAGGGTTAGCTATTATCCCTTTTTGTCTGTACCCCTTGGAGCATTGTTTTGCTCCCTTTGCATTAAGACTTGGCTGGTGGCAGTGGTATCTACCCTAACTTTCCTACCGCGATTATTGTATATAAACGTGGTAATGTTTTAGGCTATTATATTAGCCTCGATCATAAACCCGCTTGACCAAATACATTTTATTTTGGCTCCGGCTGGGTTTATTCACCATTTCCTTTTGTTAAAGTCTTTCTCGTGTTTTGCTCTGCACGCCAAACCGGGGATGACTCCTTTGTTCGCTGTCTTTTCGTGGACTTCTGCACAGAAGCCCTCCTTAAGGTGCCAGAAAGTATGGGTAGGCAGGATGTGAGGGAGGGATCCTCGGACCCCTGCCATGGGTTCCCTTGGTAACCCAAGTCGCACTCCTGTTTGATTGGCTGAGGGGACTGTCCTTGCCAGGACAGCAACCCTGCTGTGTGATTCACTGCCACGCTATATGAATGGGGGAAAACTGCATAAAAATCAGGTCTCTGGGACTGGAAAGGCAGAGTCACCACTGGAACAAAAGAACCAATGAGGAACTGGCAGGAGGAGAGGACCCCTACAACGACTGAACCGCCCAGTGTAGCCCTGCTGCAGGTCAGAATCTTCAGAATCCGACGACAGAGAAGATCATCCAGGAAACTTCTTCCCTTGAGCTGGTGGGACCAACCAGTTCGCCCAAACTGCAAGCCAGGACCCCTCCTCTGGTTGAATTCGCTGTACAGAGCTAAAGTGGGCCGGATAGCCAGGAAGGTCGGACCCTGCTTGGGTTTTAAGGAGCGCACCTTTTATTCGTTGCTTTGCTCTGCTGCTGGTTTCTTTCCTGGGTAGTGCAGGACCCTCCAGTCTTCCTACTTCTTGTCAGTCCGACAGTCGCTTCAGGAACCGTGAGCCAGCAGGAACTACCAGGAACGTCCGGAAACCGTGCCACGAACTTTACCACAAACTACCCTGAACTGTGTGATATTGAGCAAAAGACTTTTGACCCATTGACTTTGACCCTAAACCTTTTCTACCTGATTCTATCTCTGTAGTTCCTCTTGTTCAATTGCCCTGAGTACTTACCTGTTGGTGTGATTTAATTTCTATTAACTTTGTCTCTCCCTCCCTTTTAAATAGCCGGAGTGCCATTTTGCTCCCACTTCATTTTGTGAGCTTAACTTGTCTGGAATTTAAGGGAGGTGGTGTATTAAGAGTGTGATTGTTAGACTGCTTATAATAGTGTACTGTTAAACAACTGAAGAGTGTAATAAATGTATATGATTTTACTTGAAAACCTTGAGTCAGTGTTTGCCTGAATCATAGTAATTGCTGTCCTTTGTGTAACTATTTGATACTGCTCACTTACTCTTGAGTTAAGTCTGGCTGTTCCGCTACTGCTACCACTTTAACTGTGTAGTACAGGCTTGTACCAAAGGCGAAATTGTACTGTCACTTGTAGTCTTAATTGTGTGTGGTGTTCCCAAAGGGTACTGCATATAATTCTGCCTAACAGTACCTTGGAGAAGAAAAGGAACGCTGTCGAAATTCTTCAACTAAGGAAAAGAAATATTCGCCGTATGTGACTATAACGAAAGGACAAAGGCTAAGAAAAATGAATGAGGCTAAAATTAAAACTCGAGTGCAGAAAAGTCACACCTTGTTGAAAATTGAACTGAATGAAAGTAAAACATGTAAAGTTTGTGAATTTTGAAATTATTGAAAACTTATGCATATTGAATACCAAAATGCACGGGTACCTAACACTGAAGAATGCATATTGAATAGCAAATTAAAGGGAAATGTTTTAAATGTAAGAGATTTTCATTGTAGTAATAACAAAGATACAACTTTAGAGCAGTACAGAAATCTAAAAAGGCATAGAATAAAACAAGGTGAATAATATAATAGAGCAATAGACCATAGATAATAGACCTTCCTATAATTTTGAATGAATTGATAACCAATATCAAAAAAGGAAGAAAGTGTTGAGCAAAAATATTCTGCATAGGAAATACATTTAAATAACTAAGACAAACTAGGACAGACCAGATACACATGGGAAAACAGGAGAAAGGGGAGGAGGGGGTATATCAGGTCAATACAGCACATAAAACGTATGTAAATGCAAAAAAGATGATAGCAAGCACAATATACTAGTGAGTCCTGTAGATATTGATAACAGATAAATCCATTTGGCATTATATTTGCCCATAGAGTTTTGATTATTAACCATACATAGTTCCATTCTTTGTATCTGACAAAAGTTATTCCACCACCCTCTGGAGGTAAGGGCACGTGAGTTTTTCCAGTTGGCTGTGATGAGTTTAATAGCAATGGTAATAAATAAATCAAAGTTTGACTGAGGCATGCACAACATTTGGATTGAAAGCCAGGCTCCTCAAAAAGATATTCAAGAAAGATAGCGGAACGTCTACTTTGAAAATTAGTTTAAGGAATTTCCTGCCAAAATCTGAAAGTAAAAGGACAGTCAAAAAACATATGTTTATATGAGGCAGGGGTGAACTCACATGTCCAACACATATCATTAGCATCATTCTGAGATTTTTGATAGTTTAACAGGTGTAATAAAGTCTGTATGAATGAAAAAGAAACAGATCTTGAGTTATATTAGCTGACACAGAGATACATTTAATTCTTGAGAATACAAGGGACCAAATGCGATCATCCAGAGTACAACCAAAATCATTTTCCCAAGACAAACGTACAGGCCACACCACAGATGTTGAGGAGATGAAATTATAAAATTTAGAAGCCTTTACATCAGAGAGCATAGTCAACTGCATCAATCAAAAGGCATCAGGCAAAAGGATCACATTAGAAAAGTGCTGGAGTGCATTAAGAAAGGAATTAACTAATTTGTTCAAACGATTAAAGTCAGCATTGGGAACAGAAAAGCAGTATTGCAATTGTTGGAAGGAAAAAATAGAGGGGCTGTTTACAATTTGCTGAATGAATCTGATGCCTTTTTTCAATCAGGATCTCCGACATAGGGCTATGTTGTTAATTACAATGTGTTTGTTATTCCAAAGCAATGGGAAGAGGCTCTTATTAGTAGATTTAGTGTGAGGAAAAAGAAACAACTTCAAGGCTGAGATGGAGGCTTTAATAGGGTCAGACATAGCCGTAGAGGGATGGTTTGGAAGATATATGAGGTCCGCAATTATATATGGATGAGCCATATGTTTCTCTAATATGCACCAGGAGGGAACATCGAATACATTTGGAGATGAATACCAACAACGGGATTGTTTGAGGAGGAAAGCAGAGTGATATAATTTGAAATCTGGAAACCTAACCCCACCCATGTCAAAGGAGGCTTTCAATTTAGCAACAGCAATTCTTTTATTTTTACCATTACCCCATAGAAAATTGAGTAGGATAGAATTAATAGACTTAAAAAAGGAGAGAGGCAGTGGAACTGAGAGAAGCTGCAAATAATATAAGACAATAGGGGAGAGAATCATTTTGATCATGTCGAGTCGACCCCGCCATGAGAGATACAGGGGAGACCATCTGGAACTTAAATCTTTAAGATTATCGAACATAATCTGTGCATTTAGTTTAATAGTGTAACAAATCGTAGAGGTGAATCGAATGCCAAGATATTTGATAGAGTCATCACACCACTTGAAACCACAGATATCAATTTCATGTTTGAGACAATAGGAGTTAAGGGGTAAGATCTCTGACTTATCTTTATTAAGTTTATATCCCAAAAGTTGGCAGAATAGATAAGAGTGTATTGAGCAGGTTAAGGAGATTAAGTTTGGGATTTTTTATAAGGATAAGGCATCAGTATAAGCAGCTATTTTGGTGTGTGATTGACCTCCCAGTATGTTTTTATTAGATCTGATAAGTTACAGTAAGGGCTCCAAAGAAAGAATGTATAGAACTGGGGAAAGAGGAAAGCCCTGTCGGGTACCTCTAAGTACAGGGAAGAGGGGTGAAGACTGGCCGTTTATACTAATTGCAGACTTGGGGCAGGAGTAAAGAAGTTTAACCAGGGAGATAAACTTTTCACCACAACCATGCCACTGTAGGGATTGAAACATGAAGTTCCAGTTGACCCGTTTGACCGCTTTTTCTACATTAAGTGCAAAAACCGCGTAACCTTGTTGATCTTTTTTGTCTTTTGAGACTAAGTGAATGGCATCTAGTAATAGTCTAGCATTAAAGGAGACGTTTCGTCCTTTCACTTAGCCAACTTGATCTGATTTAATCATGGCAGGAAGGGATGATTCAATTCTATTAGCAAAAATGTTTGCGAAGATCTTGCTCTCGACATCAATGAGAGATCAGTCGATAATTACTGGGAAGCGTGGCATTTCTATCAGGTTTAGGCAACAAAATGAGTATTGCTTCGGAGAATGAGCTGGTTGATGATTTCTGAGTGATGAAGTAGGAAAATAATGATTTAAGTTTGCGTATAAGCGAATGAGCCAGACTATAATAAAATTCAACTGAAATGCCATCTGGTCCAGGGGT
Organism: Ambystoma mexicanum; assembly: GCF_040938575.1. Lineage (NCBI taxonomy): Eukaryota > Metazoa > Chordata > Amphibia > Caudata > Ambystomatidae > Ambystoma > Ambystoma mexicanum. The sequence goes on from NC_090934.1 coordinate 970,180,440, forward strand.
TTTACCTCTACTCAATCCTTTAATAGCCTGGGAAATCATTGTCTAAGTGAGAAAGGTCAATTTGAGGGTAGGACGATCTGTTAATTTTATTGAGAAAAGAATCTATGTTTTCAGGAGGAATAGGGTTGTCAGGAGTATATAAATCCTTTTTCTATCTGTCTATTTCTATCTTTTTCTATCCTTGTTTTCTAAAACAATTTAAGATTTCATCTGGATGATGATGAGAGGTGCCGGCTGCATTTTTGATGTGTGAGATGTATTGACTTTCTTTTTTGGTTTTCAGATACAAGGCAAGTGTTTTACCAGCTTTGTTAGATATTTGGTAGATTTTTGTTTTATATATTAGTATGGTTCCAGCAGCGAAATCTGTAAGCTCATTGTTAATTTGAAAACATAGTGTCATTACCAGACGAAGATTAGTAGTGTTGTGATTACGTTAGCACTGTTTCTCAGCTAACGTAAGTTGAGAATAAAGATCATTAAGATGCTTCCCAAGCATTTTTAGTTTTTTCCCAGAATACGCCATAATGTGGCCTCTCTCAGAGCAGCCTTACATGCATCCCAGTTGTTTACTGTGGACGTGTCATTATCATGATTGTCAGCATAGAATTGTTGTAATAATGATTGAACTTATTGAATAAACTGCGGATCTTGTAATAAGAAATTATTGAATTTCCAACGAGAGGATTTCTTATTCACGTCTTCAAGATTAAAGGAGGTGCATACAGGGGCGTTGTCAGAGATAATAAAGTGGGAAATAAAAGAATCAACAATGGTACCAGTAAGGGGTTTAGAAGAAAAAAATATAGTCCAGACGGGAGAGTGTGTTGTGTGGAGATGAGTGAAATGTATAATCCAGTTGAGTGGGATGATAGAGTCTCCAGGAATCAATGAAAGCAACCTCAGCCAGACAGCTTAGAAAGGACTTGTGAGATTTAGCTGCTTTTAATACACAACTGAATTTACGATTGAGAAATGGGTCAAGGACCTAATTTACATCCCCACACATAATTAGATTAGTGAAACTATTTTTGAGAATCAATTGTTTGACGGAGGTCCAATAATTGGGATCGGGTAGGCTCATAGATGTTCAAAATAGAAACATGTACAGAATCAATCATGAGATTGACCCAAACGCAACGTCCATTGGAGTCAACGTCTTGATCTAAAAATTTTAAAGGTCGTTTTTAACTGAGTAGAATGGCGACACCATTTCTCTTGGCAACTGCAGGGCTAGAGATGACCTCTTTGACCCAGAGGGATTTGAGCTTCATAGCCTCATTGCTAGATAGATGAGTTTCGTGTATGCAGGCTACAGACGGTTTGAGTTTATTAATATGGGATTGTTGCAGCCTTTAATATTCCATGTAACACATTTAAATATAATTTATACACTTGAAAGGTGGTAGAGACATGGGGCCTCATTACACGGTAGGCGGTGAGCCATGGCGCTAATAGCGCCATGGCTCATGCCGGTAAAATACCGGCACCGCCTTGGCGGAAAGGGGATTTACCGCCCCATTCCAAGGTTGGAGGGGCGGTAAATCCCCTTTCCGCCATTGCCCTTCCCCATTCCCATTTCTGCCCCATAGGGCTCTATGGGACTGGGGAAGGCGCTAATTACGGCACCGCAATTTTGCGGTGCCGTAATTAGCTCCCAGGTCCCTTAGCGGGTTGGATTTTAACGCCTGCAAGAAGCAGGCGTTAATACCTCCAACCCGCAAAGAGACCTCGTAGTGCGGCGGTAAGGGTTAACGGTCACCGTTGCCATTAACGGTGACCGTTAACCCTTACCGCCGTCCGTGTAATGAGGCCCATGGTATGGAACCCTAGCAAACAAAAAAATGCAAAGTAATAAAGGTGCACTAGTAACCTTATATACCAGGGAGAGGACACAGAAGGAGAACACATAGGGGAGAAGGGAGAAGGGGAAGGGAGTCTGATCAAGGACTGTTCATGCAGAAACAAAGAGTGAGCACAAAGCCTTAGGGACAACAAAAACAAGAGTGTCACTATATGTGATAACAGGATAAAAAGGAGATGGGAGATCAGACCAGGAATGGGGAAAAGAGGAAGAAAAATAAAGCAGGGGTAGTTGACACCTGTGGATCCGTCAAAAGGAAAAGACGGCACACAAAAGGAGAGAGACGCCTAGACAGCGCCCATCCCACCAGGATTATGATACAAACATAGTAATAACAGCATTAAGTGAAGTACAACAACCAGAAGAGATGACAGGGGTTTCATGTAACAGAAGAGGTAGAGGGATTAGCTGGGGAAGATGTGTCCATGCTTTCAGTTTTAACAGAACGTATGAAAGCCTTTAAGTCATCCGAATCATCAAATATAGCAGAGCGACCTTCATGTTTAACTTTAAAAGAACATGCATGATATAGCCCATAGCGGATGTTAAGCTGTTTCAGTGCTGGGCAAAAGCATAAGAATACTTTTCTGCGCTGAATCGTTCTCCTGGCCCTATCCTGAGAGATGTATATCTTGCTCCCATGCCAGATAAGAGATTTGTTTTCTCTGGATGTAGATAAAATGAGCTGGAGCTGGGTGTATTCAAGTAGGTAGAAAATCAAGGTTCTGGGAGAGGGTCAAGAGGAAGCTGAGATTCTTGGTCGACCAATGCGATGGGCTTGTTGTATGTTGAGAGAGGTTTCCAGGGCTAGGTGTAGAATAGCTGGTAGGAATTTTTGCAGAAAAGCGATGGGGTGCGACCACTCACAACCCTCCGGTAGACCCGAGATCCGAAGATTATTACGTCTACTCCTATTTTCTAGCTATTTATTATGTTTCTGAAGGTCCTTGATGGATTTCTCAAGCTGCACCCCTCTGGGGGATACACCCTCCACAAGGCCTACACTTCTTTCCACCTCCTCCATTCTGTTTTCAAATCCGAGCCATCTGTCATCTAATTGTTGGAGTTTTTGATTAGTAGTTTCCATAAAAGGTTTTAGAGCTCTAATCTCTAGTAAGATGGCTTCAATAGTTGGATCAAATACACTGATCGGAGGTGGTGAGTCACTCTTGGGTCTTTTTATATTGGTAAAAGAGTGATATTTTGTAGTAGACACAGATTCTTGGTTATTTTTTTATATTATTATTCCAAGCGGAAACGGTGTTTCAGAGGTTACACAAGTAAAGAGCCAGACAAATCGTGTGAAGGAGACCCCTGAAGGCAAAAGTTAAGTAGGGTGGTAGCAACACGGGATCCCAAGAACGAAGTCAGCAGTTTAACAACACAGATGATGAATTATTCAGGTAGAGACTTTTTGTTGTCCTGAACTTCCTCTTGCTTAATTACTTATTGCTATTCTCCTCTGAGTTGGAATGCAATATAATGCAGCAGTGTTAAAGAGAAAGAAGGGCCACAGTAAAAGCCGCTGTGAAACACCAACAGGCAAATGGATTCCATAAATGCAGAAAGATATTGAAGAGAAAGCAGCAATTGATGTATTGAGTCCTACAGCTAAATCAGTAACATGCAACGTGATGCAGGCGTTTATCCCAGCATAAATGTCATAAATGTAGACAAATGTCAAAGAAAATGAATTAAATATATTGTGCAAAGTGTCGTATTGCTTCCTTGTTCAGATATATAGTTTTGTTAGGTGGCGCACCAATGTACTAAATGAATAAAATCATGTGCCTTAAAGCATTATGGTTCAAACAGTTAAATGGTAGCTAAATTGCAGCGTGAAAAACTGCTCTAACGTGTGAACGTTATTGAAGGTTGTGTGCTGATCGTGGCTCGCTTGTGGTGGCGTAATCCTGGAGGAGGAGCCGAAGAGGCCGAACCCGGTGCATCACCGTAGGAGGGACACCGAGCGTTTCCTCACGAGGCGCGGATCCAGCGAGGCGCAGGTAGCAGTCTGGTCACGCACCTCCGTGTAACAGATTCTAGAAGGTCAGAGAAGCGTCTGAACTTCTGCGTTAACCCGCAGAACGAATTCAGGATGCTGGGCAGTAAGAGGGTAGGAAAAATAAGATAAGAAATGCACCTAATGCCGTATAAGTATAGAAGGTGGGACGGAGCGGCTAACCTATGTGCCATCTTCCATGGCATCAGGCCACGCCCATAAAGGAAAATTTAATATTGAGGCAAACAAGTATACATTAAATACTGAATATAATTAAGCAACAAAAGAGAGAATTTAACATTGAACTGCAATTGAACACTATTAAATAAGTGTTGCACAACAAATGCAATCAAACCTTGAAGTCGATTACATTAAATGCTGAAGGAAGCTAAACAGCAAACTTTAATGAGTGAATGCAATGTGGCAAGGCTACAGTTTGAAAAGGGGTGTGCGACACATGTTGGCAGAGCCACGAGGCGGCCATGTAGAAGGCAAGAAAACCCAAGAGTACACCCTAAACACAGAGGCCAACAAAAGGAATCGAGTAAAAGCGACTTGGTGCACAGGAGCAAATTGGTGCACAGGAGCAAGTACTAAGGAACCTGTGTGAGACAGAAGGGAACCCTGAGACTTGAGGGACTAAAAGTGTTGTCTTGGGAACAGAGTCTCAAGACCCCTTTATTTTTGATTAGGGAGCCCGAGGATTGGTTCTGAACTAAATTGCCTTGAACTAGGGAAAGGTAAACATTAAGCCTCTTTTTTATGGAACTTCTTATGCTTGGGGAAGGGGAGCAGAGAAAAACTGTGAGCTGGAAGTAGCTCAGAAGAACAAATTACTTACCACTGGTAATGTTCTTTCGACTGAATGTTCCTCCCACGTATTCCTCATCATTCATATACTCTGGTATCCTGCTTGCAGCTCGGAATCTTTTCTCCGCCGAGGGCACCGTGGGTCATCGTCTCGTGTCCACCGAGAGCTTCCATCCTCCTTGAGTAGGACGTCGATGCTCATATATATGGGACACACCCCACCTGTTGCCTCAGTTCATGTTTTTCCTCTAACCAGCACAGCAGTCTCAAAGATGAGAACTCCTTGACACAGGGGAAGCATGGGAGGGCGATGAGGAATACATGGGAGGAACACCCAGTTGAAAGAACATTACCAGAGGTTAGTAATTTGTTCTTCGAATGGATTGTGTCCTCCCACGTATTCCTCATCTTTGATATTCTCCCATAGCAGAGTATTGCAGGAGGTGGGAAAGAAGAGTTTGAGTTTAATTTAATTTTGGTTTATGCTATGTAACACAGCTTTTCAAATCTCGATTCTCGGCCCGAAAGGGAATCTAAACAGTAATATTTTGCAAATGTATGCACAGAAGACCAGGTGGCAACACTGCAGATGCCTTGCAGCGGTTACCGCTTGTCCCTTTCTGTGGCCCTCATAGCCAACAAATAGTTGGTTGTCCACTCTTTTCTTAGAAACCCTGTTGATATAAAAGCTCAAGGCTCTTTTAGGATCAAGTCTGTATAATCTCTCCTCCTCCTTAATGGATGAGGAGGAGGGTAGAAAGCCTGTGAGACCATTTTTTGTGTCAAATGAAATTCTGACACTATTTTTGGCAGAAAAGAGGGACGAACCCTCAAAACTACCTTGTTCTTATGAAAGACTGTTAATGGTGCTTTCGAACACAAGGCCTGAAGCTTGCTCACTCTGCAAGTAGAAGTAATGACCGTTAAGAATGCAGTTTTCAGGGCGCTGTTGAGCGCCGAACAAGATGGCCGCTTGATTGTGACTCTCCGCGGCTGGCAGGTCACAGAATCCGATTTGCGGCACCTTTCAGCATCGATACCCGACTTCGGAGGGCACGACTCCACAGCAGCTTATCCGGGCTACACTCGGCCCGAATCCCGACACGAAACGGGGCCGGGAGCCCTAAGATCCCGACGTCTCCCCGCCCCTCCCCCACCAGTGAGGCGGCTTCGCGCCAGTACCCTGCTCCAATTGTGGAACGCGCCGGACTCCCCTGCTCGCCGGCGCCACTACTCGCTCCGTTGTGGGCCCCCACCCACCCCTGCCGAGGCTTGCTCCTCGGGAAGGCCTCTCCCGGAGCCCTGATCCGGCGCTCACTAGCCGCGGAGGGACGGCATACACGGCCGCGGCTGCGGCGCAACTTCTCCGGATTTGGGATCCTGCTTGCTGGCTGCTAGGGGTCCCCCCCTCACGGACACTTGGCGGAGGGGTCGAGCTGCGGCGCACCCCATCACACCTGGTGCCGCGCTCCCCCGCGCCCCCCACCCACCTCTGCCGAGGCTCGCAGCTCGGGGGGGCCTCCTCCGGAGCCCCTGATCCGGCGTCCTTCTGCAGCCGCGGAGGGGCAGCATATACTGCTGCGACACGACTCGGCTGCTACGGCCCGGCCCTTCCTGGCTCACGATCCTGATTGCCTGCTGCTGGGGGTCCCCCCCCTCAAGGATACTTGGCGGAGGGGTCGAGCTGCGGCGCACCCCATCACACCTGGTGCTGCGCTCCCCCACTACCCCCCGACATACACCGCAGGGCCCCGGGCCCAATAAGGTACGTGGTACATGGAGGGGGGGTGCCGCCTGGCTCCGCGACCCGTGTGCCCCCCTCCGTGACATAGAGGCACACCTTGGCCGCCGGCACACCGACGCAGACAGCTCTGCCCTGGAGCTGCATCACCCTGGTATCCCCCCGCTCCGGAATTGTCTTGGGGTGCTCTGGGTCACGCCAGCCACCTACATCTCACATACCTTGAGGGGCCTCCTGGCCTGTGAAGTCTCGGGGGTCTGTCACCTCACATTGCTGCTCTTGAGCCTCAGCCTGTCCAATCCATCGGTGGGACGCGGGGCCGGTTGGTGCTTCCCCTTGTCCCTCCTGCAGGCACGCCTGGACTACCGCACGACAGCCACCGCACATCACAACTTTTAGCCTCTGAGCTACATCTGAACTCTCCGGACCTCCCGCGCTGCCGTGGGCTGGCTATACCCCCGCGGACTCCGTCGGAGGCAACGGGCCACACATATGCGGGTCCACAGCCACTGACCCCCCCCGGGGGACTACCTGTTCCACATCATCCCTGCACCATGCCCTGTGTGTCTCGCGGCCCGAGGTCCCCACACCTCTCTCACTTGAGCCGCTGGTATTCCCCCCTTACTCCATTGGAACTTCAACATCATCAGGATGACCAAGGGGGCCGCAAGGAAACAGAGCTCCATCAATATGTTTGCGAAGACGCCGGTGAGATCGCCAGAGGAAACCACCGAGCAGGCTCCCACAGCGTCATCATCCGCCACAGCCCCGGAGTCCCAAAACATGATGGACTTTATTCGGGAGGGCTTCACTGCACTTCACTCCAAACTAGATGACATGAACGGCACTATATCCTCTATCAAAGCCCATATTGAGAGGACGGATAGCCAGGTGGCGGAGGTTGAGACGAGGGTGGGCTCTGATGAGGATGCATTGGGTGCCCTGCGCTCTGAAGTCGCTGCTCTTTCCAACCGAGTCCTTGACGTGGAGAAGAAGAATGAGGATTTGGAATCCCGATCAAGACGCAATAACCTCCGTATTATCGGCGTCCCCGAGAACGAGGTTCACGAATCAATGGAGGACTTCGTCGAACACACACTACTGATGCTCCTCGACTCACCCAAACTCTCCCCGCAATTCTCCATAGAGCGTGCACACCGAGCCCTAACAGCTAAACCCAAGCCCGGCGCTCCTCCTCGGCCCATCATAGCCCGGGTGCTGAATTTTCAGGACCGCGATGCCCTCCTCAGAGCCGCGAGATTCAAGGGTGAGCTCTTACTGGATGGCGCGAGGATCCATCTTTATCCGGACTTCTCAGTGGCCGTCCAGCGTGAACGCAAGACCTTCCTGGCTGTTAAGCGTAGGCTGCGTGATCACTCAATTAAATACGCCATGCTCTACCCCGCCAAGCTCCGCATAGAACACGCCAACCGGGTGTTCTTTTTCACTCTTCCAGAAGAAGCCTCCAAGTTCCTGGACGAACATTTCCCAGGTTGATCCCCCCTTGTTCAAGGCCCTGCAGCTACCCTTCAGCCCGTTCGGGGAGGGCCCATACCCGGCCACCTTCCTGTGCTGGAGCCATACTGGGTCTCTACTCTGCAACCTGTTTAGTTTGTTCACTGTTATGAATAGGTGCCACGTCAACATGTGCAACATCTCCGCCTAAGTTACGTGCAAGCTCTTACTACTGGCACCCTTTTACGTCATTTGGACCTGCCGCGGCCCGGAGAGACGCGGCCAATCCGGCCCACAGGCCCCCAGGCGCTGATGCCTTTGGTTTGGTTTTGGTTGAGGGGTTTTGGGATTGTCATCCCTCTGTTTGGGGGAAGGATGTGGGAGGGGGTGGGACATGTTGGGGGTTATGTTACAAAAATCTTGGCGCTGGCAGCAACTACGGACCGCGAGGTGGTACTCAATGACTGTTTCTGCATGACTCCCTTATTGGCACATTGGTTACTGGTATTCTTTCTGATATATTCACCCCCGTTTCGATGTCTGGGAGTGACCTGACTTTTATGAGCTGGAATGTTCGGGGGCTGGGTAATAACAAAAAGATGAGGCAGCTACAGGCTGAGCGTCATGGATCCAAGGTTCTTTTTTTACAGGAGACACATGCCCGCACAGAACAATGCTTAAGATTTGCTAAATCATGGGGTCCCCACAGATTCTTCACCGACTTCTCTTCCCAAAGCCGTGGGGTCATGACTATCATTCATAAGAGTCTCAAGTTCACCCTTATCTCTTCACACATAGACCCTCAAGGCAGATATGTACTGCTTCATGCCACGATTCAAAATAAGGAGATCGTCCTGCTGAACATTTATGGTCCCAATATAGATGATCCGGATTTTTATGTACAGGTCTCGTCCCTTCTCGATGGCTTTCCCCTTGTTCCCATCCTCTGGGGGGGGGGGAGATTTTAATACAATTTTCGATGTGGCCCTCGACAGATCGGGGTCCAAACTTCGTCAACTCTCTAGAGCAGCCTACACAGCACTATCATCCCTGCCCCGGCTTGCCATGGTTGATGCATGGAGGTTCTTTTACCCAGATTCCCGCGTTTACTCTTTCTACTCCTCGGTCCACGATTCTTATTCCCGTATTGACAGATGGTTGATCTCCAACGCACTAGTTAAGAATGTCATACAGTTAATGATTCTCCCCAGGACCCTGTCTGACCACTCTCCCGTGACTATCTCCATAGACTGGGGACCAGATCCCGGCCGCACCCGACGTTGGAGGCTGAAGCCTCTCTCCCTTCTAGACCCGGAGTTTTGTTCTGAACTCGAGCTATCTATCGAGGAGTTCTTCGATATAAACACAGGCTCGGTGACATCGCAGGCCATTCTTTGGGAGTCTTTCAAGGTCTACATCAGAGGGATAGCGCTATCGAAGGAGAACGGTGTCCTTAGGTCGATCCGCAGGGACCCCGCCGGGAGTGAATCTAAATTATCGATCCTTGAGGCTAACTGTTCACTTCACTCCACTCCGGGAGCCCTGGCGGACATCGGGTTGAGTTGGATACGTTCCGATCCCTTGCCGAGCGCGAACAAAAATTTTTTCTGGATAATCCCGGCATGGCGAGAAAATACGGGGAGGGTGAACGTCTGGGCCGATTTCTGGCAAGACTTATTCGTCACGAGATGGGGTCCCCGCATATACTTGGGATTGAGAGATCGGATGGCTCTATGGCTGTCACCTCACAGGACATCAATACAGAATTCTTCACGTTCTATGAAACCCTATATTCCAACGCTGATGAGGTGCCGGCGGCGGAGATTGACTCCTTTCTCGATACTCCTCCTTTGTCGACTCTCACTCCGGAAGCTGCGGGTGTCCTTGATTCCCCGCTTACGCTTGAGGAGCTCTCTGATGCGATTGACTCCTTATCCTCAGGGAGGGCCCCTGGCTCGGATGGTATCCCAGCTGAATTTTATAAACGCTATAAATCACTATTGCTCCTTCACCTGATGGGTCTCTGGGAGGAATCGGTTGAAGCCGGTGCATTTCCCCCTTCACTTCGCGAAGCCACAATTACGGTATTACTTAAATCTGGCAAACCCTCCTCACAATGCGGATCGTACCGCCCGCTCTCACTTATAAATTGCGATGTCAAAATACATGCTAAGGCACTAGCACTCCGGTTGGCTCCCTTCTTGCCTTCCATCATCCATCCGGATCAAGGGGGCTTTATCCCTGGTCGCTCTACATCTCTGAACCTTAGGCGCCTCTTTAATATAATTAATAGAATTAACCCCGAGATGCATGCGGTGGCGGCCACACTTGACATGCAAAAAGCGTTTGATTCAGTTTCGTGGAGGTATTTGTGGCGAGTCCTCGAGAGCTGTAAATTTGGTCCCTCTTTTCTCTCCTGGGTTAAATTGCTCTACTCTGATCCTGTGGCTAGGGTCTGCACCGGTGACCGTTGCTCCCCCCCCTTTACAATCACCAGGGGGACGAGACAGGGATGCCCCTTCTCTCCCTTGATCTTTGCCATAGCAATAGAACCTTCGCTGATATGTCCGCCAATTTCATGCTCATAGAGGACTCCGTACGGCAGGCCAGGCAGACGTAGTCTCCCTATACGCCGATGATGCCCTACTGTTTATACGCTCTCCCTCCATCAACTTACCCCCAATGCTGGAAGACGTCATACATTTTGGCCGAATCTCGGGCCTTAAGGTGAACTGCTCGAAATCTATACTTTTCCCTCTTACAGAATGCACTCCCCCCCCGTCCGGACACTCAGGGGTTCACATGGGCCCAGTCTACTTTCACCTACCTGGGGATTGAGATAACGCGCCATCAAGCGCTGACTTTCAATGAGAACTACCAAAAGTATCTCACACATTTGTCCTCTAGGGTTCTAGTCTGGGGCAAACTCCCGATATCCCTCGCAGGCAGGATAGGTCTACTGAAAATGGTAGTGTTGCCCCAGTTACTCTACAAGTTTTCCAACATCCCCCTGTGGCCAGGGGTGGGTTTCTTCCGGGAACTGACCCGCATGGCCAATTCCTTCCTCTGGCATTCGGGTGCAGTCCGCCTCAAACTGGATACCTTGTCTACCCCCATGGCTTATGGGGGCTTCGGTGCCCCGGATTTTCTTAAATACTGGCTGGTATCCCAAATCCAATATACATCCCACTGGTTCAACACGACGGAACCCCCCCACATGTTAGACTCGAGAAACTTGCGGTCAGAGACCGTGACATTCGCTCACTGGTGATACAACCCGCCCCTCTGGCACTGGACTCACAGAACCCGGTCGTCTGCACATCCCTGGCATTGTCAGAAACATGGAAATTGTCCGGCACTGCTCACACCTTTCATGGTAACCTCCCTCTCTGGAACTTCCTGCCGGGGGTCCCTCTGGTGCCACCGGCCATGGTCCGACGCTGGGCCGAGGCGGGATACGAGTTGCTGCGCGATGTGTTTGATCAAGGTGTATTTGTGGAATGGCCCGACCTCCCACTGCCCTTAAGGAGAGGCCAGTGTATATGGCTCCAATACTCATCCCTTCGCAGGACCCTTAAGCGTAACTATCCGACCTTCCCGGCCATGCCGCCGGACGACCCCCTCATCGAGGAACTCACCTCCCTCTCACCCACTAGAGGTAAAATATCTAGACTATACACTATGCTGCAGTCCAGATCCATTCCGGAATTCACTAAATTGAGGCGGGCGTGGGAGGTGGACCTTGGTGTCGAAATGTCCGATGAGCGCTGGGCGCATCTGTGTGAACGCACACACCGGGTATCCTTCAACTCCCGCTTCAAACTGATTCAGTTTAAGGTCCTACATAGATTCCACTACTCCCCGATCAGATTACACCGCATGTTCAGTGATCACCCCTCTAGTTGCCCTAGGTGCGGCATAGATGCTGCCGATTACATCCACATGATTTGGTCCTGCTCCCATCTCTCACAGTTTTGGGAGGCAGTCTGCTCGACGGTGTCTGCTATGCTCAACCATCTCATCAGCCCCTCCCCGGTGGTATGTCTCTTCCATGACCTCCCGGGCCTCCCCCGGGACTCCAAAAAAATAGCTAGTCTCTGCATGCTCCTCGCTGTACGATCCATCCTATTGTGCTGGCTTCGCCCCTCGCCTCCCACGCACGCCCAATGGCTAAGAGCGGTCACGTGGGCCTCAGACTCCGAGGAGGCCTGGTCTCATCTACAACCCACCCACTCCAGGCCCAGGAACATCTGGCTCAGATTCCGTTCTTATATGTCAGAACTGAATACGACACCGGCCACATCTCCTCCAACTACCTCCCACCACCGACCCGAGCTCTCGCCCACAACATAGTTTTCTGACATACTGCTCATGTTATAAAAGTCCCCAATGGCTGTGTTTCTTTGCAATGTAACCCTTGTTTGCCTATACTGTGTATTTTTGTATTCATATTGTACTTGCCTGGCGTTGTCCGCCTGTTTTTTGCTGCCACGCTAAATGAATAAAAAGAAATTTAAAAAAAAAAAAGAATGCAGTTTTCAAAGACAACATCCTAAGTGGACAAGAATTTAATGTCTCAAATGGAGAACACATCAGGAAGCTTAAAACTAAGTTGAGATCCCAGAATAGAACAATAAAAGGAACCGGTTTGAAAATGTTGGTCAACCCTTTCAGAAATTGGACGACTATAGCAACCTTGAAGTAGGAACCGGGTTCCAGAGAGAGCTTGAAAATGGACAGCGCAGCACGATAGCCCTTGGCTGTATTAACCTGTAGCCCCTGATGGGCTAAGTGTAGTAGAAAGGACAAAACCGATGGTGTGTCACAAGTAAATGGATCAATTCCTTTATTTCTACACCAGCTACAATATTTGTTCCAATGGCAGCCGTATAAAGATTTTGTTGCTGGCCTTCTGGCTGAGAGCAACAACTACATGACATCTTCCGGAAGGTCCCAATCTTTGTCCCTCAACTTCTCAGAAACCATCATGCATGGAGATTGAGGGTCCCGTTCTCTGGATGAAGAATGCACCCCAATCCCCCTCTTGGTAGAGAAGGTCCTCTCATTGTGGAAGATGAATCGGAGGGCAGATGGACATTTCCAGAAGTTCAGGGTACAACGTCCTGCTGGCCCAGTCGAGGGCAACCAGGATCATGGATTTCCGAATTTTTCTTAGCCTCCTGAGAACATGAGGAATGGCGGGGATCGGTGGAAACGTGTACAGAAGTGGAAATTCCCAATCCACTACAAACACATCCCCTAGAGCTCCTCTTGGGGGAAATTCCCTAGAGCAGAACTGTTTTCACTTCTGGTTGACACTGGTCACAAACAGATCCACTTGTGGGGTTCCCCAAAGGGTGAAGATCTCTTGAAGGACTTCCTGAGCTAACTTCCACTCGTGGGAGACTGTGCTCTGCCTGCTCAGAGTGTCCGCCGCCGTGTTTTCTTCTCCAGTCAGATGAACTGCCGACAGTGCCCAAACCCAGAGCTGCATTGCCTCTCTGCACAGAGGCAGTGATCCCACTCCCCTCTCTTGTTGAGATAATGCATGGCCACTGAGCTGTCCGTCATTTTCAGGACACTCTTTCCTCATACAGAGGGCAGGAAAGCCATCAGCACTAGTTTGATTGCCCTCAGCTCCAAAAGGTTGATATGCAGTTTGGACTCTGATGGAGACCAGTGTCCAACCTGATAGGGAGGCGTCTGTAACCACGGTAATCTCTGGCCATGTTTACCAAAAGGGTTCCCCCTTCAACACATTCTCCTTGACAGACCACCACAGGAGATCCTGAGCTATCCTGTTCGGGATCCGTACCAGATCCGTCATCCTGCCGGAGAATTGTGACCACTGAGTCCTGAGGGTCCACTGAAGAGACCTAATTCTCAGACAGGCCTCGGGTACCAAATGCAGGATGCCATGAGACCGAGCAACCTTGTAAAATCGAAGGCCAGAAGATTTGCGGCACTTTGAAATATGTTTACCATCTGTGCTATGTGGATAGCTCTCACATCGGGTGGCAAAGCTTTTCCTGAGGAAGAGTCCAGGACTGTTCCAATGAACTGCAGCTTCTGGGAAGGTGTCATGTTGGACTTCCTGAAGTTGAGGGAGAAGCCCAGCTTGTAGAGAGAATAACAGGCGCTGTCCAGATGTTTCAGAGCCTGTTCGGGTGAACGAGCTCTGATCATTCAATCATCCAGGTAGGGGCAGATGTGAATCCCCCCCTATGTAGATTCACTGCCACAACCGCCATCAGCTTGGTGAAAACCCCTGGGTCGGAGGTCAGCCGAATGGCAGAACTCGAAACTGATAGTGAGAACTGCCAACAGCAGATCTCATGTATTTCCTGTGCTTGAGATGAATTGGCACATGAAAATAAGCATCCTGAAGATCCAATGACACCATCGAATCCTGGAGCTGAAGGGCCTGGAGGATCTGGGAGAGAGTGATCATCTTGAACTTATCCTTCCTGAGGAACTTGTTCAAGCATCTCAAGTCCAAGATGGGTCGCAACCCTCTGTCCTTTTTTGGGATTGTAAGAAAGGCATGGTATCAACAGTAAGATAGACACAAGTGATCACAGTTCAAGGGTGTTTATTGAACTTCAACAAGGGTGTGATAAATGCCTACCTTATCCTAAATCTGCAGATGGGAGCAAGCTACGACCATCAAATAATAATAATGCAGTTCTAGTGCAGTCTCATCAAAATAAAAGGGCCTATACTTAAAAAACGATTGCCAATCCTTACCGCTAAATACAAATAGTGTGGGATAGTTTTCAGGAAAAAGAAAGAAATGTTCACAAAATAACTGATCAGGATGTTCAGGCTGTTGGCCTCCCTTCCCCACGTTTTGAGCACGGAACAAGGAGGTTCACTTGAGCAAAGCACACACTGGCTTTTTGGCACATAGATACAGTTCCATTACCAGCAACAGGGCCTTCTGTGCCCAAGTTTCTTTATTTGTGAAAGTCTCTTGATTCAGAGGGCCTGATGTACCAAAACAAATCGCATGGTTCTTTTCTTCTTATAAATGCTCAATTCAGGTGATTCACCCTCGATCCCTCTCAGCCGGGCTCAAATCCCTTCTATATCATGATAATTTACTGTGGATCTCCCTCTTCCAGGCTCAGATCCCCCATTTCACAATGTTCAGAGAATATTCTTTCCTCGGGGGACTTACGGTTCACCCCGGATCCCCCTCAGCCGGGCTCAGGTACCTCCTCTTACACAATTAGTCCCCCTCAGCTGGGCTCGGACCAATTTCAGTTCGTATTAAACTATCAAAGACTTTCTAATGTGCACAGGTTTTGCAGGACCACTTCGATCTCAAAATTCCCTTTTCACAGTTGCCAACCAGTTGGATACCTAACAGAGACCTCAGAATGAGCACCCACATGGTGCCGGAACACTCTGTCTACGGTATCTTTCTTGGCCTCCAATGTTCAGTCACTCCTCTGGTTTTTAAATATATTTGCGGCGCTTATCACATAAGTTTCACACATTGTTCTCTTTAGATTTCTTCAAACACTGTTGCTGCTTGTTACCTTGGTTTTAACACAGGCTGGTCTGGTATCAGTCTCTCTCAGACTCACCGGCTGTGCTATCTTTACTGGCGCTGCTTTTGTAGGAGCCAAGGACAGTATCAGGGCAGCAAACGCTCCTCAACGCCTGGGTTATCGATGCGGGCAGAGCCCCGGGTACCTCTGACACACAATGCAGGTATCTTCAGCTTTAGTCCCAGGTCTTAGGTTTATTTTCCAAGATTCACGAAAGTAACGGCCTGAAAAGGTCAAGGGCACTTCCCTCCTTGCAACCCTTTCTGGTCTCACCGACTTTCTCCTCGTATTAAACTGCCATCTTGGAACTGCTGCCTCCTCGTGTGCTTTTCCTTGCTCAGTGTGCGTTTTCGTGCTCCGCCTTTTATCCGTATGGAGAAGTGTGATGGAAGTCAGGTGTGTGTAATGATCAGTAATTGCCTGACCTTGCCTGACCATTGTATTGGGACATGTCAGGTATATGACTCTGGTGCTAATCTGTTTTTGCTCATGGTGAGTTGTCTGTGAGAAAGTGCTTGTGTAGGAAAGGGGGAGGGGTTGCGCTCCTAAGTATCCTACCTGGTAGGATGGGGAAAACGTGTTACAGGGAAGGCTGATACTGTGTCTCGCCATCCGGTGTCCCGAGACCCCTCATCCAGGTGATCCTCCCACACTGGTCTACCCCCAGGAACTGGATCCAAAAGTGATGGCCATGTCCTGGCCACCTGGATGACACATCCCTGGGGACAAGCGGGTGAGACACCTTAAGGTTTCTCACATACCCTTGCCCTATGCGATGTAGCCACATCTGTTTCACAGGGGAACCGAGAGAGGGAATCCAAGTTCCCTTGGTCTTTGCCTTTTCAGTGCTCCACACTGAAACAGTAGGGTTGCAGGTCTAAGAACCATCGCATGACCCGAGGGTTAGAATCTTTTTGCTGGCTAATCCAAACTAGTGGAGAATGGTCCGTGACAAGTGAGAACTTTCTTCCTAGAAGGTAGTATCTAAGTTGGATAATGGCCCACTTGATGGCAAGGTCCTCTAATTCAAGCACAGAGTAATTTTTCCACATGGGAAAAGTAGCAACTCGTAAATAAGATGGGATGTTCCAATCCTTTGCAAATTTGTGATAAGACTGCTTCTAGTCCTGGAAGGGAGGCGTCTGTTTGTAATACAAATTCCTTTGAGAAATCTACTACTTTTAGGTTCGGGTTCTAGCACAGGGTTTGTTTTAGGTTGTTGTAACATGTAATCCTTGTCAGTCCAATGTATTTTCTGGGGTTCAGCATTCTTTATTTTGTCTGTCACCCTAGCTGTCCAGTCCGAGAGGTTTGGGGTAACCCTACGGTAATAATCGATTAACCCTAGGAATGCTCTCATATCTCTTTTAGTTTTACGAGTATGGGTGTGTAAGACGTCATTCACTTTCTCGCGATGAGGTTGTACACTAGCATTCCCTACAAAGAAGCCGAGGTATTTCATGGCTGATTGGGCCGGTGTGCATTTGGACGGATTGGCAGTTAGGCCAGTTTCTCTGAGGGCTCTCATAATAGTAAACAGATTGAAAATATGGTCCTCCAAGGTTTTACTATAAATGACGATGTCGTCATATAAGCTCCACAGAAATCAGAGTAGGGCTGTAATATGTTGTCCATAAGTTGTTGGAAAGTGGCTGGAGCCCTGTGTAAGCCAAAAGGGAGGACTTTGAACTGGAACAGTCCCAGGGGCGTCAAGAAAGCTGTATTTTCCTTATGAGGTCCATACACTGGGACCTGCCAATACCCTTTTGTTAAGTCTAGGGTTGATAGAAAAGTGGCTTTTCTGAGTTTATCAATTAGGTCATCGATGCGTGGCATGGGATAGGCATCGAAGTGGGAAATGGCATTAACTTGGCGGAAACCTATGCAAAACCTCCAGGAATGGTCAGGGTTGGTCACCAATATGATAGGGGAGGACCATGGGCTTGAAGAGGGTTTGATAATATTTGCTTTTAACATTTTATTCACTTCCTCAACCACTATCTGTTTACAGACTTCCGGGAGTCTATATGGTTTCAGATGAACCACTTTTCCCTTGGGTGTTCTAATGTACTGATAGGTGCCTTTCACTCTTCCTGGTTTTGCCGAGAATACATCGGGAAACAATACAATTAAATCCTTTAAATCTTTTTGTTGTTGACTAGATAGCTCTTGAGGAATTCATTAAAAGTTGTCTTTTTCTTCTGGCACCAAATAGGACAGTATTGTGGCATTGGTGGCAGACGGTTTTTCCTTCCACTCTTAAGAAATGTACGTGATATAGATGAACTTTCTCTTTCCTGTCAGGTTGTGCTACCTTATAAGTACAGGTTCCTGTTCGTTCAAGTATTTTGTATGGCCCATGCCACTTAGAGACAAACTTGTTTTCCGAGGTAGATAAGAGGACCAATACGATCTTAACTTTACCTTTTTGTCATAGGTGGACTTTTGTTAGATTTGGGCCTTTTCCATATGAGTATAGACTAGATTTCGAACAAGTCTCACATGCTCTCACAATATGGTAGCAGCTTGTGAAAGGGGAATGGGTGCCTCTTCTCTTTCTTCCTAGGTCTCCCGGAGCATGTCCAGGACATCTATAGGTTTTCTACCATAAAGTAGTTCAAAAGTAGGGAATCCGGTGTATGCCTGAGGAGTTTATCTTACTGCAAATCGAGTCCAGGGGATCCTACGGTCCCAGTCCATCCCATCCTTATCTACCATCTTTCTTAGGATCATTTTAACTGTTTTATTGAATCTCTCTACCAAACCATCTGTTTGGGGATGGTAACTGAAGTTCGTAAGGTGGTAATATGGATCAGCTCCTTGACTTCACCCATGAGCGTGCTAATAAAATGTGATTCTTGATCCGTCAGGATTTTCTTAGGAAAGCCAATCCTGGAAAAATATGAAAGGAGGTACTTTAGAATTTGCTGGGTCGCGTTGTTCCGCATAGGGAATGCCTCGGGGTATCCAGTCGAGCAGCTGGCAATCACAAGGACATATTTGTTACCCAGTCTAAATGTTTCTAAAAGTCCAATAGCGTCCATCCAAATTCTTGAGAAAGACACTTCTATTATTGGCAAAGAATTCAGAGGGGCAGGCAATGGGATGCGAGTACTGGATTTCTGATGTATTTCACACGTCTGAATAAAGGTTTTTATATCAGTATGGATACCTGGCCAGTAAAACTTCCCACTGATGTGTGCCTGGGTTTTGGATTGTGCTAAGTGTCCCCCTGTCAGATGGAAATGGGCAATCTCTAATACGATCTTCCGGTGGGTTTTGGGGATTACTGAGTTTTACATAAGCCTTCTGTGGATGTTCTTTTTTAAATAGCAATCCTTGTTTTAAGAAGAAAAAAGGACTTCCCTCCTCTACACCCTCTCCTTCGGGAACTGCTTGTAAGAAAGCTTCGGCGAGGGCTGGATCATTTTGCTGGGCGAAGGCTAGTTCGGGTTAGATGGTAAGTTCTTCTCCCTTTTTCTCTTCAATGGTAGATGGTTCATCAGCTTCCCCAAAGTCCAAGATACCCCTCTCCGTTTCTTCTGGTTCACTTTCTCTAAAACTAGGAAATTGAGCCTTTTCAAGAATCCCTTGGCCAATTTTGTCCCCACGATGTACTTCAAATGGGATTTCACCGTGGGTCTGTAACAGAACCTTTATGTCTCCCGGAAGTCGGGATCGATGACGCCTGCTAGAAAGTCTACACTGAACTTCCAGGCCAGGACAGATTTTGGGGACAATATTATATAACACTCAGGAGGGGGTATCAAATCTAAGTCAGTGGGAATCATTCTGCTTTTCCCAGGAGGGATAGCAACCTCTCTACTGCTACTGATGTAAAAGTTATTGATTCTTTCGTGGCAATAGAGGGCATGGCGGCTCTATGACTAAGTTTCTGGAATTGTAGGGTTCCCCAATTTGTTTCAATTGAGTTACATCCCACCCCTGACACCACATGTAAGGAAGGCATGATATCAACAGTAAGACAGACACAAGTTACCACAGTTTAAGGGTGTTTATTGAACTTCAACGAGGGTGTAATAAGCACCTATCTAATCCTAATTCTACAGATGGGAGCAAGCTACGACCATCAAAAATAATAATACAGTCTTAGTGGAGCCTTGTCATAATAAAAGGGCCTCCTACTAACAAAAACTACTGCCAATCCTTACCACTAAATACAAATACAGTGGGGTAGTGTTCATGAAAAAGAAAGAAGGGCTCACAAAATGATATGTCAGGATTTTCAGGCCGTTGGCCTCCCTTCCCCACATTTTCAGCACGGGACAAGGCGGTTCACTCGAGCAAAGCACACACTCTGGCTTCTTCGGCACGAGGATACAGTTCCTTTACCAGCATTAGGAGCTTCTGTGCCCAAGTCTCTTTATTTGTCAATGTCTCTTGATTCAGAGAGCCTGATGTACCAAAACAAAACACAAAGTTATTTTCTTCTTATAAATACTCAATTCAGGTGATTCACCCTGCATCCCCCTCAGCCGGGCTTAGATCCCTTTTATATCACAATCGTTTACTGTGGATCCCCCTCTTCCTGGCTCAGATCGCCCTTTTTACAATGTTCAGAGAATATTCTCTCAGGTGACTCATGGGTCACGCCAGATCCCCCTCAGCCGGGCTCAGATCCTTCCTCTTACACAATTAGTCCCCCTCAGCCGGGCTCGGACCAATTTCAGTTTGCATTAAAATATCGAAGGCTTTCAAATTTGTATAGGGTTTAGCTTGACCCGTTGCAGGACCACTTTGATCTCAAAATTCCCTTTTAACAGTTGCAAACCAGTTGGATACTTAACAGAGACCTTTGAATGAGCACCCACGTGGCGCCGTACCACTGTCTATGGTATCTTTTTTGGCCTCTAAAGTTCAGTGACTCCTCTGGTTTTCAATTATATTTGTGTCGCTTGTCACACACTGTTCTCTTTAGATTTGTTCTTATATTGTTGCTGCTTGCAACTTTGTTTCTAACACAGTCTGGTTTGGTATCAGTCACTCTGGCACACTGGCTGTGCTGTCTTTACTGGCGCGGCTTTGTTGTAGGAGCCAACGACAGTACCACAGCGGCAGACCCCCCTCCCTGCCTTGGTTATCGATGTGGGAGAGCCCCGGGAACCTCTGACACACACTGCAGGTTTCTTCAGCATTACTGCCATGACTTAGGTTTCTTATTTTCCAAGGTTCACAAAAGTAATGGTCTGAAAAGGTCAAGGGCACTTCCCTCCTTGCAACTCTTTCTGGTCTCGCCGTCTTTCTATTCGTATTAAACTGCATCTTGGAACTGCTGCCTCCTCATGTCCTTTGACTTGCTCAGAGTGTGCTTTCGTGCTCCGACTTTATTCATGTGGGGAAGTGTGATGGAAGTCAGGTGTGTTTAATGATCAGTAAATGCCTGACCTTGCCTGACCATTGTATTGGGACATGTCAGGTATACAGCTCTGGGGTTAGTCCGTTTTTGCTCATGGTGAGCTGTCCGTGAGAAAGTGTTTGTGTCGGGAAAGGGGGTAGTTTGAGTTCCTAAGTATCCTACCTTTTAGGATGGGGAAAAGGTGTTAGAGGGAAGGGGAAAACGCATCTCACCATCCGGTGTCCCACTCCCTGAAGACCCCTCATCCAGGTGATCCTCCCGCACTGGTCCACCCCCGGAACTGGATCCACAAGCGATGGTTGTGTTCTGGCCACCTGGATGACAGATCCCCAGGGACTACCGGTTGAGACATCTTGAGGTTTCTCACAGGATCGGATCAGGACAATAAGGAGAGTACCAGCCTTGATTTCTTTCTGCTGCAGGCTTCTGTTGGACTGCACCCTTCAACAATTTCTGAATTTCCTGAAGGAGCGGTTCTGGTACTTTCAAGGACTGGCCTCGAACGGCACAGTCTGGTGGTCTCTTTAAAAAAGGGAGGCAGTAACCATGGGCAACAGTTTGTAGTGTCCAAGCATCTGATGTAATACTTCGCCATTCTTTCAGATGCTGTGATAATCTGCCTCCCACCAAAGTTGAATGTTTCAAGTTTTCAAAGTGGTTTTGTGGCACCGGTTGGTGCAGAAGGCAAGGCAGCAGATACTGCTGCAGCTCCTATGCCTGTACGTCCTTGACTGCCTTGATGTTGCCTTCTCTATCCCCTCTGGTTAAATTGACCTCTTCCTCTGCTAACTGAGGAATAGTAACGAAACAAACAATTTCTCCATCCCTGAGCAAAAGATGGAACTGTTCGACCTTGTTGTGGGTGCCTAATGGCCTGACTCAAACGTTTTGCAGCTACCTTAGACAACTGCAGCTTTTCAAGACTTTCATCTGCTTTAGATCCAAACAAGTTAGGGCTTTGACCCTGACTGTTTCGGCACTGATCGACTCGACTTCGATGCCTTCGACACCAATGAATGCGTCGTAGAAGGAGGATCCCTTTGAGGCCATGAGAGGCGCACAAGATGCCTTTGAGGCTTTCGACCTACTGTCTGGACCCTCGGGCGCGCTGTCAGTGGTTTTTACAGATGACACCCTGTCAGCCTTTCACCCAATGAGGTCGGGAGTCTCTAAGGACTTCAATGAAGGGGCTGTCTTCGCCGCCTTCTCAAACACCTTTAACATCTGTCAGCAGAACTTTTCCAGTTCCACCTGACTAGTCCCTTTTATAGGAAATCTTACACGTTTCCCTTCGGGCGAAGAATCTGTAGGGGAAGGCCTGGAGCGATGACTCCTTTTCTTTGATCCCCTTGAAGATTACGAAGAGGAACACCGAGATCTTGAACGCTTCAAACTTTTACTGTGCCTTTTGGCCCGGTGCAGAGATCTCCCTCTTGGGCTCTTATCTTCAGGCGAAACTTTTGTGTGGGTCACCAAAGACAAACTCAGGGATGGCTTGCCCAAAGCAAGTTTCCCCTTCCTCTCCTTTAACGCTTTTCCAGTAATAGACTAGCACAAGCCACAATCTTCGATGATGGGGCCCACCCCCAGACACCACAGACATGCTCAATGAGGATTGGTTATGGACCTCTTAGCCGAATACTAAGCACATTTCTTGAAGCCCTTTTTCGGGGTACGAGTAGACACGGTTTTGTAACAAACTCGTAACTACGCAGTAAATAACACGCCGCTTCGAGCAGCTGTGCGGAAAAAGGGAACTGAAGCAACAGGCGTGGTGCGTGCCATATATACCAGTGTCAACGTCATACTCAAGGAGGACGGAGGCTCTCGAGGGACACAGGGTCAAGGACGACGCACACCGCCCTTTGCTGAGAAACGTTTCCGAGCTGGATATCGGAGTATATCAAAGATGACGAATACGTGGGAGGACACAATCTATTAGAACTTCAAGTTAAATAATGTTGCTTTTGACTTTGACATCCCTAAACATTTGTTTGTTATAGTTGTGAGGGCAAGGATAGGTTTTGAACAGAGACAGATTATTAAGTTGAACCCTTTGACCCAGACTTTCCTTAGTTTGGTTAAGGTAGGGAAATCCCACCTTAGCATAGGGCAAGTTAGGCTTCCAACCATCTTGACATTTAAGTTAATAAATATATTTTGTTTGTTTGAACTCTAAGTCTGTTGCCTGTGTCTTACCTCATGATGCCTTCACAAATGATGTCAGAGTGGGATATGGCTCAACTGATATACGTTAGGGGATCCTAACATTTGAGAAAATAAGTGCCAGAGCATCAGACCCCTCAGTAGCCACTAAAGGCTCTATCAGGTTTGATATCTTTAGTAGTAGGGATGAGACAATTCCTCAAGGTGAAAGAAGACTGATACCCACTGACTTGATATTGATTCCACCCCCTGATACATACATCGGACTAGAACCCACGTTTTTCCTTTTGAAGCATGGGTTTCTGTATCAGGAAGACACCTCTCCAGAGGGCAGGGTAAAACTCCAGTTGGTGATCCCAGAAAGTCATAAAAGGATGGTCCTAGAAAGAGCCCAAATACATCTGAATGAAAGCCATCTGGGATACTCTAAACTTCAGAGGCATATAATGGAAAATTATTACTGGCTGGGAATTCATATTGACATTGACACTTTATTCATATGTGTGTAATCTGCCAAGGAAATAAACAGCATATACAACCTACTTGTTTCACCAATAGAGTCCCACTCTATTGGTGAAACAAGTAGGTTGTATATGCTGTTTATTTCCTTGGCAGATTACACACATATGAATAAAGAGTCAATGTCAATATGAATTCCCAGCCAGTAATAATTTTCCATTATATGCCTCTGAAGTTTAGAGTATCCCAGATGGCTTTCATTCAGATGTATTTGGGCTCTTTCTAGGACCATCCTTTTATGACTTTCTGGGATCACCAACTGGAGTTTTACCCTGCCCTCTGGAGAGGTGTCTTCCTGATACAGAAACCCATGCTTCAAAAGGAAAAACGTGGGCAACCTAGATACTATAGTGCACAGGCTGTACCTGACCGATTCTTCCCGATTCCAACCAGCCACCATCTATCTTAGTCTGACCTGCTCCCCTCCAGCGCCACCAGACTCCACCGATATCCACAGACCATGATCTTCTGGCTCGCCCTAACCATGTTCCCTTTCTGCTTAATACAGGACAATGTACCCTGTAGCAACAATAGCTACATAGCCCATCAGGACGGCCTGGCTAAACTAGGGTGCCCCAGACACCACCCCATCCCCTGCCCCACTCCGTTCCTACCCTCCACACCCCCTTTCCCCTCCACTTACCACCACCCCCTCACTTCCACATCCATCGCCATCCATGGCCTACCCACCAACAGCCACCACAGTCCCACTGCTAAGTCTAACAAAACCAAATCGACCACCAAACCTCTCACCCGCTTTAAGCCGCCCGGACCAACCCCCCTCTCCCTTATTCCCAACATCACAACCCGCAACGAAAGATTAGGCTCCAGGCTCCCCACCACAAACTCTAAACCTTACTCCAGACCTTACACCAAAACTAACACAAAGCACATTGCACCAAGCAAACCCACTCCTCCCCCACTAAAAGGCGCCCTTCTCAACGTCAGATCCCTGGCTGCCCACCCCACAGAAATTGCAGACATCATCCTTACCAATGACCTTGACTTTTAGCCCTAACAGAAACTTGGCTTCATGAGGCGTCCGGACCTTATTTATCGCTAGCCATCCCAGACAAATACACTATCCTCAGAGCGGACAGACCTAACGCCAGAGGTGGAGGCGTAGCAATCATTTCCAAATCCGCTCTAGGCCTCAGACTAACCGACACAGTCGCATTCACTTCCTGCGAGTTACTCACAACCAAACTACAAACCTCCCCCACAGCCACGATAACTATCCACCTCATATACAGACCCCCAGGTCCCCCTGGGACCTTCGAAGAAGACATCACATCCCTCATCACCAAGATTTCCAAACCAACAGCACAATTCATGATCCTTGGAGACTTCAACCTCGGCTACCAAGACCCAAACGACGCACCTGCTGCATCCCTGGCCAATGCCCTAACCGATCACGGTCTCACTCAACTCATTGTACTCCCTACCCACCAAAAAGGCAGAACCCTTGATTGGGTAGCAACCCACAATTGCAACACAACCTGCAAAGACCCCCAACCTCTAGCATGGACCGATCACCACATGATCCCCCTTGAGGTTAACACCAATCAGGTACTGCCCAATAAGCACCCCATGGCACCAGCATACCCCACCAGGAATAAACGCAACATCACTGCTGAAGCCCTACTACCACTGGTCTTACCTACCCTCAATGCCCTCCCAGCTAACGCTGACTTAAACATGCTGATTGACACCTTCAATGATTCCATGGCCAAAGCAATGGACACCGTTGCCCCCTTGAAAATACGCAAAGCTAAACCCAAAGCTCATCTGAACTCATGGTACACCCCTGAGCTCAAACTACTTAGAAAAAAGAAAGCTAAGGCTCACCTCACCTGGAAGACTAACCCCACTGCAGTAAACAAATCCAACCTCACTAACTTATCCTCACTTTACAAAAGCAAGATAATCCGGACCAAAAAAGATAATTACAACACCAGGATCACTCAGGCAGGATCCTCCACTAAAGAATTATTCAAAATTCTGAAGGAACTAGAAAACCCTACTTTGCCCCCGGAAACCTGCCCGAAAGACAAACCCTGGTGCAACAACATCCAGAACGCCCTCATCAATAAAATTTTAGGACTCCAAACTAAAATCGAAAACAAACAGCAACAACTCAACAACAATGTCACCAACCTTAGCCTACCCACTCCTAACTACACTAGCGCAGGCTTCTCGTTCAAAAAAGTCACCATACCGGAAGTTCAAAAAATCATCACATCCCTGAAACCCTCTAACTGTAAAGGAGACAGCTGCCCGGCTCAAATCATAAAAGATGCATCCAGAGAGCTCTCCCCCTTCATCACCAAACTCATCAACCTATCCTTCACCAGTAGCTCCATCCCCAGCAACTTAAAACAATCATGGGTTCTCCTCCTCCTGGAAAAACAATCCCTCGACCCGGCCACACCCACAAACTACAGGCCCATCACCACAGTCCCCTTCCTACTGAAAATCCTGGACAGAGTCGCCTATATCCAAATTCAGGAATACCTAGAATCCAACCAACTGCTAGGAATACGTCAATCTGGCTTCAGACCTCAACACGGAACTGAAACCGCCCTTGTTGATCTCAAAAGCCAGATTGATGAAATTAAAGACAAAGGCAATGCCGCTATCCTACTCCTCCTAGACCTCTCAGCGGCCTTTGACCTGGTCAGCCATGAGGTCCTCTGTAATCACCTTGCCACCGCAGCCCACTTCTCCTCCCCTGCCATCACATGGATACAATCCTTCCTGGCTAACAGAACCATACGAGTCTTTTCCACCACAGCTGCAGCAGACCCCACCCCCATCACATGCGGGGCCCCACAAGGTTCCTGTGTATCCCCCACTTTGTATAACACATTTACAAAGCCTCTATTTGACCAACTGGATCATCTGGGTGTCACCTACACAAACTACGCAGATGACACCCAGATACTCCTCACTATCTCTGGTAATTACCAAGAAGACTCCGCCCGGATCAACAAAATATTCTCCATCATTCAGGCATGGATGGCCTCCCATGGTCTCTGCCTGAATGATGAGAAAACAGAGCTCCTAATTGTCGGCTCCCCCAACACTCTAACTAAACTTGACCCTTGCTATAATAACATCACCATCGATGGTCATCCCATTCCCATAGCCAAAAGCGTAAAAACCCTGGGTTTCTATCTAGATGCCAACTCCAACCTCAGCAAACACAACAATATGATCGCCTCAGCCGCTGCCTATACCGGCAAGCTCATTAGGGCCAGCAGACCCTTCCTATCACCCAACAACTGCCTCACCCTTGCCAGGGCCCTAATACAATCCAAACTGGATTACTGTAACAGCCTGTACCTAGGCGCTAATCAATCCATACTCAATAAATTGCAGGTAATACAAAATAACGCCTTACGCGCAGCCCTCAACATTCCCAGACTAGAGCATATCTCTGCCACTAGGAAAGCCTGCAAATGGCTTTCCATACGCCAAAAAATTGATCTAAAAATCATCTGCCTCACGTACAAAGCCCTCAATCACCTAGCACCACCTTATCTAGCTAATAAACTCACCCTGAAACCTGCCACCAGACTCACCAGATCCTCCAACACTCTTTGCCTACTAGTGCCCAGGTTCCACCTAAAAAGAGCGGGAGGGGTAAGCTTCACAGTGCTGGCCTCCCAACTCTGGAACTCCCTACCGCTTAACATCTAAACTGTCGAATCCTTCCAGATCTTTAGGAAGCAGGTCATCAGATGGCTGCTAAACAAAGAATAACACCACTAACTCTAGACCCGTGCGGATACTGGCTTAGACACTGTATTTATTCTGAAAATTGTATATTGTACGCACTGCATATGTTCTGTTTATTAACCACTGTATATATATGTATATATTATAAACCTGTACGAAGTATGCACACTGTAACCATATTCTTAAGCGCCCTTCTACCTCCGGGTTTGGAGCGCCATACAAATAAAATAAACAAACAAACAAACAAACAAACAACCCAAATTTTTTCAGCAGATCAAATGGACAAATCAAAAGTCTGTGGGGAAACATTAACTCTCCCAATTATGTAAAACATCATTTAGGGGTAAGCTTTTAGGCCTTAAACTCCCAGGTTATCCTCCCCATCAGGAAGTCCACAGAGGGGAATGATTTCCATCTTTTTTGCCCACATGATTGTCGAGTGCCAGGAAGACAAAATAATACTTTAGGGTTACAGCTAAGTTTTCCCTATGGCATAGGCATGTATGTACTATACAGTAGAGATAGAGTATAACAGAGTTACTCACCGTAGTGACTATCTTACTCCTAGTCCATAATCCTCCATACTTTTGGGACATTCCGTCCAGTGGAACGGGACCAGAACACTTTTGTAAAAAAGCATCAAATTGAAAAATGTGTCCTTCTCTTTTTACACGTGGTACCGCACGTGGCCATAACCCCGCCCTCCTGAGCTCAGCCCCACGCATCGCACTTCAGACTTTTTCTATCACCAGGTCTGAGACCTTTAAGCAGTAATAGAGGATACTTATTAGAATCGACGGCGGGCAGGCGTATGGAGGAAAGGGGACTATGGACTAGGATCAAGATACTACGGTGAGTAACTTTGGGAGTCATGGGCCCTGCTTGCCATCCTAGCCTTGAACCAAGGAACCTCGGCAGAGCCGGTACTGGCAGATCTAGGGTGTTTACTCGAAACGTCAGGGGCTTCCCCAGAATTAGCCTCTAGTGGAGGATCCTTGGCAGAGCAGGTACTGGAAGGTCTGTGGTACGTACTGCCTTCTTTCGCCCCCTCAACCGAACTGGTATCAGCATGGCCGCACGCGCGGAAAGGCTTAGGGATATAACTTACAGCCAGGACCCCCGATGAGGGACTCTCAATTAACAGAATTGACCCATTTAGCCCCAAGCAGGGGAACCTCAGGTTTAACCCTGGTCTTATATCCACCTTGAGAGGGGCCTCGAGCCAAGACTCGGTACAGTTAGCACCAGATGGAGAAGCCTCAGGACGAACCCTGGTATCCAAAGCCACAGCAGAACTGGGGTCAGCCTTAGCCCCCAATGGGGAACCTTGGAAGAAGATCCGGTATTGGACGACCGCTGTGGGGCCCCGCAGAGGAGTTTCCGGTGCGTCTCGCTGAGCCGAGACCTAAAGGATTATCCGAATCTGAAGTGTTCTGCTCCCACGGAGAACCACAGATATTTCATATGCAGGCTCCAAGTCAGAATGTAAATTTACGCATCCTGGAAGACCACCACACTAAGCCAATCGACCCTTCCGAAGAGAGGACTTTATTTGGCGGGGCGTGATCAAATTGAATTTCTCTCGAAAAGATCGAAGATAGTGCGCAGGCCAGCCTGGTTGAGCACTGTGAAGGGACAGCAGTACTAGCCCCTCCCTTGCTCCATGAGGGGAACAGGTTCCACCGCTCTGAGGTATAGAAGTTTCTGTACCAGTGCTCTGAAGGAGGGCATCCCGATCTGTTGGAAGAGAGGTTTGAAGGGTGGGGTAGGAGGAAAGGGGAAGCGAAAACCCGCCTAAACGATGGACAAACCTCACCATTCTTTGGTGATGGTTTGCAATGTCTCCAGATGAGACGAGATTCATCCTCCCACCGAAGTGTAGTATGTAGTGTGACCGACAAAAAATATAATTTGGTGATTTGTCGGCAGGGAGATTACCTGTCTCTGTAGAGGAGGCTAATGGCCGAGAGAAAACCAACCAGCTTGCTGCGACCGCATAAGGCAGGGCTACCAACAGGAGTTTCAGATCTGCGCGCACAGCGACCCTGAAACCCCCTGATCCCAGAGAAGGACATAGTATGGGACCTTGACCTCTGTGTACAAGGGGCCAGGACCGACAAACTGGTCTTTGTTTTACACATAGCTTGGAAAAGCTGCTCAGCCCCAAAAGGAACGCTGCCAGAACCAGTCGTCATGAAAGTTGGTGTAAGGGAGGTATCCAAAATGGCTGCCGTGGACCAAGGATAAAATGAGGCAACTGTCCCCTCAGGGGAGTCAGGGGACTTAAGAAACACTTAGCCTTGAAACAAGCATCCTCTGCCGAGCCGGTGCTGGCAGATCTAGGATGTTTAGTGGACATCCTAGGAACTGCCCCAGAATTAGCCTCCAATGGAGGAACCTCGGCAGAGCCAGTACTGGAAGGCCTGTTGCTGATCACCTTTTCCTCGACAGAATCGGTACAACCACAACCCCGAGCGTGGGACGGTTCAGGAATGTACCCTACAGACAGGACCCTTAGAGGATCCCTCGACTCCGTCGGTACTGTATTTGGAGGAACCATGGGTTTCAACCAGGGACATATAGCTCCATCAGGAGGGGCCTCGAGCCGTGGCTCTGTGTGAAAAGCACCAGAAACTGAGACCTCAGGGCGTACCCCGGTATCAAGAGCCAAAGACGAACTGAGCTGAACCTTAGCACCCAAATGGTGAACCTCGGAACCACGTCCGGTTTTGGCAGGTCCTCTGACACAAGCCCCTCCCGGTCATGGAATGCTCTCACCGAGCGGGGCTGCTCATTGCCGTCCTCATCCGCTTAAGGCTCATCCCAACGAGGCAGGAACAGAAGACTGGTCCTCCATGCCTACCACCTCAGGTTTTAAAAGAAAACCCGAATTGGAGCAGCTGGGGCCGGGGTGGAACAGGAGTGAAAAGACACTTGAAATACGTCCTCATAGGGTCAGAGTGCATGAGTATCTGAAACTTCCCAAAAACCTCATCAATACAAGGAGGATGGTTGCCAGGAGGGTCCACCACCGGCCGGGTCCACATAGATCAGTGGATGAAAAGCGGGAGGGAGCGAGACAATATGAGGCAGCGGAGCCCACGCATGCTGGTCAAAGAAGGGCGGAACGGGTTACTACTGACGAAAGGAATGCTCCCAGCACCAGATGTTGCAAACGTAGGTGTAAGGGAGGTATCCAAAATGGCTGCCATAGGCCACACAGGTTGGGCCGCCATTTTGTCGCCCCCTGAAGAGAACTGAGTCACATGCGTATCTGAGGCAATTGTCACCTCAGGAGAGTCAGGAGACTTAAGTAACACTTTAGCCTTACAAGGATCCTCGGCAGAGCCGATACTGGGTGGTCTCGGATGTTTAGTCGACATCTTCAAACCAGCCTCAAAATTAGCCTCCAAACGAAGGAACGTCAGACAAGCCGGAACCAGAGGGAATGCGGTCCGGGACCCCGCTCTTTGCCCCCTCGACAGAACCGGTACCACCACGACCCTGAGAGTGGGACTGTTGAGGACAATACCTCACTGACAAAACCCTCTGAGAAGGCCTCTAAGATCTGTCTATATAGACTTGGCCTCTACAAGAGGAACCTCAGGTTTCAACCTGGTACGTAAAGCTCCCTTAAAAGGAGCCTCGAGTGGGACTCAGTACAGACCTTAGCCTCCACAAGAGGAACCTCATGTTTCAACCTAGTACATAAAGCTCCCTTAAAAGGGGCCTCAAGTCGGGACCCGGTATAGACTTTAGCCTCCACAAGAGGAACCTCAGGTTTCAACCTGGTTACAGCGGGGAAAGCTCCAGAAATGGAGACCTCAGGGTGAACTCTGGTATCCCAGCACCCAGCCGAACTGGGTTTAACTTTAGCACCGTGATGGTGAACCGAGGAACAATGTCTGGCACTGGTAGGTCCGTCAGAACCCTCAAAGGAATCTCTGGTACTCCTGTTAGGCCCTTGGGGCACATCAGGGAATCCCTAGAGAGAGAGCTACAAGAAAGGCCCTTAAAGTATTCCCTCATAGGGTCAGAGTGCATACGTCTCTGAAACGTCCCGAAAAAGGTATCCTCTGATGAAGAGGCTGCCAGGAAGCGAGACCGTATGCGGTAGTGCCATCCGAGTGTGCCAGTCATAAGAAGGGAGGAACGGGTTCGCACTGACCCATGGAAACTGTTGTTCACCAAAAAGAAGGTTCCTAGCACCTGCCGTCGATAGCGTGGGTGTAAGGGAAAAATCAAAAACAGCCACTGTAGACCACAAGTAAATGCTCGCCATTTTGTTAACATCTAAGGAGAACTGCGTCACATGTGTGGATGAGGCAGGCATCTCCACAGAGTGATCAGGGGACTTGATTGAAACTTTAGCCTTGACACAAGGATCCTCGGCAGAGACGGTACTATGGGGCCTCGGATGTTCACTGGACATCCTGCCCCTTGAATTAGCCTCCAAGAGAGGAACCTCGGCCAAACTGGTAACAGAGGAGTTACGGTCAGAGACCTCTCCTTTTGCCCCCTTAACAGAACCGGTATCACACCGAGCGTGGGAATGTTGAGGAATCCACCTCACAGACAGGACCTT
Source organism: Ambystoma mexicanum (assembly GCF_040938575.1). NCBI lineage: Eukaryota > Metazoa > Chordata > Amphibia > Caudata > Ambystomatidae > Ambystoma > Ambystoma mexicanum. The sequence goes on from NC_090934.1 coordinate 970,212,256, forward strand.
GACAGGTCTCTCAGTTCTGTCGTACACACCTTAGCCTCAAAAAGAGGAACCTCGGAACAGAGTCCGGTCTGAACAGCTCCCCTGAGAGGGGCCTCGAACCATGGTTCGGTACAGAAAGCCTCAAAGGAGGCCTCAAGCTGCACCCCAGTGTCTGTATGGGAAGCTCCAGACAAGGAGACCTCGGAGCGAACTCCGGTACCCAATGCCTCGGAAGGACTGGGCTGACTATTAGCACCTGATTGGTGAACCTCGGATCGTAATCCGTTGCCAGCAGGCCCCTCGCAGGAATCCTCAGAGAAAACCCTCGGTATGGCTATTAGGCCTGCGAGGCAACTCAGGGGATACCCTGGTAGCAGAGCTCTTGAAGCCCCTCCCGGACCTGGAGGACCCCGGGAAGGAGACCCCCGGCCAGGGTGCCCTGAAAAGTAAGGAATTTACCGGGCGTCTCATCTTTACGTCAATGAAGAGTTGAAAATGCGGTGGAGGAACGTGCTGGAGGATTTCCTCCCACTGACGAAGACAACGCTGAACTGCCCGGACCGAAAGGGAGTTGCAGTAGAAACATGAGTCCCAACGGTGATCCAGAACCAGACACTCCAAACAGAGAGAATGGGGATTCCGCCCTAGCAAAACGACGTTCGCAAGAGGAAAAAGATACAAATCCCAAACGATCTGGAATAGACGGAGGACTACGCGACCGCAGAACCACAGCAGGAGAAAAGGACAACGAAAGAAAAAAAATTATTTCCGGTGATGCAAGTGTGTCCAGCCCTGACCGTGCGGAGAAAAGGACTGAAGGGCAATGCGTGGGGCGGAGCTCAGGAGGGCAGGGTTACGGCCACATGCGGTACCCCGCGTAAAAAGAGAAGGAGACATTTTTCAATTTGATGCTTTTTTACAGAAGTGTTCCAGTCCCGTCCCACTGGATGGAATTTCCCAAAAGTATGGAGGAAAGGGGACAGGAAGTAGGAGTATTACAAATACTAGCTACACTTTCCTGGGGAGAAGAATTAAAGTGTGTCCTTTTGAATATCTCTGATAACCCCATTGAGATCAAGCAGGGCCAGTTGGTGAGAAGTTTAAGATATGAAATCGTGTGGGAACCTTTTGCCCATAAGCCGTTGAAAGAAAGGTCCCATGAGAAGATGGATGATGAGGAGGGAAGCTCACATTCTTTTTTCAACCTTTTAGAAAAGGAAAGCTACCTTTCCAATGGAAAAGATATTCCATCTGAACTGTCAACTCCTCCAGAAGGTTTGGGAATTCATAAAATAAAAAAGATAGAGGAAGAACATTTAGACTTGATTAAAATCTCTTTTGAGGCCATAGGGAGCCTCAATAAGTCATCATCTACCATTGTATCTTCCGTGCCAGAACTATTACCTATTCATCTTCCCCAGATAACACCACCACTTGATCAGGATAAAACAACGTCTATGGGAGCAGGAAAAAGTAGGAAATTATCCTCCACTGTTAAACCCACTTCTCGAATCAAAAATGTTATTCTTGTAGAGGGTATGGACATACTGGGAGAGGTTGTCCATTGAACATAGTCGATCTTCCCAGGATCTTCCCAGGACATTGTCACTGAAAAAACCTGGCCCGACTCAAAAGACTAAGGAGGCAGGGACTGAGCCATCATCTAATCACGTTATACACTCAATCTCAGGATAAGATGTTACAGGGGAATAAGAACCGAAAGAGGGCTGGGAAAAAGCTAAGCGATTGTAGGAACCAAATAAATGTCTGTTAATATACTGGAGGAAAGAACTCATAAAATTCCTGTAACCTTACAGGGAAATATTTTCTGGGCAGACCTGTATACAGGAAGTAAGGAAAGTGCCATTAGAACAGAGCTACTCCCTCAAGGATGGAAAGAAAGGGTGACGTGTACAAGGCACTAGGAAAAGACACCCACTGGCCCAAATCACTATTACCATTTTGGGAAGGAAAATAAATCTGACTTTGGCAGTGATTTCCAACTTATCACCTCAGTTAGTCCTGGGAAGCGATATACCCCAATTCGATCAATGGGTTTCATGGCCCACATAAAATCCTATAGTTGGACATCATCACTAACTAAAACTGGTACCTTCCAAATTTGAAGGGAGAGTTGGTGAGGAGGAAAGTGTTCGTTCATTGAAAATGAATCCAATATCCTGCAAAGAGAGTTCAGTGTAAGGGATTTTCAGAGTTTCTTGGACAGTGAATCGTGTTGCTCCACAGTGGAACACCAGAAAGGCTGAGAGAAAGATAACAAACTTCCCTCCCCGGTTTCCCTGTGAAGCACCTCAGTACAACCCACAATAGGGAAGGGTATGTGAGAAACCTGAGGGTATTCTCACACCTACTCCCCTTGGATCCACAGCACAGGTGGCCAGGAAAAGGATATCACATTTGGATCCTGACCCTGGGGGTGGAGAAGCGAGGGTGGATAACCTGGGTGGAGGCTCCTTGAGGATTGGGAGTGGGGAACCCTTATGAGAGACATGGCATCCCCTTTTCCTATGGACGAAAAACCTAATCCTCCCCCATCCTTTATGGGCTAATATAAACCAGCTCCCCTCATTTTCCCACATGGGACACTTGACAGTACTGGGACGAGGAATAGACTAGGCATTATACACATCAACATACAGCTACACCACTTTGGTACTGAGACGAGGAAGAAGGCTTCAGAGGAGTACCATTGCAACAGCCAGGCATGTCTTCCTAATAAGCCTAACTATGGTCAGGCAATTAAAAAAAATCTCCATTCTGCACTGGGGGGAAAAGAATTCAACCTGGAGTGGGGAGGGTGCATGTCAATATCCACATGAATACAAAACAATGAAAATGATAAATTCCCTCCATGGGCTTATGGACATCATGGCAAGGAGGTGTGGATATGCTGGGCCCTGCATCCTGCGGTTGATCTGTTGGTGGTTATGGTGGTGTATCCAATCCATGCAGTGCCAAGGCCTGGTCTTCATTGGCCATGGCCAGCCATGACACGGATGCATGCACCAGCACACCAATGGTAGTGAGGTCTCGATGCGCTTCCTCATGAATGGCCACAGAGTCTGTATGAGCACTCACTCATGATGCATTGAGTTGCTTGGACAGTGTCTGCCTCAAGGCAGCCATCTCCTCGTGAAGATGTTTTCTTCTGGCAGAGAGTTCATCATGCATTACAGTCCTCATATCTCCCTCTCACGCCTCCGAGCCTCTCTATGTGCCCGAGCATCTGCATGCATGGACTTCTGCAGACACCTCAGATCAGCCTGTTGGCCCTTGATGTTGGCTTCCATCCCCAGTTTGTGGGAGCCGCTTGAGGACCGCATGACCTGCAGCTGTTGCGTTTCCCAGGTCGCTGGTGGGGACATATTCTTGGCCATTTGATCCATGCCCTCTGCAATTCTGTCCAAAACATGCCATGTTGGATGGCAGAACGCAACATTTGCTGCTCCCATGCTGTCTCTCCAGCCTGCACACGTCCACATCTGGTTCTGCATCCAAATCAGTCAGAAGAGTCCAAAGAGGGGAGTGCTGTTGCGCTCGATTATGATGGACGTCTGAGTGAAGAGCTCTGCAGCTAGGTATTGCGGCGCAATCAATAACCTCCGATTCAGGGTGCAGAAAACTACAAAAAGGAGCAGCTTAAGCAGGGGAATCTCTGTGGAGCAAGTCTGCCGAATTTGGCCCCCCATGACAGCCCTCTGACACAGTAACTGCCTCTGTTTCCTTGAAGCTTGAGGCGCGAAATGGCCCGGGCCAACCACTCCACTAGCTCTTGCTACTCTTCAGCACTGACTGCCGTACGCAGCACAACAACACTGGCTGTGTGGCTCGGGAGATGCAGTGGATTCTACTTGACAGCCGCGGGAGGCGACGCCAGATCCTGAGGACTTAAAACCTGATAACCCATGAGAGGGTGCTAACCCTTGATCGCTCCCTGTCTGCACCTCCCACATCACCCGACATAACTGCAAGACCCACCGGGGCACACCTGGACTTACAAGCGGCATCCGCTGCCATCCATACCTCTGGTGAGTGTGCTGCTGGCCTGACGGTTAGGCCTCACCCGCGCCCATCAGACCTCGACGACCCGATCTGCCTCAAGCGGAGGACCCATCACGTGCACTGCGGGGGCCCACGCCACTTACCGGACCACTCCCCGAGCTCCACCTCTGTCACCACTATCCCGCTACTGGTGCCTCCGTGCCCCCCCACGTCTGCAAGCTGCAGCGAGATCCCATGGCCCGCCATCATGAGCAGTTAAATGTGAGAGACCACGGCCCGTGGAGGGATAGCCCTATTGACAACCCATCTGTCCTACAGCGACAAGCGAGCCAATATTCACAAGGCATGCTGCTTCCCAGCGCAACCGTGCACCACATGCTGGACTTTAAACAATAGTGGGAGGACTGCAGTAACTTCTTCCCCTGGTGCTGACTGTACTGCGCCACTACAGTACATCCATTGCTTTGTGCAACGTGATTCTGGGGGCAATGGGGTTATCCATTAAAGGGGAGTAACAAGCTACATTTCTATACGATATGCTAGGCGTTTCAAGGGACCACCCCCTGTGGCAGAGTTTGACCCCACACCACTGTACTGCAGCCGAGTGCAAACATTTAGCATTAAGTAGGGCACAGCACGGCTCGCTCAGAACCAACCTCCATCCATGAGAAAAACCACACATTGGCGCTTCTGCATACCACAGTGCACTATAATCACAAAAAGGACACAGTGTAAAGCCATCACAGCACCTTCTCCCTTTACATGCACTGTCGGCCTGGCAGACAGTTGTGGGTAGATGCGCCTAAACCCCACATTGTTGCTCGGGAACCACGAGTAACATAGCTTCCGGACGGCCCAAGAGGCACCAACTTACTGAAACAGAAACCCCATTGCGTGCCCCGGTATAACGACAGCACATTGACAAAAGGAGATGGGAAAAACCAAAGTTCAAGGCCGGGGAGGAGGGTATCGGCACTCAAGGAGCATACAACGGTGCGACTGAAGTGCAAGAACCAAGCGAGCTACAACGCACAATGGAATATATGCGCGAGGAGTTCACTGCCTTACACACCAAACTGGACGATATGAGCAGCACCATCAGCTCAATAAAATCTCGTATGAGCAAATCTGATGCTCGCATTAGTAGAGTCCAGGGTGGGCACGACCGAAGACGAAGTCCAGGCCCTGAGAGCGGATGTCACCTCTCTTTCGAAGCAGGTGCGATCCATTGGCAGAAATAATGACGACCTAGAATCTAGATCCCGGCGTAACAATTTGCGAATAATAGGAGTGCCGGAAGATAATGTGGCAGGCCCAATGGAAGACTATGTGGAGCGTACCCTGTTGTCTCTACTCGATGGCTCGAAATGATCACCACACTTCGCTATTGAACAAGCTCACTGTACACTTGCACCTAAACCCGAGCCTGGAGCCCCACCTCTTCGAAAAAAGCTTGTGTATTAAATTACCAGGACAGAGATGCGCTGTTGCGGGCTGCAAGAGTCAAGGGAGAACTAGTACTGGGCTCCAATAGGATCCACCTATACCCAGACTTTTCAGTATCAGTGCAACAGGAACGTAAAACCTTCATGGCCACCAAGAGGAGACCATAATGCGAAGTATGCTATGCTTCAACCGGCTAAACTAAGAATAGAACATTGCAACAAGGTGTACTTGTTCACAGTGCCTGAAGACGCCATGAGGTTCTTAGACAAACACTTCCCAGGTTGATCTTGTAGCAGCACTCTAGTGACTGCCTAACCCTTGTTCATTGACCCTAATTGCGACACCACCCTCAGTGGTGGTACCCCACGGGGCGGCACTTGTCTGTCTGGCGATGTCCATGATACCGGACTATACAGTGATTATACACTTGTAACCGAGTACCTGATTGGGAGAGGGATGGGGGTGGTGATTGTTGGGTAGTTTTGAAAAAAGTGCTTGGCATTTGTGTTTTGGCGCATAGCAATCGACAGTATTGCGCAGTGCACCTGCCAAAATGTGTTAAGCCTGTCACTAGGGAAATCAGAGTCCATTTCACAGTCTGGTCTAATGGGGGCTGAGCCAGTGAACGTCATGAGTTGAAATGTACGTGGGCTGGGGAACCCAACAAAGATGCGTAGCCTCCAACTATACATTGAACAACAAAGGACACATATCCTGTTTGTACATGAAACTCACGCACTGGACACAGGCAGTGGGAGATTTGCTAAAATCTGGTGCATGCAACGCCACTACACCATATATTCATCCCAATGTAGGGGGGTAATGACTGTTATACACAAATCTATACAACACACCCATGTGAAGGCACACATTGGGCCTCATTACGGGTCGGGCGGTCCGGAATTAACAGTGGCGATAAACCCGCTGCCACTGTTAATTCGGGACCGCCCGATCCCGAGTCCTGCGGGCGGGAGGTGATCTTCCCGCCAGGTCTGACAGGCGGACGTGGAAACACCAGCACCATCATGGGATGGTGCCGATGTTTCCACTTCCCCATTCCCATTGAGTCCTATGGGAGTATGATGGGACTCAATGGGAATGGGGATTAATGCAATTCCGCCTCTGTGACTCCCGGGACACCGGGGCTGTAATGCCCTGGTAATTCCGGGAGTCACGGAGGCGGAATGGTAATACGAGTCCATCGGTAACCAGGCGGTTTTACTGCCCGGTTACCGCCAGACTCGTAATGAGGCTCATTGACCCACTAGGACCGATAATCTGACAAACCATCTTAAAGAAGCTGACATACTGCCCTGCACGTTCTCTGACCCATCTCTGGTTAGGAGTACCACCTGTAGTGAGTAGGCAGTGGAGGTTCAAGCCACAATCACTACTAGATCCGGTCTTAGCGGTCGAAATGGGTAAGCGAGTTGAGGAGTACTTCGAGATAAACACAAGCTCTGTTGATAGTCACACATCCCTTTGGGAAGTTTTTAAGGCATGCCTATGTGGCATTGCACTGGCGACCGAATCAGGGATACTCAAACAAATATGCAGGAACAGCCATACCAGTGAAACTAGACTGCGTTACTTAGAGCAGGCATACACATCTGCACAGACAGCACAAGCCTGGGTGACATTAACACTGAACTGGACAATTTCCGAGAAATGGCTGAAAGGGAGCTGAAGTTCATAGACAGCAAAGGCCAGCCGAGAAAGTATGGGGAAGGTGAGCGACCCGGAAAACTACTAGCTAGAATGGAGCAAAAAGTAAAAGGCATACACCATATCCCATTGGTGCAAGACACGATGGGCCAGACGGTTCACACCACACCATAGGTGAGCCGAGTGTTCCATGTTAGGGATAATTCTCATTCTATGGCTAATTTCCCTTACCTATAGAGTCCCCCAGCAGCTTTGCTGGATTGGAAGGGTTTGTTTTTTTCTCCTGCTAAGAGTGTGACTCTTTTTCCCACTCTTAGTTTGCTATGTGTGTTCTAGGCTATTTTTTGTGTTTAATGTCTATGGGGTTTATCTCACCTCCATAGGAACCATCTTTATCCACATGTGTTACACAGCACCCTCCATGCAGTGACACAGGTGTGTCGTAGCAACCCCCAAACATAGACTCCATACCCTGGGACTGAATACTGTCCCCCAGGGCATGTAAAGTCCCAATTGACTTTACTAGTCAATCTTTATGAACAAAACCAGTACAACCCATCTCACTATGGCGGTACTGGCAAGGGTTCATAATTTTTCCCTTATGTTCATTTTCGAGAGGGTACCGTACAGTCCCCCTCTCAAAAGTTTCTGGCTGGTGGCAGTGGTTACTACCAAAAATATTCAACCGCAAATATTTCCCTACGGGATTTTCCCATTGTTCGAGGCTACCATATTTACTGACAGCCTCTAACATACCGCCGGTTTATTTTAATATTAACTTTACTCCGGTAGGTTTTATTTGCCAGAACTTTGATATAAATTCTTTCTCGTGTCTTTCTCTAAACTCCTAACCGAGGTCGGGGATCCTTTGTTCGTCCTTTTGGCGGGCTTCTGCCAAGAAGCCGTCCTTTCGGTGCCACTGAGTCTGGGGTGAATCCATTGTGTAGGAGGAAGAGTAGGACCCCTGGACAGGGTTGCCTCTGCAACCCATGTCGCACTCTGCCCTGATAGGCTGGAGGGTCTCCCGCCAAGATGACCACTCCACTGTGTGAGTGACAGCTAGGCTGTATGAATGGGGATCTTTTTGCATAAAAGGAGGGTCCTGAGGACTGGAAGAGCAAGACGTCGCCACTGGAACTAAGGAGCCGAAGAGGAGAGAAGCCAAAGACATCTGCAACGACTGAAACACCGGTGAAGCCCTGCTGCAGCGTCTCACCACTTTTCTCCACACAACAAGAGAAGATCTTCATCTGCAAGAGCCTTCTTCCCTTGAGCTGGTGGGGCCAACCAGTTTGCTAATCACCTTCCTGGACCTCCCTTGGTCGAATCGCCAGTGCCCTGCACTCGGAGACCGGATAGCCAGGCACCCGTACCGCAATTTAAAGGAGCGTACCTTTTATTCGTTGGGCAGCACCGCGGCTAGTTTCACCCCTGGGCAGTGCAGTAACTCGAACCCTCCTCCACGACGAGAGCCTCTCTTCCTCTGCTGGATCTCCCGAACTGCCAGGAACAATCGCCACCGCAGGAGCCTCTTCTACATTTCAAGGTACTCCCTTTTCGTGTGGTAGTGCTAAAGGTGTTTTAAATCCTTTACCTACCTGCTGGGTTGGCCACCCCTATCCTCTAATATTGTCTTTCACCTTCTGCATCCACCTTTTCGAATCGTTTAACAAAGACTTGACTGGGGTACAAGAACATTTTGCTCCTAGGCTCTTTCCCCTGTACCACTGACTCTGGCACAGGCCTATTGACTCTGGGTGAATTTGTTAGAACTGCCTTCTCTAGATTGCTTCTCAACTAGAACTATGTTGGTGCACCTACTTCTTATAACCTCCTTTTCCTTCCCCCTTTTAAAACTTGTGAAGTGCCATTTTGCTTGGTTTTCATTTAAGCATTATACATGCTAAAGTACTGCCTTGCCTAAACTTGTTCACAAACTTATGGGAAGTGTTGCTAGGGTGTCTACGAATATATTCCTGTATAACTTGTGCTTTCCCTCCCTTGTGAGAAATTGCTAGAGTGCCATTTGTGTTTGGTTTTCACTGTGCCATTTTGCTCAGTTTTCACTCTTGCTCAAACGTGTCTACAATTTAACTAGGGAGTTGTGTATACTTTTCTTGACTGATTTTAACTTGCTTTAACTTGCTTTAATAACTGTAATTAATGTGTTATCTAAGAAGTGTGTAAAATAAATATATATATTCTTTTTAATACAAAGCTTTGGTCAGTGTTTCCCTGTACCATAGTATTATAGCCCTATTGTGTAAACCAAGAATACTGCTCATCTCCCTCTTGAGAGAAGTCTGACTGCTTAGCCCCAGCTACCAACTAACTCTTTGTGGTACAGACTGATACCAAAGGTGATTTATTGCTCATACCTGTAGTCTTAATCTTCTGTAGTGCTCCGTAAGGGAACTGCACAGGATTCTGCCCAACATTCCACTCCTCTACTCCATGCTGTACGCCTATTCAGACGTTGCAGCCTCCTCAGACAGACATTCCTGGACAACCTACCGATATCGATACTGTCTGACGAAGTTAGGGATAATCTCAACCACCCCATAACCCCTGAAGAAATATTATGGGCTGTTGACACCCTCCCATCCGGCAAGGCTCGCCCTATGGGAGGAAGCCAATGCCACAGGGATACTCCCCCCATGTTGCGTGAAGCAGTGATCACTGTCCGACTTAAACCTGGTAAGCCACCAGAACAGTGTGGCTCCTACCGCCCTCTCTCACTTATACATTCCGATGTAAAAATATTTCCTGAAGTATTGGCTCTACGACTTGCTCTTTACATGGGGCATATTGCACACCCAGACCAGTCCGGCTTCGTCCCCAGCTGTGCGGCTGTACTCAACTTGCAACGCCTCTTTAATGTGCTGGCACAGATTGACCCAGAGACGCAGGCAGTTGCTGCTGCTCTGGATATACAAAAGGCCTTTGACTCAGTATCCTGGCAATTCATGTGGATGTCAATTAAAAAATGCAACTTCGGGGCTGGGTTCATATCTTGGGTGAAACTGCTATATACAATGCCCACTGCTGGGTTCAAGTAAACGGCTGCCTCTCGGCCCCCATTGACCCGGCAAAGCTGCCCGCTGTCACCCCTATTATTCGTCATAGTTTTAGAACCACTTGCTGATGCAATCTGCTGCAAACCCGCTCAAAGAGGAATCCGACTATCAGGGATTCCGCAGTCCATTTCACTATATGCAGATGATGCACTACTATTTATATGCAGCCCAGATAGACACCTAGCACCAATTATGCAGGAAATACATTCATTCGTAACCCTATCCGGGCTGCATGTAAATTGCGCCAAATCAGAGTTGTCTCTACTTACCGACGCAACCATCGCCCCGCCTGATCTTATGTGCTTCGCCTGGACTCCACTGGAACTTAAATATCTGGGGTTAGCTGTAACACAAAACAAGACTTCCTTCTACGCCCGCAATTATGGCACATATTTGCTCCATCTGAGAAGCATATTGCTAGCCTGGGTGAAACTCCCACTTACAATAGCTGGCCAACTGTCACTCCTTAAAATGATTAAACCGCCCGAAAATGCTATATTATTTTTTAAACATACCGCTATGGCTGGAGGCAATATTTTTTGACACATTGAAAACAGTAATTAATAGTTTCATGTGGCATGCTGGCGCGGTCCGACTTAAATGGGATACTCTGATGAGACCTTATGCACATGGTGGATTGGCCACCCCAGATTTTGAAAAATACTGGGTTGCAGCACCGGCACTCTATGTACTTTACTGGTTTGATGTAGACTCAAGGCACCCACAACTGAAAATGGAACGGTATGCAGCTGGCACACGCGATATCCGTTCACTGGAGTTACCACCGCAATGGAAGGAACCCAAACTTAATGACCCAGTACTCACGACAGCATTAGCCTGGGGCAAGATATGGAAAATAGTAGGTAACCCCATCCATATCACAGGAATTTGCAGCTATGGAACTTCTTCCCGTCCCATCCCAAAATAATAACGTTACTCACTGTAGTGACTACCTTACTCCTAGTCCATAGTCCCTTTTCCTCCATACTTGTGGGACATTCCGTCCAGTGGGACGGGACCGGAGCACTTTTGTAAAAAAGCGTCAACTTGAAAAATGTGTCCTTCTCTTTTTACGCGTGGTACTGCACGTGGCCGTAACCCCACCATCATGAGCTCCGCCCCGCGCATCGCCCTTCAGTCCTTTTCTGTCTCCAGGTCTGAGACCATTTAAGCAATAATAGAGGATACTTTTAGATGGGGCGGCTGCAGGCGTATGGAGGAAAGGGGACTATAGACTAGGAATGAGGTAGTCACTACGGTGAGTAACTTTATTATACTCCTACGTCCCATTCCCTTTCCTCCATACTTGTGGGAGATTCCCAAGCACACACCACAGTTAGTTCGGGTGGATGGAAAACCCCCTTACTGGAATACATTCTTAAGGACAGCCTGACCAAACTGGGCATCAGCCTTGGAGCTCAGGACCAAGCAGTAATGCTTACGAAAATCTGATGGGAAAGCCCACGTAGCCGCCTTGGCGATGGTTTCCCGGTGTACATACTTTTGGAAGTCAACAGCAGCCACTTTGCCACATACAAGATGGGCATGGAAGCCCTTCGGAGGTGGAAGGCCCTTAATGGTATAGGCTTCAGAAACGCAGGAGGCAATCCATGGGGAGATAGTTGCCTTTGAAGTATTCCCTTTCGGGACCCCGAATCTGACAAAGAGTTGTGAGGAGCCCCTGAGTTCACTCGTTCTGTCGAGGTAAAACAATAGGGCTCGTCTGACATCCAAGTTGTGTAAGACTCTTTCTGCATCTGAGGCCAGATTCGGAAAAAAGACCGGTAATGAGATTGATTGATTCAAATGAAAATCGGTAACCACTTTTGGCAGGAAAGAAGGATGACTGCGGAGCACAACCATATCCTTATGGAAGGTGAGGAACGGATGTTCCACAGACAGAGCTTGGAGCTTGCTTACTCGCTGTTAGAAAGAATCCTGTGCAGTGCCCTTAGAGAGCTCTACACACATTAAAGACAAGTGGTGATACAAGTTTACCTTTGGTACAAGCCTGTACTACACTGTTAAAGTGGTTTCAGTAGCGAAGCAGCAGGATTTATCTCAAGTGTAAATTAGCAGTAGTAGAGATTACACAAAGGACCACAATTACTGTGACTCAAGCAAACACTGACTTAAGGTTTCAGGTAAAAAATATAAGTAGATTTATTTTTAAACCATCTGTTCACAAAACACTTTGCTTCTATAAATTCAAAACCACACGTAAAATACACTACACACAACCAATTCCACTTGTTCCAGCAAATTCAAGGTAAGTGCACTAGGATTGGATCGACCGGTGTTGCGATACTAACGCGTACCCACGAATAGAAATGCTCACGAAGTTAAAACACACTTTGTACTTTAGAATTTCAAACAAGGGAAAAGTGAATACAAATCATAGGCAATAGTTTTTCAAGGCAAGGAGACTCGAGGACTTATTCAGATTAAAGTCAATAGGCCTGCGCCAGTGTCAATGGAGCAGATGCTCAGTTGCCGAGGATCACACATTGAATAGTTCGAGATTCGAGATGCCAAGAGTTCGTAAAGATTATCAAATGGAAGGAAAAGTTATAAGAGGGAGGGAAGAAAAAACAAATCTTCGAGGAGGAAAAGGGTTCACCACGATTCCAGCTGGTCAGACGGAGAGAATGACCAAGTGTGCAGAGTACCTTATTGCGTTGGAGAAAAGCTGGTGCCACGGCAGTTGTTCCTGGTAGTTCCTGCAGATTCACGGTTCCTGCGGCTTCAGTCGTGGGGACAAGAAGGACGATGTCTGGAGCGATCTGCACTACACGGGGATGGGGCAGCAGCAGCGAAAAAGACGACGATGAATAAAAGGTGTGCTCCTTTAAATCAGGAGAGGGCTCTTATGATGGCTATCCGGACCACTACAGCACAGCAATGATTTCGACCCAGGAGAGGATTCTCTGACTGAAGAAAAGACGAGCTGGTTGATCCCACCAGGCTGAAGGGAAGAAGACTCTGGACTGGATCTTCTCTGGTCGTTGAAGGGTTAGATAGCTCAGGACTGCAGCCGGGCTCCACCGGGACTCCAGATTGCAGCAGCCATCTTCTTCTCCGCTTCTCTTCGGTTCCTTGCAGTTCCAGTGGCGACTCTGCCTTCTAGCGTAAGAGTCCTGCCTTTTATGCCAAAATCCCCCATTCACTCAGCCTGGCAGTCAATCACTCAGCAGGGCGGTTGTCCAGCCCGGACAACCACCTCAGCCAATCAACACAAAGTGTGACTTGGGTCTCCAAGGAGACCATGTGCAGGGGGTGACTACACCCCTCCCTCACATTCAGCCCACGTAGACACCCAGACGCCAAAGGAGGGCTTCTGGTCAGAAGCCCGCCAAAGGTCGGCGAACAAAGGAGGCAAATCTGGTTTTCCGCGCAAACAAAGACCCAAGAAGGATGTTAACAAAAAGAAATGGCGATTAAACCCAACCGGAGCCGAAATAAAACGTATTTGGGCTAGTGGGTTTAAAAGTTCAAGGCTACTAAAATAGCCTAAAACACTACCACGTTATGTAATATAATTGCGGTAGGAAATTAGGGTAGGTACCACTGCCACCAGCCAAGTCTTAAGGTTAAGGGAGCGAAACAATGCTCCAAGAGGCACAGAAAAAAGGGCTAAGAATTAACCCTTTCCAATACTCCATGTATGATGGGGTGTACTGGATCTGTGGTTAAATGGCTATGTAAATTTAATGGCAACTTTATCCTTTTCTGGGGGACAGTAGTCAGCCCCAGAAATGGAGTCGGTGGGAAGTCTAAAAGACAACCCTGTGTCACTGCACTGAAGGTGCTGTGTAACACACAAAAGAGTGGGGCTACTGAAGTGGTGTTCTCCAGAGTCCACAATCACAAAAACGGATGAAATACACATGGCAAAACACAGGTAAGAGTGGTGGAAAAGCTCACACTGTTACCCAGTGGAAAAAATAAACTCCAGAAATCCAACAAAGCTGCTGAGGGACTCACTAGGTAAGGTAAATTAGCCATAGAATGAGAATTCTCCCTAACACTCGCCTCGCCAATGTGAATGCAACCAGAAAGGCGACCGTCCAAGAAAGCTATTTTAGATCAGTCGTGGCCATGGGTTCAAATGGTTTAAGGAAAAAACGGATGAGGGCCACATTCAAATCCAATCTTTGGATGAAGTTTGGGTACCAGTGGGAAAAGATGTAATAGACCCGCAAAAATGCCTTTTAATGACTGGATTAGTCAAAGGATAGGAACAACTGTCAGTGGACAGATTGGCTGCAATAGCAGCCAAGTAAGTCCTGCAAGAAAAGACATGAATGCTCAAACCTGCAAGGTGAAATATGAAGGAAAAAACAGTGTCAATCGTAGTATGCTTGGGGTCGAGCTGTTTAGCTGAACACCAGTGGCAAAAACAGAGCCACTTGCTCCTTTATTTAGACCTTGTAGGTTTTCTAGCCGCTTGGATAATGCGGACAAGTTAAACTGTGCTAACAATCTGAATTCAAGCAAAAGGCTGAATGATGGTGGCGAGGGATGCCACATCTGGTGATCGCACTGGTGAAGCTGGTCGGGAATCAACGGCAATCTGATCGCAGGAAGAATGGACAGATGCTGAAGTTCCAAGAACCAGAATCTGGCTGGCCACCGAGGGGCTATGAACGGGAAAGCATAGGTCTTCATGTTGTGCCAAGGAACCTCGAGAGCGTCCCCTAAAGAGGAGACTACCAGACCGCTCCTGGATGCATATGGAGGAAGTTTCCTGTTTGTAAAAGTCACAAAAAGGTCCACTTCTGGAGTTCCCCACTGGAGAAAAATGAGAGAACATCTGTGTTCAGTTCCTACTCATAACTGGCTGCTGACTGGCGGCTGAGTGAGTCTGCAGTTACATTGATGTGATCTGGAATGTGTACAGCCAGTAGCCAAATGTCATGCTGAATGGCCCATTCCCAAATCCACATGGCTAGGTTCACAAAGAGAGGTTACTTGGTGCCACCCTGCTTGTTGATGTAGAACATCGCCACAGAATTGTCAGTGCAAATACGAACCACTTTGTGTGCGATGGACGGTTGAAAAGCTTTGATCACCAGGAAAACAGCCAGGAGTTCCAGATAATTGATATGAAACTGCCTGTCCTGAAATGTCCATAGATCAAATACCTGGAGATGATCCAGCGTCGCGCCCCATCCCAAAAGGGAGGAGTCCGTGATAACCATCGCTTGTGGGCCGGGCTCCTGAAAGGAGGCCCCCACGGAAAGGTTGTTGGTCGAGGACCATCATAATAGATTCAACGTCATGCAGGATGAAACTGGAATCATCTTGGAATCTGAGTCCAAAGCCTGAGACCAAGAGCTCCTAAGAGCCAGAGTGTGCCTCATCTTCATACGTGCAATGGGAAGGGCTAGCTTGCAAGAAGCCATGAAGCCCACGAGTCTCTGAAACCACCAAGCCATCATGTGCGAAGACTGGAGGAAGAGCTGACACATGGTGCTTAAATCGTATCGACTGTATTCCAACGGAAACCCAGGAAAAACAGGTCTTGGGATACCGTCATGGAAGATTTCTGCCAGTTCACCGACAGCCCAAGGTGGAATAGGAGCTGGAGGAGAGACTGGAGATTGTTCAATGTCGTCGGTGGGCAAGGACTGCGTAGGAGAAAAGAGCAAAAGGGAAAAAGAGTGGGCACCACGAGGTAATAAAAGTTAAGAAAATAATAATTAATTTTGAAATAGGGACAATATGTCTAGTTCACATTTATGTTCAAAAGGAGCTGGCTGAGATAAGTCTGGAGACACCCTGACTCAAAATGACATCAAAAGCTGGAGACCGAGTAAAAACACTAGGTTACACAGCCGCTCTCCGTTAGGCCCAACGTGGGCAAGGAATTATTTAAAGTTGAAAAAAGTTCAATCAAGTATCAAAGGTAGTACACTTGTTCCAAATGAAAGAATCTGTTTTTGTTTTAGCCAGAGTGATGATTTATCCATAGAAATTCAAAATTAGGCTATCACTAATACATTCTTAGTGAGGAAGCAGTTGCCACAACTCATAAGTTGTTCAGACTTAATGTGCCTATGCATTTCGGAAAATGGTTTCCTTCTTCAGGGCAAGTCTGATTAATTACAGGTAAGTAACGTTTGCAAATTAATATCATCATGATGTTAAGCAAAACCAACACACATAATTGTCATAAAGTAAAAAATAACACATACCAATCAGTTGAAATTCACAAAAGTGATATATCAAAGGAGAAAATAGAAAAAATGAAAAAGCACAATGAGTGGATTATACGTATATAAATCGTATGACAAGAGAGAAATATAAACTCCATTTACCTTTATGGTGTGGCAAGTAATACAGGAGAAAGAAACGTTCGTTGTAGGTGCCCGAAATAGAATGGGCAAATGAAATGCTGTGGATACAGAGGGTGTAATGTACAGCACAGATGTATTTTAAAAGGAGAGTAATGTATGACCATAGTGAAAGATAAATCCAATAGGGCTCAATATCATACTGCGAAACACACGGAACACTCAAGTCCTTCTGTGTGCAGCTGCAGAGCAGTGTCCCCGACTGCCGCGTTAGGCCGTTGTCAGGACAACAGCTCTTTTGTAGAACACGTGACCGCCTCGCGTCTAAGAGAGGCCGGCGGTCACAAACAAAAGTGAATTGCAGATGATAGTCTGCACGGGCGAGTGGAATGAATAATTATCAGGCATTGCAAAGCAATGCCAAAAATTATAGTGACCTTTAATCCAGAAAAAAAGAAAACGATAGAAATAGAAAAAATATTGATAATGGCACGATTGAAAAGGGGGGGTGGTTCAGCGGATAGTTATGTACATTGTATGTACGGCAAGTGATTGTAAGACATTGTATAATAATGTTGAAGATTATGATGCTACTCAATTCAAAAAATGAATTTACAGATAATAAACATAGAAAAAAAATACTATTATGGACAGAATGTGTGCTTCAGGATACATATAGGATGTTGTAAAGACACTGTGGTAAAATTAAATATCATGGGTCTACTAAGGGTCCATGTAATAAGCATTACATAAGATGGCGCAACCTTGTCGCGAAAGATGTCGCCAAGTGGCGGCACCTTGGGTCCCAGACTAAAGGTCCGGGATTTACGGCAAGGTTGCTACTTGGTAACATAAAAGGAACAATTGGATAAACATAACCATACCCATCCAAAAATTGCTCCAAGTAAGGAAACAGCAACGTTACTACTTAGTAGCATAAAAGAAGTAATGAGATCAGCAAACACCATACATTTAGAGCGCTAGAATACATGCATGATGTGTCATTAGTAAGCATAGGTTCACAGGCACAGCAGTAAAATTCAAATATAGCAGTGATAATTAATTTCCTCATTCAGACCATTCGGGACCAGACTGCGAAATTTATCAATCCAAAATGTCTCCCTGCGATTGATACGCAGGCCTAAATCTTCATGAGGATTGTTCCTGGTCACAACCTCGAAAATCAAAAACCTTATTTGTGAAAGCTTATGGTTATTTTCCGTCCAAAGGCGGGCCACAGCTAAGTTAGGGTTAGAATTGCGGATGCAAGACCGGTGTTCGTTCCACCGTGTTTTGGCTAATCTGGTTGACTGACCCACGTAGTATTTCCCACATGGGCATTTGATGCCATATATGATGTTAACACTATTACAATTTCCAAATGTTTTGAGGAGAATCTTCTTACCTGTACGTGGGTGGAAAATAACATTATCTTTGATCACAGAGTTGCAATTAATGCAGTGTAGACAGGGAAATGTGCCAGTGCATTGTGCAGTAGGTCTTTTAGAAGGTGGTCTCGTATGTACCAGTTCGTCCCTGAGGTTCCTGCTTCTCTGGTAGGCAAACACTGGTGATTTGCTAAATAAATTCTGTACTCTTGTGTCGTTCTTGAAAATACTCCAATGTTTCTTAATTGTTTTCTTAATCTTGTTGCTTTGGATGGAGAATTTCGACACATATACCAGTGATTTAAGTTCCCTATTGGGTTTCCTCGGGGCGGATAGTAAAGTGTCGCAGTCAAGGGATTCACTCTTTGAAATGCCGAATTCAATTCTTCCTGGTGGTAGCCTCGTTTGAGGTATTTCTCTTTCATTTCGAGTTGTTGTGAAATATAATCTTCTGGGTCACTCACAATCTTTTTAACTCGACCGCCCAAAAGTACCCACAGGGGGAGGAGGAAATCCGAGACCCAAACCACAAGCGCGTCTACAATTAAGGAAAACTTAAGTCAACATCTCAGACAGAATACTCAGCAAGCTTAAAGAAAACACATTACAGAAGGGATTGAGCTTCGTATCAACCTGTGGCACAACATTATTTACCAGTAAGATTGAATTATATAAGTTTGTAAGGAATCTTAAATTAAAAGTGTTCTTTGAAGAATTGGAAACTTAAGAAAAATCGATCATCAAGCCTGATTTCCAAGAATTTAGAGCCAAGAGTGGATTTGTACCACCAATCAATGTACCGTCTATCGATATTTTCCAGAAACTTGTCACCCCTGATCTCGAACGGATCAGTTACAGAACCCCGCCACATAAGAACCTCAAACCCCACGAAATGAGTCTTATCAGAGATCTGTACAGTGATACAAAAATAACAATCCGCCATGCAGACAAAGGAGGGGCCCTGGTTATCCTGAACACTGCGGACTATGACTCAGAATGTTTGAGACAACTACAAGATCGCACAACATATGCCACACTGGATCATGATCCAACCATCTCTATAAAACACAACTTAAAGACATTGCTCGACAGGGCATTAGAATTGGACTGGATACATGAACATACTTACAAGTTTTTGTTAAATGACAACCCAAGATTCACAAACTTTTACACACTTCCCAAGATCCACAAAGATCCGATCAAACCTCCCGGAAGACCAATAGTCGCAGGGATGGAGAGCATTTACCAGCCATTAGGTATCTACATCGATTTTTTTCTGCAACCACTTATACAGAAAACTCCAACCTATACCCGCGACACTATTCATTTTCTTCAGAAACTCAACTCCACCACTTTTCAAGAGAACCTGCTGATGTTTACCATTGACGTCAAGAGTCTATATACCTCTATACCACACAACCTCGGAATTGAAGAAGTTGAATGGTTGTTACTCCAATCACCAGATGTTCGAGCACAAAAAGAATTTATATTGACTCTCCTACAATTTATTGCTGAGAACTCTTATTTTCAACATCACAACCACTTTTTCTTACAAATCTTGGGTACATCAATGGGTGCCACCATGGCGCCAACATACGCCAACTGTTTCATGTACAAATATCGACCAACAAGTTCAATTTACCAGAGAGAGATCACGTGATAGGATCACTTTTCTTGATGTACAGATAATAAAGAAGGACACCGGCTACAGTACTACTCTCTTCCGGAAGCCCACTGATCGCAATAATCTACTGCACCGCTTGAGCTTTCATCAACCGAGTTTACTAAAGAACCTTCCATACAGCCAACTGTTAGGCAGAAACCTGTGCAGTTCCCTCTGGGACCACTGTAAAAGATTTAAGACTACAGGTGTTTGGCAGTAAACCCACTTGGTAGCAGTCTGTACCACACAGATTCACTTGGTAGCTGTGGCTGAGCAGTCAGACTTCCCTCAAGAAGAGTTAGGCAGTATACAGAGTATTCACAATAGGTCAGAAGAGCACAGTAGAACAAGTAAACACTGACCAGAGCTTGGTGTAAAAGAGATGGAAGAAGTTACTTACCTGTAACTGTTGTTCTCGAGCATGGGTCTGGCATGGATTCACATGCTCATGAATACTCCCCGTCGTCAGGCCGGGAATCCTCGGTATAGAAAAAATCAGTATCAGTTTCGTTTCTGATCTGTCTTTCTCAGTAGTAACCAATCACTGGTCTCTGGGTCATACTGCCCCCAGCCAATGACTGCCCTATCCCTAAGCCCCTCCCCTGGCAGCCATCCTCAGATTTGGTAGCACATGAAGTGGCAGTATGACCAAGTGAAGAGCCGCAGAGGGGTAGGCGGGAGGGTTCGCATGTGAATCAATGCCAGACCCATGCTGGAGAACAACAGTTACAGGTAAGTAACTTGTTCTTTCTCCAGCATGGGGTCTGGCATGGATTCACATGCTCATGAATATAAGAGTATATAGCAGTATACACATGCACAACCACAGGAGGTGGCACAAGGCTCAATATCAAGCAATACCTCAACATTAAGCAACTCTTACCTCCTCACCAGGCTCACCTTAGACGAACAGGTTGCGCAGCACTGACTGGCCGACTCTGGACTCCTCCTTGGAATCCCGGTCGACGCAGTAGAATCTCGTGAAGGTGTGCGTCGACCTCCACGTAGCAGCCCTGCAGATGTCGAGCAGGGGCACACCAGACAGGAACACCGTAGTAGCAGCGATCGCTCTGGTCGAGTGGGCTCTCGGATGGCCGGGCAGCGGTCGGTTTGCCAACCGGTGACAGTGCATGATGCAGCCGGAGAGCCATCTGGAAATGGAAGTCTTCGAGAGAGCCTTCCCTTGATTCACAGGTCCAAAGTTCACAAACAGCTGTGATGTCTTCCGGAAATTCTTTGTGCGGTCCACGTAGAACTTCAGCGCTCTTGCCACATCTAGCGAGTGCAGAGTCCTCTCAGCCAGCGACGAAGGCGACGGGAAGAAAACTGGCAACACCAAGGGCTTGTTGAGGTGGAAGTCCGACGGCACCTTGGGCATGAAGGAGGGGTGCATCCTCAGCACCACCCTCGTGTTGTAAAAAGTCAAGTATGGAGGCTTGCAAGACAGGGCCTGGATCTCTCCCACTCGTCGTGCAGAGGTGATGGCCACGAGGAATGCTGTCTTCCACGACAGAAACTTCAACGGCACTGAATGCATAGGCTCGAATGGGGCCCCCATGAGCCTAGTTAGTACCACGTTGAGCTCCCACGCCGGGGCAGGGGCCTTCACCGGCGGGAATGATCGGAACAGTCCTTTCATAAATTCCTTCACCAGACGATGAGACCACAGGGACGCCCGTCCTGTAGTTCTGGTGTAACGTGAGACGGCAGCCAGATGTACCTTGATGGAGGCGTGAGATAGGCCAGCCTTGGCCAAAGACAGTAGGTACGGCAATACTTGAGGGGCCGTAATCCACATAGGGTTAATCTTCTGTGCTCGGCACCAGACAGAGAACCTCTTCCATTTGTGTCCGTAGCACTTGAGAGTTGAGGGTGCCCTGGCCTTTGCAAGAACCTCTCTGCAGTCGGCCAGGATGTCGTATCCTCCAAACTCTAGTGCTGCAGGAGCCAGGCCTGCAAGTTCAGTGACTCTGGTTCGTGATGAAGAATGGCACCTCCTTCTCTGGCGAGAAGATCCGCGTCCATCGGTAGCTTGACTGGTGTGGACGCTGACAAGTCCAGAAGGTCCGGGATTCAGATCTGCCTCGGCCATGCCGGTGCGACGAGGATCATCCTGCACCGGGACCTCTTGAGCTGGTTGACGAGCCGGAGTAGCAACGGCAACGGCGGGAATGCATAAAGGAACAGGCCGTCCCAGGGGAACGAGAAAGCATCGCCCATGCTCCTCGGTTGGGGAAACCTGCTGGCGAACCTCCGGCACTTGGAGTTCCCTGCCGTCGCGAAGAGATCAATCTGGGGTTCGCCCCATCGCCGGAAGAGTCGGTCCACTTGATCCTGGCGCAGTTCCCACTCATGGCACGAGCGCAGCTCCCTGCTGAGTGAGTCGGCGATGGTGTTTTTTATCCCTGCCAGATGAAAGGGTACCAGAAACATCCCTTGAGCCATCCTCGTCGTCTCAGGCAAACGCTGTTGCCCAACTAACGGAAGCCGGTGTCGGCGATGTCCGTAGCCACCGTAATGGCGTGGTCCGAGGCAATCTCACCTTTCTGCAAGATTTCCAGGGCCTCAGCCCTCTTGGCATCCGGAAGGAAGTCCAACAGAGGGGCGATCTTAAACCACAACTCCCTGTCGTAGCGGGCTACGATGGCCAGGGCCTTGGCCGCCTTGATGGTCGTCGCTGCAGATGAGATGACCCGTCGTCCCATCGCATCCAGTTTCCTACCCTCGCCGTCCGGAGGGGAGGTTGAAGTCGAGGCTGATGCCCCCCCCGCTTTCTTCTTGGCCGCCGCCGAGACGACCGAGTCCGGGGTAGGTTGCGCTCTAAGGCACAAGGGGGCAGCGTCGGGGACCCGGTACTTCTTCTCGTACCGGTCCCTCTTCGCAGGAGCCGTGGCAGGGTTCTTGAGGAGGGCGAGCCCCTCATCCCAGATGTCATCAAGAAGCGGTACGGCGAGGACCGTCTTCCTTTTAGCCTCGCGCCGCCGGTTAAGGAACCCCTCCTTCTTCTTTTCCTCGGGGCAGAGCTGGAAGAGCTTGGATGCCCTGGAGATCATTGCATGGAAGGATCCAATCTCGTCGGGCAGGGACGCCCGGGCAGGGGGCGACGGGGGACACGTCCCGTCATCGCCTCCGTCGTCATCCGTACCCGTCGTAGTCGTGTCCATGCCTGTATCATCCCCGTGGGTAGTGGACCGGGGGGAAGGCAGAGAAGGCCGCAGAGGCCGGAGAGGAGGCCTAGGATGCGTCCTCCTCCTCTTAGGCAGTGGGCTCCCCGAAGGTCCTGGCTCCGGATCCTCCGTCGGGTCTGGCTCAGGCTCCTCCGTAGGGGGAAGGGGCAACCTAGTCCTTATCTCCGAGCATAAGGACTGGATGGCTGACAAAATGGCCGCCGAGGTGTCCTGCGGCGCCGGAAATGACGGGCGCGAGGGCTCTTGAGGAGCCTCGTCTGCGTCACCGTCGCCCTCGTCGTCACCCTTGTCGGGATCCCTCCCGATGGGCTGTGTCTCCTCCACAACTTGGATGAGCTCCTCTTCAGAGGACTTCATGGGGGTCTTCTCGATGGGTCTGAAAGACGACTCCCTCCGCGGTGGCAGGGAGACTCTGGTACCTGAGGGCGCCTCCACTGGTGTAGCCTCCACAGGCTGAGCCAGGGCCGCGGCGACATCCTCAATCGAGATCCTAGCAGGGTGAATCACGGCCAACATCACCTTCTGTACGCCCGGGGCCTTCACCTTCGGCGGAGGGTCCGAACCTCGCTCCCCCTCTGCCGGAGTCTTCGAGATCGACCGGGGCCTCACCAGAAGTTTCGCCGGGTTCTCGGACTTCCTCTTACTCGAGCCAGAGCGTTGGCTCGTGGTCGATGGCGCCGGGTAGGGTGCGCCCAGCCTGGCAGTCAAGGAGCCCGACCGTTCGGCGCTCCCGGTGCCCGCGGACTCGCGGTGCTTAGCCTTTTGTTGGGCCCCCGTCGCCGGAGCACCCTCATAGGACTTAGAAGACCACTCAGACTTCTTCTTCTTCTTGCCTGGCGGGCTCTTACCTTCCAGTCAGTTGGCGAGACGGAGGTGGCGATCCTTCATGGTCCGCTCCGACATGTTTCCACAAAATGCGCAGTCCTTTTCCTTGTGCGTCTTGTCCTCATGGAGACAGTAGAGGCATAACAAATGCTCGTCCTCCTTGAAAACGTTCTGAAGCTGGCATACAGGGCAGGTCCTGATTAGCTTCCCGGGCGTCGAGCTCCGTTTCTCCAGGGCCATGTCCGGGGTAGGCCTCAGAACTTCTGGAATCCTCAAAAAGCGTAACTCGACGAAATCTTCACCCTTGAGGGGGTAGAAAACTCCGAAATGGATCCCCGTTGATCGGAAGTAGAAACGGTGGAGCTTGAGGCTCTTTTAACCGAAAAAATGAGAAAATCTCCTGAAAAAAGCGCAAAAACGCAGCAAAAGCTTGAGAGCTAAGCACGAGGACTCCCAACACTTGAACGTGCGGTAAAAATCTGAGGATGGCTGCCAGGGGAGGGGCTTAGGGAGAGGGCAGTCATTGGCTGGGGGCAGTATGACCCAGAGACCAGTGATTGGTTACTACTGAGAAAGACAGATCAGAAACGAAACTGATACTGATTTTTTCTATACCGAGGATTCCCGGCCTGACGACGGGGAATATTCATGAGCATGTGAATCCATGCCAGACCCCACGCTGGAGAAATAATTATTTATTTAAAACCACATCTAGAAAAACACACAGGCACTAATAGTAAGCACTTCAAGAACACGGTCACTAAAAGATATACACTCCCTTAGAAGAATTTTAGACAAGTCTTAAGTAAAGCCCCACTTATTTTCAGACAGCGGTGAGCGCTTAACGCAGATGGCACTCTAATAATTCATTTTAAAGGGAGAGAAAAGCAGAGTATAATATGAAACAGATCCCAACCCTTTTCATAAGAACAAAACAAGAGAGGGAGGCAAGTAAAACCGTGAATTTAGAGTTCAGAAGGCCGGATCCACTTTAAGAGGATCAGAACGAAATGTGTCCAAGGTCACACGGTTGAAGTGCACAAGAGTCTTGCAAATGTTCAAAAAAGAGTTGGACCAAAAGAAAGGGACCCGTTAGAAGGGCAAGGTGGCCAACCCATTCCAGAAGGTTAAGGGATTATTATTACCTTGTAGCAATCTTTAGAAAGGGAGGCCTGGCGGACACAGTACCTTAAAGTGGTGAGAAGACTCCAGCGGGGGCAGTTGTTCCTGGCAGCGGATGCAAGTCGGTGCTTCGTCCGGGGGAAGAGAGGATCTCGTCAGGGAGGAAGACAGGAGTCCGTTGCACTGCCAGGGAAGAAACCAGCCGCAGAGTTCTCAGATAAAAGGAGCGGTCCTTTAATTTGCGGTCCAGTGGTAAGTGGCTATCCGGTTGCCGGGGTGCTTGGCACGGGCAATTCGACCACAAGACGGCCTGGGATGCGAAAAGAAGAAGGTAAACTGGTTGTGCCCACCAGTCAGGGGAAGAAGCCTCTCCAGTCGGGAGATCTTCTCTGTCGCCGGGAAGTGGTGAGTCGGTTCCGCAGGGCTCCACCGGTGGTGTCGTCGTGGTAGGTCGGCTCAGCTTCTCCCTCGTCGGATTCTCAGGTCCTGTGGCGACTTCTGAAGTTCCAGTCCCCAAAGCCCTGATTTTATGCAGCACACCCCCATTCACTCATCCTAGCTGTCAATCAAACATGCTAAGTGGTGAGCCGGCCGGTTCGCCACTTGGGCCAATCACACAAGAGTGCAAATTGAGTTACCAAGGTAACTCAGTCCAGGGTGCCTAAACCCCCTCCCACACCCCCTGTGGTACCCAGACAGAGTGGCACCACTTTTGGAGGCTTCTGTGGAGAAGCCCGCCAAAAAGTGGAACAAAGGGCTCGACTTGGGTTGGAGTCACAGAAGAGAACACAAATGCCAATTTAGAATCGAGTCCTGGCAAAAAATACCAACCGGCGAATTAATATTAATTAAATAAACCGGCGGTATGTTCGAGGGTATGAGAATTAAATAATTAAAGTGGGTAGCCTCAAACAATGCGAAAATCCCACAGGGATATATTTGCGGTCGAATATAAAAAGTAGTTTCCACTGCCACCAGCCAAAACTCGATCAGGGGGGACGGAGACGTGCCCCCTCGACTAACAGACCCCGGGACAATCGAATTGCCCCGACCAGTTCGTCCACAATATGATGGTTTGTACCGGTTTATGTTAATAATTTGGGACTAGTAAAGCCAATGGTGACTTTACATGCCCTGGTAGACAGTAGTCAGCCCCAGGGTATGGAGTCTATGGTGGGGTGTCACTATGGCACCCCTGTGTTACTGCACGGAGGGTGCTGTGTAACACACATAGTAAAAACACATGAGACCCTATGGAGTAAAGGACCCCATAGCCCATAAACACAAACAGTCAAAGGAACACCATAAATCATGTCCAAGAGTGGGAGAAAAAGAGTCTCACTCTTGGCAGGAGAAAAAAACAAACTCCAGAAATCCAGCAAAGCTGCTGGGGGACTCACTAGGTTAGGAAATTCAGCCTAAAGAGAGAATTCTCCCTAACACCAACTTCTTCGAGTTAAAAAGATTGTGAGTGACCCAGAAGATTATATTTCACAACAACTGGAAATAAAAGAGAAATTCCTCAAACAAGGCTACCTCCAGGAAGAACTGAATTCGGCAGTTCAAAGAGTCAATACTCTTGACCGTGACACTTTACTATCCGCCCCGAGGAAACCCAATAGGGAACTTAAATCACCGGTATATGTGTCAAAATTCTCCATCCAAAGCAACAGGATTAAGAAACATTGGAGTATTTTCAAGAACGACACAAGAGTACAGAATTTATTTAGCGGTGTTTGCCTACCAGAGAAGCAGGAACCTCAGGGACGAACTAGTACATACGAGACCACCTTCTAAAAGACCTACTGCACAACGCACTGGCACATTTCCCTGTCTACACTGCATTAATTGCAACTCTGTGATCAAAGGTAATGTTATTTTCCACCCACGTACACATAAGAAGATTCTCCTCAAAACATTTGATAGTGTTAACATCATATAACCATAAGCTTTCACAAATAAGGTTTTTGATTCTCGAGGTTGTGACCAGGAACAATCCTCATGAAGATTTAGGCCTGCGTCTCAATCGCAGGAAGACATTTTGGATTGATAAACTTTGCAGTCAGGTCCCGAATGGTCTGAATGAGAAAATTAATCATCACAGCAATATTTGAATGTTACTGCTATGCCTGTGAACCTATGCTTACTAATGACACATCATGCTTGTATTCTAGCGCTCTAAATGTATAGTGTTTGCTGATCTCATTACTTCTTTTATGCTACTACGTAGTAACTTTGCTGTTTCCTAACTTGGAGCCATTTTTGGATGGGTATGGTTATGCTTATCCAATTGTTCCTTTTATGTTACCAAGTAGCAACCTTGCCGTAAGTCCCAGACTTTTAGTCTGGAACCCAAGGTGCCGCCATTTGGTGATACCTTTCGCGACAAGGTTGCGCCATCTTATGTAATGCTTATTACATGGACCCTTAGTAGACCCATGATATTTAATTTTACCACAGTGTCTTTACAACATATGTATCCTCTAGCACACATTCTGTCTACCATAGTATTTTTTCTATGTTTATTATCTGTAAATTAATTTTTTGAATTGAGTAGCATCATAATCTTCAACATTATTATTCAATGTCTTACAATCACTTGCCGTACACACAATGTACATAACTATCCGCTGAACCACCCCCCCCTTTTCAATCGTGACATTATCAGTATTTTTTCTATTTCTTTCGTTTTCTTTTTTTCTGGATTAAGGGTCACTATAATTTTTGCCATTGCTTTGCAATGCCTGATAATTAATCATTCCACTCGCCCGTGCAGACTATCATCTGCAATTCACTTTTGTTTGTGACCGCCGGTCTCTCTTAGACGCGAGGCGGTCACGTGTTCCACAAAAGAGCCGTTGTCCTGACAACGGCCTAACACGGCAGCCGGAGACACTGCTCTGCAGCTGCACACAGAAGGACTAGAGTGTTCTGTGTGTTTCACTGTATGATATTTAGTCCTATTGGATTTATCTTTCACTATGGTCATACATTACTCTCCTTTTAAAATACATCTGTGCTTTACATTACAGCCACTGTATCCACGGCATTTCGTTTGCCCATTCTATTTCGGGCACCAACAACAAACGTTTCTTTCTCTTGCATTACTTGCCACACCATAAAGGTAAATGGAGTTTATATTTCTCTCTGGTCATACGATTTATATACGTATAATCCACTCATTGTGCTTTTTTCATTTTTTTCTATTTTCTCCTTTGATATATCACCTTTGTGAATTTCAACTGATTGGTATGTGTTATTTTTTACTTTATGACAATTATGTGTGTTGGTTTTGCTTAACATCATGATGATATTAATTTGCAAACATTACTTACCTATAATTAATCAGACTTGCCCTGAAGAAGGAAATCATATTCAGAAATGCATAGGCACATTAAGTCTGAACAACTTATGAGTTGTAGCAACTGCTTCCTCGCTAAGAATGTATTAGTGATAGCCTAATTTTGAGTTTCTATGGATAAATCATCACTCTGGTTAAAACAACAACAGACCCTTTCATTTGGAGCAAGTGTACTACCTTTGATACTTGATTGAACTTTTTTCAACTTTAAATAAGGACTGCGTAGGAGCCAGTCGTCCAAATACCGATATACATGAACGCAATGTAGCCGGAGGAAAGCAGCGATGACCAGCATCTTCGTAAAGACACGCATCGCTGAGCTGAGACCAAAAGGTAGCACACAGAACTGAAAATGTTCCCCTCCCAGAGAGAACCGCAGATATTTCCGATGCACCCTCCATATCAGGATGTGCATGTAAACGTCCTGGAGGTCCACTACACTGAGCCAGTCGCCCTTCTGAAGAGAGGACTTTATTTGGCAAGGCATGATCATCTTGAATTTCTCTTGGGGAAGAGAAAGATTGAACTGTGAAAGGTCGAGGATAATGTGCAGGCCAGCCTGGTTGGGTGTGGGCACTGAACAGACAAGAGTAGAAGCCCTCCCCTTGATCCCCAAGGGGAACAGGTTCTGCGCCTTGAGGTCTAGAAGTTTCTGTACCTCGGCTCTGAGGGAGCGCCCCGATCTGTAGGAAGAAAGGGTTGAAGGGTTCAGTATGGATGGAGGGGCAAGTGAAAGCCTGCCCGAGCGATGGACAAAACCCACCGGTCTTCGGTGATGGTCTGCCATGCCTCCAGATGGGACGAGATCCGTCCTCCCGCCGAAAAATATCATTTTGCTGATTTGTCGGCAGGGAGACTAACTGTCCCTGGAGAAGAGGCTGATGGCTGGAGCATCAGTCCGGCGCACACGACGATCCTGGAACCCCCTGAACCCAGAGAAAGATCGAGTCTGGGACCCTGACCTATGTGTATAAGGAGCCTTAGCTGAAGGTTTTGCCAAGACCGATATAGATTTGGAAGTTGGGTACTCACTTTGGTCTTTGTGAGTTCCTCATTAGTAGAAGAATCAAACAATTCCTTACCATCAAAGGAAGGCCTAGCACCTTGTCTTGCACTTCTTTTGAAAACTTTGTCGCGTGGAGCCACGCCTCGCGGGAGATGTCAACCCCTACCGTAAGGCCTCGAGCTGAGGTATCTACGTGGTGTGCAGCAGCTTCCAGTAAATCCTGCGCCAACACTCTGGCGTCCGACAAATCGGATTTAAAGTCAACTAGCCTATACACAGGAATGCACTCCTGGAAGTTGGCTAACTCTTTCCACAGCCTCAGATTGGCTGCTGCCAGGATGAGCTCGGTGTTTGCTTGACGAAGTTGGAGCGCTGCATTGGCAAAAACCTTTTTGCCCAAGGAGTCCAGAAGTTGATCCTACTTGGATAGGATTTGGGTCACTGCCGTTGAAGATGCAGAGACTGGCTTGGACTGGAGGGTGGCCGCTGCCACCAGCGTTGAGGACAGGAGCAGACAGGCCGATAAGGCTATCTCCTCAGAGGTGTGAAGCTTGTATCGAGCGTCAATTCTCTTGTTGATGTGTAGCCCAGTGAGGGGTTTATGCCAGACCTTGCTGGCTTCAGCCAAGACATCTTTCTGAAGGGACAGGTTGGTGCGCTCTTGAGGTGACAGGGTATGTCATGATGCCTACCTCCAAGGAGCCGAGTCTGACCCAGCAACCCCAGAGGCAGGCATCATTCCCCCCAGGGAAGTGCCAGCGGGCCCAAGCTGGGGCCCTTTGGACACAGTCCTGGCGCCTTAGGCGCCAGGCTCATGTTGGACCCCTGTCCTGGCACCTTAGGCGGCAGGCTCATAAAGCTAGACATGTGTTCAAGTGTTTCAATGTGCACTTACCTGATGCAGACCATGCTGCTACATCCAGGCCCTCTTGAGGCCTGAATGGAACTACTTTACCTGTGGGACTACTTTCCACCTGGGTGTGGTCGAGGAAGGATACATACCTGGAACTTCTTCCAAAGCTATTTAAACCACGCCCGATCAGCAACTCTTGCTTCGCGTTGTTCTGCTCCTCGCAGCTGGACGCTCACCGTGTCAGCTCCTGCATCTGGACTTCAGCCACGCCTGTCAGCATCCTGGGTCACCTGCAAAGGGAGATAAGAGAGAATTGGAGAGAAAGAAGACCTTACCTGCTAAAGCTGTATCACGGAGACATCACACCGACGATCCTGAAAGGGAAGACATCATTTTTAAAAGCATTTCATTTCGATTGCTGCAGCGCTGCATTTCACTCACCTTTCCTGGGCACCTCCATTTTCAGCAGCGATCATCCGGATCCGCAGCCACTTCCCAGTGCCTAGAGAGAAAAAGAAAAGAACACAAGGTGAGAGAAGGAAGGGAATAGGAAAAGCTCAGTTTCCTTCTAAGACTTACCAGTTGGGTCATTCCCATTTCATTTCGGGTCCTGCCGCTTCCTGGCATTCTGGACCCCGGCCCCTATGGGGAAAAAAGACAAAGACATTGAATGAGCGAATGCAAAGACATTACCCAAACGCTCATCCAGAACTTACCTGTCATTTATTGGAACTGCACGTTTCACTTCGGGTCGGCGCCATATCTCCGGCATTCCGAACCCCGGCCCCTAAGGGGAAAAAGACATAAGCGTTAGCGCTTGCTGCAAAAAGACAATGAACATTATTATTAAGCTTGAACTTTTGAACTTGCAACAGAACTCTTACAGCGCCTTACCTGAATAGTCAAGCTTATTTGAACTTCCATCAAACCTCAATCCAGTGAAGTAACTGGGTTTCAACGTGCCCCTGCATCAGAAGTAGGATGGAGAACTCATCCTTCCAGACCCTAAGGTGAGACTTCACAGGGAATCGAGGAAGGGTATCGTGGAGGGTTGGAAGGGAGTGGGAGGTTTGAGCATTATTCCGTCAGTAGGTAATACTCCCTTTTCACGCACAGGGGAATATTCCTACGAGCCAGAGAAGCCAGAGTAGAGGGGCCCTACCTGTCCATCTTCAGAGTCCTGCGCTTCACCATTGAAGAAGCATCAGCACTCGAAGCCAGACCTGCGCCTCCGTGGGAATCAGGTGAGCGTGACAGGGTAAAGGCCCCCGTAAGTACCCCCTGCTGAGGAGTGGGGGCCTCAGGTACTGGAATGTCAAGGAGGGCCATCATATCCAGGACCCATTCATGGAATGCACTCACCAAGCGGGGCTGCTCATCGCTGTCCCGATCTGCTTGAGGCTCATCCAACGAGGTGAGAACAGAAGACTGGTCTGCCACGCATAGCGCCTCAGGTTTTAAATTGTTGTACCAGTCTGCCCGTTTCTTCTCTATAGGAGACAACGGGGGCAGAGGAGGAAGAGATGGAGGAGGTCCAGAAGAAAGAGGTGGCGGCAGTGGCACCACCGGAACCTGCAATGGAACAGCTGGGGCAGAAGGTGGGACAAGAGGCTCAGGATACATTTCCCTGAAAAGACGCTTGAAATACGCCTTCATAGGATCAGAGTGCATGAGCATCTGAAACTTCCCAAAAAACTCATCCTCAGCCGAAGGCTTTGGCGCTGGTACAGGAAGAGGCTGCTTGTGAGGGGCATACTCTCATGAACGCAAAGAGGATGGTTGCCAGGAGGGCCCACCACCGGCCGGATCCACGTAAATCAGCGGAGTGGAAGCAGTAGGTAGCGACACTGTATAAGGCAGCGGTGTCCAGACGCGCCAGTCAAATGAAGGGCAGAATGGATTTCTGTTGTCCACGTGGCGTGGAAAAGGCTGCTCAGCCCCAAAAGGAATGCTCCCAGCACCAGATGGTGTGAACGTCGGTGTAAAAGAGGTATCCAAAATGGCCACCGTAGACCACAGGGTTGGGCCGCCATTTTGTCGACACCTGAGGAGAACTGCATCATATGTGGAGATGAGGCAATTGTCTCCTCAGCGGAGTCAGCGGACTTAAGTAACACCTTAGCCTTGATACAAGGATCCTCGGCAGAGCTGGTACTGGGTGGTCTTGGATGTTTACGGGACATCTTAGAACCGGTCCCAAAATTAGCCTCCAGTCGAGGAACCTCGGCAGAGCCGGTAGTGGACGGGTAAAGGTCCGTGACTGCCCTCTTTGCCCCCTCGACAGAACTGGTACCACCACAACCCTGAGCGTGGGACAGTTGAGGGATATACCTCACTGACAAGACCTTCAAAGAGGATCTCTCGGATATTTTGGTGCTGACTTTAGCCTTAAGAAGAGGAACCTCAGGTTTTAACCTGGGATGTAAAGCTCCCTCAAGAGGGGCCTCGAGCCGTGATTCGGTATGGAAAGCTCCAGGGCGTACCCGGGTGTCAGAGTGGAAAGCTCCAGATATTGAGGTCTCAGGGCGAACCCTGGTATCCAAAGCCACAGAAAAACTGGGCTGAACCTTATCACCCAAATGGTGAACCACAGAATGGTGTCCGGTATTGGCATGCCCGCTGCGGGAACCCTCGGAGTACGCTCCGGTGCGCCCATTAGGCCCTTGGAGCACCTCAGGGCAACCCCTGGTGACAGAGGTACACGAGCCCCTCCCGGACCTGGAAGACCCTGGGAAGGAGTCCCCTGGCGGCCCCTAAAAAGTAAAGAACTTACCAGGCATTTCTTCTTTTCGCCGATGAAAAGCTGGAAATGAGGTGGAGGAACATGCTCAAACACCTCCTCCCACTGAAGAAGATGACGTTGGAGTGCCCGGACGGAGAGGGAGTTGCAGTAGAAGCACAAATCCCAACAATGTTCTGGGCCTACACACTCCAAGCAAAGAGAGTGGGGATCAAACCTAGCAAAGCGACATTCACATGAAGAAAAGGACACGAATGCCAGACGCTCGGCATAGACTGAGGACTAGATGACTGAGGAACCGGAGCAGGAAGGAAGGACAAAGGGAATCAAAATAAAAATTCCCAGTGATGCAAGTGCGTCCAGCCCCGACCACACAGAGAAAAGGACTGAAGGGCGATGCACAGGGCGGAGCTCAGGAGAGCAGGGTTACGGCCATGCACTGTACCCCACGTAGGACAAAAGTGTGCAATTTTTTATGCTTTTTATAAAAGTGCTCCGGTCCTGTCCCGAAGGACAGAATGTCCCACAAGTATGGAGGAAAGGGGACGGGACATAGGAGTATAAGTAAAACTGCAGCACAACAATGGGCGACAGACAGCTACACGACCATGGGAGATATAGATGACATGGAATCCTTTACTGCGTTCCAAAACCTAACAAACCCCCCACGCAGACAAACACCACGCTGGCTACAATATGCTGGATTTCGATGAGCGGTTAAAAAAACCTAGTGCAGCCGCTAGATGAGCCATTATTTGAAACCATCAAGGGCGGAACTTCCACGTGAAATGGGGTAGCCAGACTGTACAACCTGCTACAAAGCCGTGGCAATAAACCCTTATGATAACTCCGGGAAGCCTGGGCTAGTGACCTGGAAATGGACATCACTGACGACATTTGGGAATCCATTGGCCTCTTTACGGGTCCGGCAGTAACCATGCCAGTTCTACTGGCACGTTGCCGCCAGACCCGTAAATATTTACTGGCGCCTGACTGCCTGGTGCCACAGAGAGATTACAAACCCGGCGGCCCGGAATGTCAGGTGCCGGTAAAATGTTGTTCCAAATTCCCATAGAGTCCAATAGGACTATATGGGAAGGGAGACACGGAAGCATTAACGGTGTCATTGCTTCCGTGACGGGTCTGCCTACCATGGTCGCTGTGCCTGGCAGGGTCAGACCTGTCGGGCATGGCGGCTCCGGCAGGCAGACCTGTAATATGACAGTCCAGAAATAACGGTCCCGGTAAGCTTACTGGTACCCTTTTTTCCATACCGGCAGGGTCAGAATGAGGCCCCATGTGTCTGCAGACTTGTGCAGTAGCCCTTAACTCCAGATTCTGACTAATACAACTACACAGGTTCCACTATAACCCGAGCAGACTGCACCTCTTTTCACACAACTACTCTACACTCTGCCCCCAAATGCCACGCGGACGAGGCGAGATACCTGCACAGGCTATGGAGTCGTGTAAAGCTAAAAGATTACTGGTATGAGATCTGCGACGTCATGTCAGAAAAGCCTGATTGTACTATAGAACCCATCCCGCAGAACTGTCTGTTTCATCAATTCAAACGTCTGCAGCGCTGTTATCAGCGCTGTTATCACAAACTATCAAGCCTTTGTATGCTATTAGCAATTCGATGTATACTACTGCAGTGGCTGCGCCCTACCTGCCCAACAGTGGCACAATGGCTGTGCGCCATTACATGGGTATCTGACATCGAAGAGCATTGGTCCGCACTGCAACCTATGAGCTGCAAACCTAAAGACATATGGCCCCCCTTGCGCAATTACTTGGCATCAACTCTAATATCCACCACTGACCCCTTTTTGTGTTTTTTTTCTTTCTTTTCTCTTCCCCCTCGTCATGCTGGTCTATACGCCGACATGAAAGTCTGTTTGTAATATACCATGTTACAGTCACTGTAAGGTCAGAATCAACGACCACGATGAAATGCACTTACTGTCGCAAATGTTGCTATTCCATGTCTCTGTTGTAATGTCAAGAACTCAATAAATAACGTTTTTAAAAAATAAAAAAAGAAGAGTCCAAGGAGGCAGCAGCACGACTGATGATGGTCTGTAGCACCAGTGGGTTTTCATGGAGAAAGACACCACGGCCTCCATTGGTGGTCTAGTGTTCCAACGCCTCCTCTTCTTGCTCCTCCTCTGCATCCGGTGCATCCTCACCTGCACATGGATAGAGAATGACAGATAAAACGCACATGTGCATCAACATGCAGACAGACACAAAATGGCAGGACATGCAAGCATCTGACATTGTAACTTCCCACACCATGAGCTGTAAGCCACAGATGTATGGCTTTTGCTATGCAGCACTCCCCCCCCACCCCCCCCCCCGCTGCCCTCCCCAGGTCCTCTACATGCCGGCAGTGGACACATTGACGTACAAAAGTAGCATACACATTGACTGATGGTCCATGCAACTGTCATGTCAGCACACAACCCAGGGACAAGTACTGCACATGGGGCACTGTAATGCTGTAGTCCACCACATGGCATCAGTCAGCCACCCAAATCCACAGATACTACCACCATCATCAAAACATGGCACACAATATATAATTTCAACCGAGAACTGGACAACCATGTTCAGTCAACAGACACATGTGAACTGTTCAACCATTTAGCATCATTACTACATTTGCCGCATGCCTGAGATGGTAAACTACCAAATCCTTTGCAAATTGCTCCTGTGGCTGCATTGGGACACAGCATACATGCATTCCCTCATCATTGGCATCCACTCCATTCAACCAACATGACAACCACTGCCACCTCAATGCAATCAGGCACCCTGACCAGGACAGCACAGCCCATTGCATCATTGTGTGGCGCGTAGTCCATGTACAATGAACAAAGTGTTACGTGTGTAGCGAAGATGTGTGCAATGTCAAAATCACAAACTTCTCCCTATATTTGGCAGTAGAGTGACGACACATATGACTGTTACTGTCTGCTGTCTCACATCAATGACAACCCTAGGTCTCCCAGTACTCCGTGTGGGGCTCCACGTGGCCGTGAGTTCCCGGCTGTATGCCTAGCAGAAGTCAGGAATATGCATTGTAAATTGACATTGTGTGATGACAGTGCCATTTGCATGACATTGTCATATGAAGCATCAGTCGATGACTGGCCATGAGTGAGTGACCAACAGTCATTGACTGTCATTTTGTCTGACACTGTCAGGCAACAGCCACTATCATCTCATAAAATGCAAACTGCTACTGCATATCATGGGTGTACGTTGAGCACCATATTTGTCCTTGCCATGTGTGGCCGCACAACTTGGTATCCCCTTGGACCAGCACTACGCCAATGGTGCCTTAAATAGTGAAGTGGGAACTTTGACATATGCATCTACCAAGAGCGTGCCATTCTGTACACACTATTTATGGCATGCATCAATCACGGATTTCTCCTTAAATGCAATACTACACTAACACATGCCCTTGCTACACACCACCACATGGGATTCACTGGCTACCGGCCAGCACTGAGTTGAGACACAGATGCCAGCACTGTCAGTAGAAGCATGGCCCTGCTCTTTTGGTAACGCCCCACCCATGATACTGAGGAGGCTGTCTTTGTGCAAATGTGGAAGCCCATACGACATATCCTGAGCCATCTTTTTCGGACATACTCATGAAGGTCATACAAGGTCCAGGATTAGCATGTAGGTGCAACAACCATTCCCTATAGTAATGCCTCTGGGATAGGTAAGGCTGACTTCCACAGGAGTCACCATTTAAATACAGGCACCGCTATTGTGATTTCTAAGCCTGTTTAGGAATTTTTGTGTGCATTGGCTTTTTTAATGTGCTTTTAAAACTATTGGGGGCATTATAGGGTGCTTTTTAAAAACCTTTGCTGAATGGGTTGCGCTTTTCCCCACTGCATTCAGGAAGTCTTTCTTCCTTTCTTCATTTTTTTCTTATTTCCCAGTCTGTCCACTCCTCAGTCACTGCACATATGTGCAGGAGAGAGCAACAGCTTAGTGGGCATCCCGACAGCACGCCAAAGGCGCGCTAAAGGCAGGCCTGTCTGTGCTCGTCCGTGCCGAGGATGGGCCTAGGGGTATAATATTCTGCCAAAACATAGCAGATGGTATTGGACTTCACAGACTTTCCACGTCTGATCTGCCCGCTGTTAATCAACGTTAATCACAATGCAAACTACTTCACTGGCCCCTACTGGGACTAGTTTCCCTTTGGGCTTTGATACGGATGGTTCTGGGAAAGTGCCACTGTCGGCTGTTGGGATGGGTGTTACCCCTCTGACTGAGGCCCAGTGAGTGAGAGCATTACTGGTTAAACCCAGCACTTCGCTACTGGGACTAACAGGGTTACTGATCAATGCCAGATCGACTGTGGCACATTGGGACAATATTTTTATCTACTAGTGGATCACAGACCTGCTTTTCTGTGCCTTACAGAATCATGGTTGAACACCTCATCAGGTCCAGACATCGCCCACATCCTCCCAGACACTTATAGCCTACTGCGTCTTGACAGGGCCCCCTTCCAGTAGAGGTGGGGGTCTGGCTATTATTTACCGGACAGCCTTTAGGGGCTTCATGGTTCCGTTATGCCACAATCTCCCCAGTGAGCTTCAATTCGTTTGCTTTCAAGTCTCCCAGAACGAGGTAATACATGTTTTGTTCTGCTACCGACACCCCCACTCAACCACTGGGAAAGTTTATTGATCCCTTTAACTAGTTGCAGACTTGTCAATTAACTATCTTAATCTCATTGTGATGGGCGGGCACCCAAATCACTCTCTTGATGCTCAATCCAACAATTTCAATTACTTCCTTGGCAGACATCACTATGTCAGTTCGGAACCATCTTCCCACGAGCTGCCTTGGCAATGTTGTGGACCACATTTTTGCTGAGGAGACCCTTCTTATCACTTACCAGCCCCTCCATGTGACTTGATCGGATCACTTTTTATTGACTTTCCTGATTGCCATTCCCTCTTGTCCTGGCCTCCCCCAAAACGACCATCCACCAAATGCTTTTGGGCGAGGGTCCAACTTCCAAAAGTGGCAGAATATCTTTTGACTAGTAAGGCCTGGAACCTAGGATGACACTGATTCAAGCCATGACCGAAGCTGGTGAAATTTTCGCACCTGTTGAGACGCGTCTATGCCCCTATAAACCGTTGGTCCCTCGATTCAACCCCAGAATTTTGGTCGACAAGTGAGAGTGCTGCAGGACTGAACAATGATGGCTTGTTACGACCCCGTAGCTAAAACTGGCTACTCAGTAAATCCTCTTTTTATGATAACCACATTGCCTCTGCTGCCTGCTCCCCACATGAGCTTTTTAAGGTTGCAAGTGAACGTTCTGCTCCCCCATCCGTTGGGCAATCCCTCGGCAGGGTCACAGATGTGGTGCAACAGCATTAGTACCTTCTTCAGTGAAAAGATAGAAAAAATAAGACACTCAATTAGGACGTATCTGCAGAACCTTCCAAAGGCCCCAGTGGAAGGGTGCTGGTCTGAAGGATCTACCCCTGCTGAGTGCTTGCAATTTGAACCTGTTACCGATGACATAGTGCTGTCTGCACTAAACAAACTAAAGTCTACATCCCCCATGGATCTCATGCCTCTTCACATTCTCAAAAAACGACCCTTGGCGGTTATACCAATAATTACTGCTGCGCTTCAGCTCTGTTTGGGCACTATTCCTGATTCATTGAAACATGCACTGGTTTCTCCCCTCCTAAAGAAGCAGCAGCTGGACCCTTCCCTACCTTCTAACTATCGACTGTATCTCTTTTGCATGTACTTATGAAACTTATGGAGGTGACGTTTTCTGAAATAGAACAGGCATCTACACCACTTTCAGTCAGGTTTCAGACCAAAGATGGGTACAGAATCCATTATGGTCCTAATGCTCAACGACTGTGCGCTGCTTCAGGACATCAGAGAGGTAGGATGCTGATTCTTCTTGTCCTCTCTGCGGCTTTTGACACAGTCAACCATGTGATCTTGTTATAACGCCTAGAGGAGGCCAGCATCTCGGGTATTCCTCTTGGCTGATTTACCTTCAAACCGTGTTCAATCGGTTGCCTTATGACCCTGGCGTTCTGCTGCATCTTTCCTACCCTGCATCGTTCCCCGGGGGTCCTCCCTCTCTCCTCTGATTTTCAACTTATATCTTCGTCTCTTAGCAGACCTTATCAGCCAAGGAGTGCTATTTCACACCTATGTGGACGATACACAATTGGTTTTCCATCTCGACTCCCTGGAATGGGACCCGCCAGGGCAAATTGAAATCTTGTCTCTGCACTATAAATACATGGATGACAGAAAACTGGTTGAAACTAAACAGTGACAAAACCCAGGTTCTACCTATTGGCTCCCCGAGCCTCAACTCCATTTGGAGTCATGAGTTTTGATCTGAAACCCTGGGGCCATGCCCCACTCCAAGTAGTTCAGTTAAAAGCATGGAGGGTGAAACTTCTACGTTCCGTCTCGAGAGATGCTCACATTACTGCAGTCTGTAATACCGGCTTTGCCAAGTTGAGTTGCTAAGAAGATTCTTCCTTTTCTTCCATCCGAGTGTAGAACTCAGGTAGTCACGTCCTCTATTATGGGGGCGCTTGACTACTGCAATGCATACACCTGGGACAGCCTCTGTTTCAGACTAAACGGCTATAAGTCTTGCAGAACTCGGCGGCTAAGCCAGCTCTTGATGCCCCATGGTTATCATCTGCTCATGCTTTGCTGCACCAGCTCCACTGGCCCCGATTGCTCCCGTATTAAATGTAAGGTGTTGTGCATGACACACCACACTATACACAATGTTGGAGCCTCATATTTGCAGGAGAAAATATTGCGTTACCAACCTGGCAGGTCCTTACGTTCTGCCTCTCAGAACCTGTTAAAGATCGCCAGTTATCAAAGTGCGCGCCTTGGTGGTCGCTCCTTTTCTTACTTGGCACCAACCTTATGAAATGCCCTACCGGAAACCTTACGGGGAACAACTGATCATGTTCGGTTGAGAAAGGATCTAAAAACGTTACTGTTTTAATTGCGTTGATGGTTCTCTCTCCCGTGTTCTCACTGCTTTTGCCGATCTTTCCTGTTGTTTGCTTTCTCTAGCACCTTGATGGCTTCGGGCCTTAGCAGCGCTGTACAGAAACCATATACATACAGAGGTGTCATTGTTTGTGAATAAGTCCCTGTCTATGAACATCATCGCACAATGATGGGTCATTGTTCATGACTGTGCATGCTTGGACTTGGAACCTGCACCTCCAGAACTACATCTCACATGACACAAAGAGTATCAGAGCCATCATGCCACATCTGAGTTGGCGATGTAGCTGGCATGTCTTTCCTCATTAAACAGATGACTCAGGTGTGGACAAGTATGCAAAGTATTATGCATCTCTCAAGTACACAGACAGGCCAATGTCAGTGCGAGTGTACAGCACAGTGATGCGAGTGACAAGGCATGTGTCTGTCATGTATCACCTGATGGACAAATACAGGCCTTCCATGTCAGATAGGTCTATATAATTAGTGGATAAACAATGCCTGTTACTGTTCACATGGACTGGCTACGGACATATCATTATCAGATTGCCAGAATGGCAACCTCTGCATGATGACCCACCATGACCTATTGTTCACCATGTAGATTATAGTGTAACCACTTACACCATACAAGTGTAATTACATCAACATCAGGCCTGCTACTCGGGGCAGTTGTCTGTGGGCACTGATGCACCGTCAGTCTGGTCACACTACAGGGTGTCATGACAGACAGCTCTGATATGCATCATGACAATGCATCCCATGGGAGGTGACAATTTGAACATGCAACTCAGCATCAAGTGATGTCATTGATCAACATCTATCGCATATACCTGTTGAGAAATGCAAAGTAACAGGCCACAAGAATGTAGCATACAACAGTACATGTAGGTGTGTCATTATTTGGCCATGGCACAGAGGAGTAACCTGTGGGTGATGTGTGCCTGTCAGGGGGGCACGTCATGGGATTTGGCAATTTGCACATGTTCTTGACATTGATATCCTGCATGCATGTATTGACACTGCTGTGTAGGCCAGAAAACAGTGATGTGTACTGTCACACAAACATGTGCCACACATGCCCACCAACAGGATAATCCCAGAATGAAGGCCATGCTGCACGAGTCTAAATGTTAGCAAACATGCATTCTCCAAGGATGTTATACAACTGCAGCCAGATGTACTACTACACATATATGGTGCGTCATACATGATTGGTGAAACATACTATGCACAAGAAATGCCACTCACCAGATGTGTTGTTATAATTCTCCTGGCCTCCCACACTTTGCACCGGCTCAAGGGTGATCAATTGACTCGTGGCCTCTTCATGCAGTGTTAGCTGCTCCTCCTCTGCTGGCCCCCCTCCAGTGGCCAGTGCAGAGGCCGGGTTGACACTAAGCTTGTGCTTGGTCCTACGTGTGAGATCATTCCACCGCTTCTGAACCTTGTCAGCAGTGCGCATCTCCACACCTACGATGTTGATCTGGTCTAAGGCTTGCTGCCAATTCACCATCCCCGCATACTGGCACATCTCACGATAGTGATTGGTTAGGTGTGTAAGGAACTCATGGTGGCAACAGTAAAGACAGACACAAGTGATCACAGGGTGGAAAAAACACCCAACCTAAATCTTAATCTAAGACGGGAGCAAGCTTTGACCATCAAATGAAAAATAAGGCAGTCCTTGTGGCGCCCTGTCAAAGTAAAAAAACCTATACTAAAAAAAAAAAACTATTGCCAAATCCTTACAATTAATTACAGAAAGAGTGCGGGATAGGGTTTTCAATAAGGAAAGAAGTTTTCACAAATAATAAATTAGGATGCAATTGTCAGGGGTCTCCCTGTCCCACGTTTTGAGCATGGGACAAAGTTGATCTCCTGAGCACAGCACACGCTCAAGCTTTCCCAATGAACGTTGGGGTGATGATTTTCCACCCTCTTGATCCCCTTCTCTCGGGCTCGGACCCCTAGGCTTCCCTCGATCAGGCTCAGGCCCTTCTTGCAGGATCTCCCTCTGCCAGACTCAGATTCCAATGCCAAGGGCGACAATCCACTTCCCCTGGTCTTACAATACTGTTGCATTTACAAATCTTAATGTCTTTTTAAACAGTTCTTCAGGCTTCAGCCCTTTTTGTGGGCCTCCCTCTTCCAGGTTCATTCTTACCAATTTTCGCAAAAACAGTTCACTGTGGACATCCATTGGTCGGGTTCACTTCTGTCAACACACTGTCATAGGGATTTTAGCATCCCTCTGCCGGGTTCACTATTTCCAACCTTTGCTAAACAGTTTACTGTTTTTCAGGACTTCAGACTTTGCCCCTTTTTGTTAGCATCCCTCCACTGGGTTCACTCTTGCCAACCTTTACGACACACAGTTCATGCGCTAGTTTCACCAAGCGGGATTCATCTCCCTTTTCTTCACAATCATCTCTAGGTCAAAGACTTTCGACGGTACAGAGGATTTTACAAGACCCCTGTATGACCACTTTGACCTCCTTTCGCCTCTTCCCAAGGCCTTCTGGTTACGGTAGTCTCTACCATCGGGTAATCGCCTGGAGTTTCCTGCGTGAGCACCCACGTGGTGCCGGACTCTTCTGTTGCTAGCGTTCCCCTTTTTTCATCATTCGCTCTTTAAGCCTTTCACAGTAAAAATTAACCGTTTCCTACTTTTTTTCATTCAACACAGTTTGGTTTATCGGTTCTCCCCTCGACTCACCAGCTGTGATGAACCGCTTGGCTTCCTTCTCTTTGGAGTCAAGGTTGGTAGCTCTGAGACAAGCTTCTCTCCCTGGCCTGGTAATCAGCGGAGGAGGGTCCTGTGTACCGCAGACACCTGCTGCAACACATGCTGGCCCCTGTTCGCGCTCTTATGCCTCCGTCTGCAGAGGTTTCACGGGCCTTGATCGGAAAGGGCAAGGTTGCTTCTCTCCTTGTCACTCTCTCGGTATGCGCCATCTTTCAGCTCCTCTTGAACTGCTGTGCTG
The DNA here is from genome assembly GCF_040938575.1 of Ambystoma mexicanum. Taxonomy (NCBI): domain Eukaryota; kingdom Metazoa; phylum Chordata; class Amphibia; order Caudata; family Ambystomatidae; genus Ambystoma; species Ambystoma mexicanum. The sequence goes on from NC_090934.1 coordinate 970,254,946, forward strand.
AGTAGGCTCTCACGTTGTGCGGTCTGCCATGCTCATCCTGTGCTCTTGTGGTCCACCTTTCATCTGTGTGGGGAAAGGAAAGGGCTGTCAAGTGTGTGTGGTTCTGATCAATTGCCTGACCATTTTATTGGGACATGTCAGGTGAACAGCTTGGGTTTTATTCTGTTGTCTTCTGTGGTGCAGAAAAGTGTTTGTGCCGGAAGGGGGGCGAGGTTGTTCAAGTGCCAGAGTATTTTATGGGATAGAGAGAGGAAGAGGTGCTGTATGAGATTATAACCCACATAGTAGAGGGATTTCTGGTGATCTCGGAAGGGTGGTTTTTGTAGGATTTGTGGAATGAGTAAAAGGGTTTGTGAGAACTGTAGTTGTTGGTCACATTTGGCTGGGAGTTCGGAAAAAGATAATCAGAGGGACGGGATTAGTAGGGATTATGAAGCAAACACGGATAGCTGGGATCATGAACTGAACAGAGGGGGATCATGAGAACGGTAATGTTTTGTCAAGGTAGATTGTGTGTTCGGAAATTAATTATGAGAGGAACGTGAAGTAGAATGATTGGGAATATCCCGGTAGAAGAAAGGATATAAGGGATTCCGGAAGTTGTGGTTTTAGATGGGTTTATCAGACGGGAAGGGATCGTTGGTTTCGGATAAGGAAGATTCTTTAGGTGGAAGGGAGGTTGAGTTGGTGCCTATAATAGCTTCAAGAAGCTCATCTTCCTCGCCCCTTTCCCCGGTATAATACAGCGTCTCACCTGGGGCATTTCCCCGAGCATAACCCCGGGTTCCCCTACCCAGGTGATCCTGCCTCGTTCGTCCACCTCCAGGGTCGGGATCTGAAAGCACCAGCCCCTCCCTTGCCACCTGAAAAAGAGATTCTGGAGGTCTACTCACTCGGAAGAATACCCTCAGCTTTATCACAGTAGTCAATGAGGATGTGTAGCTCCTCATCAGTGAAGCACCTCTTCCTCTGCGGACCCGTCTCCTGTGTCGTTTCCTGGGATGAAGTCTCTTTCTGCTCTGCAGGGCATCCCTTCTTGGCCCGAGAGGCCCTGTCTGTCTGCAAACACATTGGCGTCTAGGTGCCGGGTCAGCTGTGGCCTGAGGCCCGCCACGTCCTGCTGGGCTGGGGCAGATGTGTTTTCACCACGTCCCTGACTCCGGAGGCTCCCTTTCCCTCTTGGGGCCTTTTAACTCATGTTTCAGGTGTAAAGGATAAATGGAAGTGTTCAGACTGATTTTCTATACTCTGGCCTGGTGGAGAGATGCATAGAAGGACAACCTATATTGTGACAGGGACAACTCCGGAAGCTGTAGCCAAACCAGTTTAGGTAGCAGTGGCAGACGGTCTAGGCTAAGCTCTTCAGAGGTTTTGTAAGGGGTCCACAATGAGGTCACAAAACGGGAATCACAGATTACACTTAGACAGAATGTAAAAAATACTGTTATTTATTAATGGCCAAAACACACTATAGAAAAATGACTACAAGCAGCTACATTTAACACACAACACTATCAAACTAAATACATATATATTTTCACTTTCTTATGAGGCATAATACATATCAAACTCCTGCAAATGAAAGGTTAGACAAGTATTATGCACAAAAAGGTCCACAGAGATGATCCCTAACTAAAATTGTCAAGTCCTAATTTGCCTTTGATTAACAAAAACTTCAGGGTGAGAGGTCACATAGTTCCAACATTAAAGCAAATATAACAGTCACTTCTTACTGCATTATTCGTCACAAAATTTTGACAGCACACCAAAAAGGCTAGAAGCGCTGCGTAGGTGAGGCTCTCACAGATACTGTCACATTTGGACAATCTGGGATAAGAACCACGATTTACAGTGGGTGTCTCCACCATTTTGAACCAAGAAGACACATCTTACCATTTGAGGTAAACATTTGTTCCCTCAACGACGCATTGAATGCCCCAAAGATATCTATACCCATGATGGATTATCTTTCTTACCCTTACACTGGATAAGTTTTCGATAGAGACCCCGGGACTACCATCCATTCCATCACACGTCCTGATGAAGGCCTGCCCATAAAGCTGCACTATACAGCTCCTCGAGGCCGAAACACCTTTGTGTCGACGATATCACCATTTGAACAGTGCACATTTGAAGCATTGTTAATGTGCTTTTTGTATATATGTCCATTGATGTGGGTTTATGTTTATTCTTGTGACTGCACAATTGAAAGGATCAACCAATAGTAGCAGTTATCTGTTGTTATTGCATTGAGATCCAGCCTGTCTTACTGGATCATACCTATATGTATTGTTTTTTCTAAACATCTCCGGGTGCTCTATCCCCACCAACATTATCCAGATGTCATTAAATACATTTTGTGAAGAATAATGCAGTAAGAAGTGACTGTTATATTTGCTATAATGTTGGAACTATGTGACCTCTCACCCTGAAGTTTTTGTTAATTTAAGTATACCCACCTGGGTTTTTCAGGGCTCTGCCAGGTGCCCTGATCTTCAATCTAATTTGCCTTTGGCCTTTTGCCCAATAGTTCAGGTTACAGTTTCACAGAACATAGGATGCAGGAAGAAATACAGGTAGGGACTCTGGGTCAAGTGAAGGGTTCTTAGGGTTCAAGTTAGACTAATGGCTAAAAGTAGCCCCAACAGTCAGATGTCTTGCGCAAGCAAGCAATGGCAAAGCCAAAAGTTTTAGAAATAAGCTTAATTATAATGGAAAATGGTCCGACATTGCTTTTCCCGCCAAGAGTCGCTGTCGTCGATTCCCTGGGGTTGCAGGTTCAAGCTGATCTCCGATTGGTGTCTTTTACTGTTGCAAGGACTCTCAGTCGAAGAATGCAGAAAAACTCAATTTAGCACCCCTCTCAGGACTGGACTTGGGTCAAGTAAGCAATTTTCTGATGGTGGTCACCGCGCACGGTGACGCAAAAGGACTCAGCAGCCGTGGTCAGACTTTTCCTCCCATCTCGGGTCCCCTTGATGCTAGGCTGCCGACATTTAGCAGGAGGTAGTCTTGTAGGCCCAGCTGAGGGTCCCCCCAAGTTTCAGGACAAAACTCTGTACATTGATGCCGGCAGCACGGAAGCCCAAAAACAAAGCTGGTCAGCCACAGGACGGTCCCAGGGCACTTCCGAAGGCTTCCTTGGGCAGGGCACCGAGCAGACGTCGGGAATGGATGGTCGATCCACTCCAAGGTTTGTAGCTCCTTTGCAGGATTACTAAAGACCACGAGCCAGACAGAGCTCCTCCAAGACAGCAGCAGAAGTTGGTTGCCAGGCCTCCTTCAGTCAGGTCTCAGGTTTGTTTGCGGGTCTCGCAGCTGGATAGGATACTTGGCTCCTTCAGGTTTCTCCAGGATCTATGAAGAATGGGTGCAGGGGTCCTCTTGATATCCTAAAGGCCAGGTAAGAGCTGCACCTCCCACTAGTCAATGGCAGGACTAGCCAACACACACACCCCAGCAGTAGTCTAATCAGGACCACTGGCGGGAACATTCATGCATACCACTCAGCCTCACTGAAACCAGTTTGTGGATTGAAGTCAGACAGAATGAGCCCACATCCTGCCAGCAAAAACACACAGCCCTCCAGCAGCCCGCCAAAAGCTCCTGCTTTCCCGGGCACTGGAAGTCCTTATAAGGATTCTCCTGGCCTCTGAGGCTAGGAAAAAGGCTAAAGGACAAGATGGCAAAAGAACAGTTGAAAACTCTCGTGGCACCACCATGTTTGACCAGTAGCCACAGTTAGTAGCCAAACGTGGTAAACGCAGTAAAGCTAAAATGAAAATCTGCAAAAAGTGGGAAAAAGTCACTGCTGCCACCAGCCTATCCTTTTAGCACACCTAGAAAACCAAAAATCCTCTGAGTATTAGTCTATGGCAAAACAAAAATGCAACCCATTGTAATGCAGTGTAAGCTGCATTTTACAATGATAAAAGGTTACCACAAGTGATACAAAAGTAACCAAAAGTAGTAACACGATTAAGGGAAACAATGTTTCCCAGCACTGACAGCCTGAAGGACATATCAGTTTCCCCATAACATATGAGCAAAGTCCAGTGTAGTGAAGCTTAAGGCTTCACTGCACTGCAAGTAGTACAGGTCAGATTAAAAAAGAAAAGCAAAAAGTTAGGGGGTTCCATAAAGATGGAAGGAAAGATGCAGTAAAGAGAAATCTTTCCTAACAGGAAGGCACACCAAGATATTGTTCTGGGCAAAAGGAGGAAGGGGACAGTCTACGTGATGTGCGATGTAGATGTGTGGTCCAGCAAGGCTCTAATGTACCCCAAAAGTAAAAAAATACTGTATGCGATATGCAGAGGCACCCCGAAACCGAAAATTGCGTACGCGATACCTGGAAAGCTCCTGAAAAGTGAAAAAGCAGGACGCAATACTCAGAGGCACCCCAAAACAAGAAATTGTGTACGTGACACACCGTAGGCCTCAGAATTGACACAAATAAATGCGTGTATGTGCAGAGGCAACCCCCAAAAAGAAAAATACAATAAGCGTTACCTGAAGGAAACGGCTTGCGTAACACCCCAAATACGTGTAAACGATACACCTCTGTCTTTGTTCCTTCGTGCGCAAAACCAGTGTTGTGCATGGAAACTCTTCGGTCAATGCCATGAGCTGCATAGGCACGCTGCATGCAGCGCATGTCACATAACTTACCTGCTAAGGGCCTTTACTCTGTTTTTGGCTGCCTTTGTAGCTAGACGCGGAAAAGAAACTCTCCTGCCACCATTCCAATTTAACGGCCTTCTCCTGCCCTGTGCTGCCTCCCACTTTGCCATCCCAGGGCGAGTGCCTGCTGCCCCCGTGCACTGAGATGGAAGTGCCTGCTGACGTGCCATTGCCTATACTCCTGTGTCCGGCCCTGTGACCACCTCAGCTGCCGTGTCAGACTCCCACCTCTCTATTCCACCACCACTGCGCCACAGCCCATCTCCAGAAACACTTTGCCCACCCACACCTGCCTCGGGGGTTGCCATGGCTGCACCGTCTTCCTCTGAACAGAGCGGCAACCCCACAGCAGCGAGGCAGAGGGCTGCCATTTTCAGCTAGAAGGAAGCGTGGAGTTGCACCGTACGGACAGGTGCACGTTTTCCAGCACAACATGCAGGTCCTGTCGAAGTTCTACCCAGAGCTGTATACCCGGATCTGTGATTGGAAACGGCATCTGGAGGCCACTGGTGAGTAGCCATGTGGTGCACTTTTCGGGCAGTTCATCTGTATTGTGCATGGGCATGCATGTGTGCAGTTACACTCTTATGTATGCAGCATGTGCATTTCAGTGATCCACAGCAGCATGCAGCTCCCCAGACAATACTCCCCATGTGTGAAGTATGACATGTGTTCATTGGACAAGCGCTGGTATTTGCAGTGCCTAGTTGTACAGTTGCACAAACCGTGTGTTAAGATGGATTTCTGAACTCTGTCCTGGAGGGGCAGAGGTTCAGAAGGCCAGCCTAGTTTCTTGGAACAGGGTAACCTCTGGACAAGCCAGACCAATCAGGGTAGCGATCGCGGCGGTCAAGACTAGGTCTCAAGAGGGGTGAGGGTGACAGAAAGCCCGCAATGAGCACACAAAGCAAGGACACTTACAAATTACTCCAAGCAGGTGTTATATTAAAAATATATACACATTTATTACAAGGCCTTTGTAACATTGACCGCAGCGAGAAATCACAATAAAACTCAAGTAAACCAACACATACCAAACCAATACAATAAATATATACAAATACAAACGAGTCTAATGAGTTAGACGCACGAAATGTGTAGACCACCTAGATGGGGAGGAGAACAGGCAGTGCAAATAATAATTAGACCCAGTCCGCCTTCAGAGGCACCTAACTAAAAGGAAGTCCAAGCCCTTCGAAGAGTGGAGCCTTGTGCTCAAAAGTACCTGCACACGCTGGTGCCAACGGGAAAAAAGGGGAGTCTCTTCGAGGGAATCAGGCAGTTCAGTTCGGTGAACAAATGAAGATGAACAGAGCTCCGCGACTCAAGCGCAGCCTCCACTGTGGGCAGAAGCAGAGCGCGAGTACGGAAAGGCGTGCTGTTATACACAGCAGGGAAAAGCTATGGGCTCCTGCAGGATGGCGACCAGTTCCTAGCGATGCTACTCACCGGTCCCAGATGCAAGCAGACCCAGGCTTCTCCGTGTCAGTTTCAGTGCTGGCAGGTTCAGATACGAGCAGGGGACGTCTCGGCGTCGTGTAGATTCCGCAGCAGCAGAAGTTGAGTTGAGGATGTCCCAAACGCAGTGAACCCACACAGTTTGTTACTACAGCAGGGCAACGGAGCGGCCAGGTTTATTTCAGCCAAATGTACACTACTCACTTCAGACCTGAGAATGCCAAGTGTACGAATCGTGTGAGAGTTACAAGGACTCATAATACAACACAACCTGACGGCGGTTACAGAGTAAGACTCCTGGGTAGGCTGGTCAGTCTGCTGGATGGCCCAGAGACGCTTCCGAAGGCTTACGTGCAGGAGATGGTGAAGATGCCGAGAATAGTTGTTTCCACTATTCCAAGGGTCGAAGTACCAGTACAGGCCTTCTCGTTCGATCCAAGGTAGAAAGAGTTTCACAAAGCGACAGCAGTGCAGAGGAGCAGTCCTTCAGCGGGTCACCAGCAATTCCTCGGTTCAGCCTCGTGGTTGCAGGATACTTGCCTCCTGTATTCCTTTGTTCGTGAGAACTCAGGAGATCGACATGGTAGTGGCGTTTTCAGCCCCCTCTTATCCAAGGTTCCCTTCGTGCCAAAACAGAGGGGACCCAATGGGAGATCCGCTCATAAAACACTCACACCATATGTGGACCTATCACGGAGGCCCCAGGCATTTACACCACCCTAGACTCTCTGGCGCCCAGGATGTGTATTGGGACCAGACATCCCAGCCCCCATCCTGGATGCACACACAAGGCCTGTAGAAGCCTGCAAAAGCATCTGTGTTTCGCGGGAAAGTACATGCCCAAATAAGGAAGGCCCCGGGTCGGCTCGACCTGGGGGAGGTGAAGGGGGCAAGACGGTCAGCGGACAGGACAAAGCCTCGTGGTCTGGCCATTTTGGGAGCCAGGCTACCATTTTGGGCTAAGCGCGAGAAACGCGCTTAAAACGCCAAAAGGAGCTCAAAAACAAAAGAAACGATCGCTGCCACCAATCCCGTCCGTGATTCACTTGCACCGTTCATTTACAATCCAAAGAGAGTATCTAGGGCCTGTAGAAGACTAGAGACCCAAGAGAGCAGTAACTTAGCTTACAGTGCCCTCTTGTGCCATGTTGCGTGAAAGCTGCAAAATGATAAAAAACTACGGAAAACAACGTTTCCCGGTACTGACTGTCTTAAGGGCATGTCATTTTCCCCGTAAGAATGGAGCGAAAGCCCAGAGGAGTGCGGCAGAGGGCTGCACTTCTCTGGCAAAGTCTAGATCATGGTGAAACCAACAGCAAAAAGTTTAGGGGTTGCCACATGGAAGGAAAATTACCCACAATTAAGAAATCTTTCCTAACACCGTGCCTATGCAGTGTCACTTAATGGTTGGATGTGCTCAGACAGCAAGGATGCCAGGTGAGGATGTGGTGCCTATGTGAGGGGCATACATGATGGACATGATGTGTGGACCAGTGCAATGTGTGACTATCCACCCCCAACATCTGGAGAAGACACGTGCATATGGATGTTTTGCGGTGTCATGTTGTGGCGTTGACATTTCAGGGATATTGATGTGACCGGTCATTCCCCTGTATGTGTACTCTGTGTCGATGTGTGCGCATGCCATGTGTATGTGCTTGGGGCTATGGCATACTATGGCATTAGCACTGCTAATTGCGTCCATGGATAAGAGTAAACTGTTTATCCATGCGTGATATTAGGTGCCAATGGTACACTAATAATATTAGTTGATTGGATGCACGCTCTAAAGAGTCCTATTCTTGGTTAGAGTACATTGATGCCTCTAACACTCCACTAATTGTTAGCAACAAGTAATTGTTAATAACAGTGTTCTTGTCATTGTTTACTGGTGTATCATTATGAATTGGGAGCGGTCCCGATGGGTCTGCTCATTGCACCTTCCACCAATATAAATTCAGAAATAATAATTAGCGCTATCTGTTAATTTGAGCATCAGTAAGATCAGATACATTAGTTCAATCTGTCTTTGAAACCAGCTACTGATTCGATACTAGACACTCTGACATTACAGAGTCAAATAACATATTTGATATTGTTCGAGTGATCTTATTCTAGCCATGGTGACATGGGACACATTACAAAAAGACATATAGTTTGTGTTCTTTGTTGAGACCCAGTTTAAGACATCGTAGTTTGCAGATGGTTTGCGCTTCTAGATGCCGTAGATATAATTGACGATCTCCTCCTCTTGGGTGCTGTTTGGCTGACTGCAGGCCAACGAAACAGATATCTTGCCTATTATTCTGTTGGTGTTATCTTTGCCAATGGATAGCCAGTGAGAGTTTCAAATCCTGGTTATTCAAATTTGACAGGAGTTCCCGAATTCTGACTAAGTTCTCTGATGGTACTTCCTATATATACCTTTTTACAGACACATACAATTCCGTATACAACCAATTTTGTTCTGCAATTGATAAAGTCTGATTTCTAGCTGCAACCCTCCATGGCAAGTAAAGAGTTTTGTTGGCGATAACGCAAACTTGCAAAAGTTGCAAGAACCACATTGGAAAAAACCTTTGGTTGGGCTACTGAGCCAATAAAGCTGCTTTTTTGATCCAGATTTTAGGAAAGAGGGACTCAATATTGTTGCGTAACGTTGGTAATTTGGTGCTGATTATCTTCGATTAATCCGAAGTATAGTGTGAAATATCACTGTCCAATTTTAGAATGTGCCAGTGCCTTTTGAGAATGTGATAGATTTGACCACTATCACTTGAATAGGTGCTGATGAAATTTACCATATCTGGCTAAATGTTCTTGGGAGCAGACTCTTTGTTCAGTATTGATTCTCGATCTAGCTTATTGGTTGTATGTTTTGCGTGTTCAATGGTTTGAACCGTGCACCCTCTTTCTTTAAATCTGTCCCCAATTAGTTCACATTCTGATTTGAAAGCAACGTCCGTGCTACAGTTACGTTGTGCATGGTGAAATTCACCCTTTGGAATGTTACTGATAACACTTCTTTTATGACAACTTCTAGCATGCAAAATGGCATTTGCTGCTGTGTGTTTTCTATATTTGCTGGTCTGTAATGTATTTTGTTCAATGGAAATCTGAAGGTCCAGAAAAACTATATGTGAGGCATGAATCTGTCCCGTAAATTCAATCCCGAAATTATTGGTGTCTAGATCTTGGAAAATAATCTCAAATGTGTCAATTGTTCCATTCCAGATTAACAAAACATCATCTATATAACGTTTCCACAGGTATATTTCCTTCAAAAAACCATGTTCTGAGTAAATTATGTTTGTGTTACATGCTCATAGTTCAGGCTGTCAGGGAGGCATGTTTGAAATGATTGTGTGGACATATGCCCAAGCAGGTGTTGGCATGTCTATGCAGTGAGTGGTGCAATCATGAGTGTCTACTAGCAGCCAACATTCAGCTTTGTGTCTTGCCACCAGTGTGTACACAGCGGTACACCAGCCCACCTGTGCTTCCATGCATTCTATGTTTGGCCAACCTACCAGTTGACTGCCTGGCCAACCTACCAGTTGACTCCCTGCCCACCCCAGTGCCCCTGTGCCATGTCTCCCATAGCAACGCAGCAGAAGGCAGTTGGGTCTCATTGCCTCTGCCATTGTGCCATGTCATGTCTCTTGATATGTGTCTGCGCACTGCACTCTTTGTGCTGTGTTTACATTTTAATGTGTCATGACTGTGGTCATCATTGACCCTGGATTGTTGTGTCTGTTTAGATGGGAATTACATGGCCATGTGTGCGAGTGTGGATTTTGCTGGTTGTACCATTCCTCCTTCATGTTGCTCTAAATGTTGTGTATGCCTCACAGGCATTGACACTGCACACCAATGTCAGTGTTTCGTCGCCTTTAGCACGGTTGCTGCAGCTGGAGAAGAGGGCGGGAGCAGTGCTGCGGAGCGTGGAAGCAGGGACCTTTCCACCAGACTAAGGCGCAGGCCCCAGCCACTCCCCTGTGACAGCTCATCTTCGGGGAGCGATGTGGCTGAGGTAGCGCCAGGACAATCGGGTGGGGCTGCTGAAGGTAAGTCCCAGGAGATGAAGGTGTCAGGAGACTCCTCAGCAACAGTCGGACAGGGTGATACCAGGTTAACGGAGGAGTAGGCAGAGGAGGTGGCCATTGCAGGCCAGCCCATGGGGTCAGGTGGGGGTGTCTAGGTGGGTGTTCATACTTTAACCCTGTGCCAGGGCCATAAGGCTGAGCAGGCCATCATGGAGGTACCTGTTCAAAATCCTGTCCCTGGGCCAGCGGATGCAGAGCTGCGCACCTTCCGGGATGCCTACACCCAGACCAGCATTCCCTTACCAGCTGATGTGTCCATCAGAGATCAGGTGCTGTCCCTGCTGACTGGCCTCACGAGGCGGACCGCGGTCATTCGTGAAGATAGACCGGCTACTTGTGGTATGCCTGTCCATAATCACAATAAGCTGTGCCGCCTCATGGCATTGCTGGCAACAGGCCTGCTCTCTGGTGGGCTCTGTGGACTGTTCACTGCCCATCCTCCTCCACGGCTTCCTCCAGGGTGCCTTCCGGCCACATACCAGTAGGGCCCCATGTGCACCAGCCCCACCAACAAAGCCCCGTCTGGTGGAGCTAACATCCCTGCTCGAGGTGAGAGTACCATCTACGTTAGCTGAGGTGTGTTAAGGAGAATTCTCTTATAAGGCTAATTTCCCAAACCTAGTGAGTCCCTCAGCAGCTTTGCTGGATTTTTGGGGTTTGTTTTTTTCTCCTGCTAAGAGTGAGACTCATTTCTTCCCACTCTTAGGCATGATTTGAGGTATGTCTCTGACTTTTTGTGTACTTATGGACTATGGGGTCTTTTACTCCATAGGGCATCATATGTTTTTGTGTATGTGTTAAGCAGCACCCTCAGTGCAGTAACACAGGTGTCATAGTGACCCCCAAACATAGACACCATACCCTGGGACTGACTACTGTCTCCCAGGGCATGTAAAGTCACCATTGACTTTACTAGCCCAAAATTGTGAACAGAACCAGTACAAACCATCATATTGTGGAAGTACTGGAAGGGGTTAATTCGATTGCCCCTGGGTCTGTTTCCAAGGGGGCACTGTCAAGTCCCACCTTGTCGAGTTTCTGGCTGGTGGCAGTGGTTACCACGCAAAATATTCCACCGGAATATTTCCTATGGGATTTTCCCATTGATTTTAAACGTACCACTTTTTGGTGCAATGTTAAAGTTACCGCCGGTTTATTTATTTAATATTAAATCAACGGTTGGGTCTTTTCGTCAGAACTCTTTTCTAAAATGGCGTTCGTGTCCGTCTCTGTAACTTCAACCAAGGTCGGGCCCTTTGTTCCACTTGTTGGCGGGCTTCTCCACAGGAGCCCTCCAACTGGTGCCACTCTGTCTGGGTTCCACAGGATGTGTGGGTGGGGGAATTGGCACCCTGGACTGCGTTGCCTAAGCAACTCAAGTCGCACTCTGTTCTGATTGGCCCAGTGGTGAGCCGCCCGGCTCACCACTTAGCATGTTTGAGTGACAGCTAGGCTGTCGAATGGGGGTTTTTCTGCATGAAAGAAGGGCTTTTGGGACTGGAACTTCAGAAGGTGCCACAGGATCTAAGAATCCGAAGAGGGAAGAAGCTGAGCCATCTGCAACGACGACACCACCGGTGGAGCCCTGCTGCAACAAACTCACCACTTTCCCAACGACAAGAGAAGATCTTCTGCTGGACAAGTCTTCTTCCTTTGAGCTGGTGGGATCAACCAGTTCGGCCCTTTCGCCTTCCAAAGACGTCTCTTGGTCGAATCGCCTGTGCCAAGCACCCGGGCGGCCGGATAGCCAAGCTTCACCACTTTGACAGTGAATAAAAGGAACGCACCTTTTAACCGACAAACTCCACAGCTGGTTTCATCCCTGTGCAGTGCCTCGACTCCAGGTTTCCTCCTCAACAAAATCCTCTCTTCCCCTGGTCGAAACAACGAACTGCAACCACTGTCAGGAACAACTGCCACCGCTGGAGCTTCCTCTCTCTTTAAGGTACTGTGTTCTGCCTGGCCTCCCTTTCCACGGATTGCTAAAGGGGACCCTTAAATCCTTGGCTTTCCAACTGGGTTGGCCCCAGACCTTCTAACTTTACTTCTTGAATCACCCCAACCTCTTTTGAACATTCTGCAAATACTTTTAGTGTATTTTAAACTGTGTGATCTTGGGCACATTTCGCTTTGCTCCATTTAAAGTGGGCCTGGCCTATGAACTTTGGCTCTACAGTGTATACTGCCTTGACTCCCTTGCTTTGAACTTCGAAAAGTGTTGGGAACTGTTTTATTTTTATGCCCTGCCCTTTTCTCTCCCTTTAACTTAACTATTGGAGTGCCATCTAGGTTACGCGCTCATCTGTTTTAACAAATAGTGGTGTTTTAATTCTGACTTGTCTAATAGTTATCAAGGGAGGTGTTTATACGTTACCTGACTGTGTTTTAACTTGCTTTTGATTTAGAGTGCTAGTGTATTGCCTAAAGTGTGTTTTAAATAAATAATTATATACTTTTGTTACAAAGCTCTGGTTAGTGTTTGTTTGCTCTACTGTGTTTTGGCCCTATTGTGTATACTCTATATACTGCCCTACTCTTCTTGAGGGAAGTCTGACTGCTCGCCCACAGCTGCCAGGTAAATCTGGGTGGTGCAGACTGCTACCAATTGGGTTTACTGCTTATTCCTGTAGTCTCAATATTTTTGCAGTGGTCCCCAAGGGAACTGCACAGGATTCTGCCTAACACTGGTGTACAGCGGTGGGATTTGTATTGAGTATACATTTTAGAGTGCTTCTGATACTTTAGTGCAACTAACCACAAAGCTTAGCAATGTAAAAGCTATTTTCTAATAAGTCAACTATGGAAAGTTACAGCCAGGAGCCCCTTTCTGCAAAAACTGCTGATTGTTTAAGAGTTCTTTGTAGACATAAGGATCTTCCTGTAAAAGGCAAGAAAATAGAATTGATAGAAAAATTGTTAGAGAACCAAAGTCTGGGTAGTGGTTCAGAAGAGCCTACCTCCCCAGCAAATGTAACCAACAGTAATGGAGTTGACATGGATCAAAGTTTTGATAATAATGTTATAGAGTTGGAAGAGGAATGTGAGGCCAGTATAACTGTCCCCACTGGCCCTCTGCCTGCTCTAGCCCCTCATGCTGCGTCTACTGGACCTTTGTCAGGTCCCACACTAAGTCCTGCATTCATTTAACTAGAAAAAATGAGACTTGAATTAGAATTCAAAAGAATTAGTGCCCAATCTGAACAAAAGCACCAAGAACTAAGGCTCAGAGAAATGGAGCTCAAGCACGAGCTAGAGATGAAGAAATTGTCTTTTGAAAATACTTCTTTCCCCGGATCATCTAGGAGTTCCAGTCCCAAAAGACCCCGGATGCCTAAAGAGATTGTGGGTATGAATAAACCTAAGTTGGATGTGTTAGATTGGTTGGCTATGTTTGAGTATAATCATGGGCTCCAGGACATCACAGGGAATCAGTTGCTTCCTTGGTTGTCCTCTAGGCTCCCCCCTGTTGCATCTGATGTGGTAATGGAGTTGGGGGAGGTGGATAGGATGGACTATGAATGTGTGAAGCTATCTTTAATAGCTAGATTTGGGAAGACCCCTTCCCATTACCTTAAGAGGTTTAGGACCCTCAAAAAGAATGATGGTACCCCTTGGGCTACCTGGGTGAATGAAAGTTTGAAGAACTTAGAGGGATGGATTAAGGGTTAGAGAGTGAACACTTATGAGGGAATGAGAAATCTTGTTATGTTGGAGTCAATTTATGATGCCTGCTCTCCTAAGCTCAGATAGCACTTAGGTGATTCAAAGGAAATAGATCCTAGAAAGCTAGCTAAGGCTGCTGACTTGTGGGTTGCCAACAGGGCTACTCACACGGATTCAGGGGTCACTCAGAAAAAGGATGAGGGAAAGCAGCCACCAAAAGTGAGTCCAGAGAATTTGAATACCTCCCAGACCAAAGAGGGCCACAAACAACAAAATAACCAGGGTAAGCCACCAGGGAAACCCCATCAGGCTAGTGTACCTTCTGGTCACAAACCAGGAGGAAGTCAGAACAAGCCACCATTCCAGAGAGCATTTGGAACATGCTATATCTGTGGTGCAACTGACCACATCAAAGGAGATCCCAGATGTAAGGGTAAACCTACATGGATCAGCACAGTCTCCTTAGCCTTCACTCCTGAGGAGGAAGTACAAGTGGCTAGTGCTCACTTTGAAGTCTTTGCTGAAGAACCCTTGGGTCTTCAAGCAACTGTATACTTAGAGCCTATGGGTCTGGTTAGCAACCATAATAGGGAAATCTATGACTCCCTACCAGCAAACTCTAAAATATATTATATGGACAGTGTTCTTGTCAATGGCCAGGATACTCCTGCCAGGAGAGACACTGGGCGAGCAGGACAGTAGTGGATGAAAGCTTTTTCAAACCTGAGGATGTGGCTAAGGCACCCAAAGGTCCCACTAGAAATTCTGGAGGCCCTGTCCAGATGGTTCCTATTCTATCAGCCCTCATTCAGTGTAATACATGACAGTGAGGATCCCTGTCAGTGTTCAGACTGAGGTGCCTGGGAGAGACCTGTTGGGAAATGATCTAAAAACTCTAGGAGTCGTATCCAGTACCCCCAGGCCTCCCAGTATGGAGATGCAGAACCTAACCAAATTGGCTAGAGAGGCCACCTTAAGGGACCACGCTAAGCCTGTGGGAACCTCTACTGAGAACCCTAATACAAGCCCTGGTGTTAGTGAGTTGACCTCTAAATTTCAGGCTAAAATATGAGGGAAATGGGAGCCCAACCCAAGCTCCATCTGTCATGACCCACAGAACGTGCCCCTTCTGGACTTCCTGGTCCTTGTCACGGCGGGGCTTGCATTCATTGTTTCTCCCAACATGGCCGTATCACGTGACACGACTCGCACCAGCCTTCACGGTGGATGTAGTACGTTCCATAAGTATGCCACGGCCCCGCGCGTCTCAACGCTATTGCGAAGTAGCGACCAGACGTGTGCTCCGTAGCTCCCGGTATTGTTTCCCTTGCTTCTTCCACTCTAACCCAATTAAAGTCCCGTTCCTTCCTTTCTTGATTCCTGGACTCGTGTGCTAGTTGCGCACCCTGTTATTTCCTGGATTCCTGGACCCCTGCATCCCAGTACTTGAACGCACGCTGGAGTCGGAAGAGACTCGTGCAGCCTTATTCAAGACTCGAGCAGTATGCAAGAAGTCATTGATCAAGAAATCCAGCAAAGATCGAACTCAGGTGAGAAGGGGGGGAACTCCTTGACAGTTTGAGACGCCAACCGAACGAACTCGATATAGACATGGAAGCGGCCGTCCAGGACCAGATGCGTGGCATGCAAGAGCTATCAACCGAGGTGCAGAATCTAAAGGCGGAAAACGCTGCTCTCAAACAACTAGTTCTATCCCGCGATTCTGCCACAAAAGAAAGTGTATTGCTGGGCGGTATAGTGGACATATATGATGGCTCACCAAAAACCCTTCGAGGATTCCTGGATTAATGTTTGGTTCACTTTACTTTTAAGCCCTACTACTTTTCAACTCCCAGGGCTAAAGTGGGCTTCATAATTTCCCACCTTTCAGGAAACGCCTTAACCTGGACCACGCCCCTCGTTAATTCCGGCGACGTTCTTCTAGATGACTATGATGGCTTCATACAAGCCCTTAAGACCATGTTTGACAGTCCAGAACAGGTCTATAGTGCCCAGGAACGCCTGTTAGACTTTCAGCAAGGATCCCAGGATATGCTCACCTATGTTACCCAATTCAAGCAGTTAGTCAAGGAAGCTGATTGGTCCCCGGAGGCGAGTTTTACCTTTTTCAGGAGAGGACTGAATGAGGAAATTAAGGATGAGTTGGCCAGAGTGGCTCGCCCAAACTCATTACAGACACTAATGGACCTTGCCATGCAAATAGATTTTCGTATCCAGGAAAGAAAGGCAGAGAAGAAGAAATCCAAAGCTAATCCTCCAAAGCCGTCCTTTGAGAGCACCACCAAGGCGGACTCAAACCCAGGCTCAATCTCTGAACCAGAACCCATGCAGATAGGAGTCTTCCGTGGACCTATATCCCCGCAAGAAAGAATGAGAAGGATTCATACGGGGTTGTGCATGTATTGTGCCTCAGACAAACACTTAGTTAGGGAGTGTCCTCTGGCCCCTCCTCGGCGTTAGGGAAACGCCAGCTCCCGATCCTAGATGGGGCGGAGCTTCGGGAGAAAGATATTTGCTCCACATCAATGTTCACACTTAAGAAACACACAGTTTTTTGTTGAAGTATACGTTTTGAAAGAGCAACATGTCTCCAAGTAACCTTATAAGCATGCGTGAATGCACTGCACCGTGCTAAAAAACACTTGTTTGATCATAGTGGATCAGGTGTTTGCCGCTTGCTAGATGAACAGAAATATCATTTTAATTGGTTTTCTCTATTAAGCGGGTGCTAATGTTAAGAACAAGAAACGAGAAGGATGGTTGTCTATTCTTCAATCAATTTCTCAATTTTTCAATTATTTCTCTCAATATTTTAGTTAAAATCATAGGGGATCCACAGAGTTGTTCATATTGGGGATCCAAAGAACCAAATGCACTGACTCCAGGTAGTCTTGTTGTACTCTTGGGTCAGGTCTTTTTATAGCCGACCGGTTTCTGTGATGAAAGGTGGTTAGACCACATTCATCAGGGCTTTTGTGGTGGGCTGGTAAGTAGAAACCCTCTCCTTTACTGGTGCAGCGTTAATCTGCATTGATAATACTCCTCCACCCTGTCCGTGTTGCTGGTTGTGCACAGCGGGTAAATGGCGGCCTGAGACCTGCTGCTTGAGTCTGGGTCTGGCGAGCCGCGAGCAAGGGTTCTCAATTCCATCCTTGAACTCTCCTGGACAAAACAATACAAGCCTTCCTGTCGCCTTCCAAGAATAAGACCTATCCCATTCTGGCCTTGGTGGACTGCGGAGCTATGGGAATTTTCATTGATCAAGACTGGGTTGTTAGTCATCATATTCCGTACGAGACACGAAGCACCATGCAGCCGGTGGAAGCAATCGACGGAAGACCCCTCTCTTCTGGACCCATAAGCCTGCAGACAAAAGAGATCCAACTTTCCATAAACCATCACCAAGAGCGGATTACATTCGACATCATTAAGTCAGCCCATTACCCCTTGGTATTGGGTATGCCCTGGTTACAGAAGCACAATCCGTATATCAATTGGACAGCAGGATCACTACTCCTAGGCTCAGAGTTTTGTATGTCCCACTGTCTAATCCTGGATCCGTCCTCGACACCCCTTAAAGAACCACCAAGAGACCTGAAAACACCACTCATGGTTTCTAATATCATACAAGTCCCAGAGGCCTATCAGGGATATGCTGATGTATTTTCAACTGTCATAGTCCAGGCCTTACCCCCTCACAGACCTGAAGACTGTGCCATAGATACAGATCCCTCAGCAGTGATTCCTTTTAGCAGAATGTTCATTCTTTCCGAACCTGAGAAAAAGGCCCTCAAAGAATACCTGGATACCAACCTTGAAAACGGCACCATAAGACCCTCAAAATCTCCAGCGGGTGCTTCATTGTTCTTTGTTCCCAAGAAGGACACCAAGGAACTTAGACCTTGCCTCGACTATCGTGGCTTAAATCAATGCACCCTCAAAGATCAGTACCCACTACCCCTGATCTCGGATATCCTAGAAGCTGTGAGAAGCGCCGTAGTATTCACAAAGTTGGATCTCCGGGGTGCCTATCATTTGATCCGTGTCCGGGAAGGAGACGAATGGAAAACAGCCTTTAGAACACCCTTTGGTCACTATGAATATCTAGTCATGCCCTTTGGACTAGCTAATGCCCCCGCAGTTTTTCAACATTTTATGGACAGGGTGTTTTCTGACATGTTATTCATTTTTGTCATTGTCTATCTGGATGACATATTGACCTTTTCCAAGGATCATCTAAAGCCTGAAGAGCATGCAAAGGCAGTACTGCAACGACTCCGTGAACACAAACTTTTAGCAAAACCCGAAAAATGCTTGTTTCATGTTACTTCTGTTCACTACTTGGGATTCATCCTTAGCCCAGAAGGAATTGGTATGGACCCTTCAAAGGTAAAGGCCATACTGGCATGGCCTGCTCCCACATCTGTGAAACATGTTCAATCCTTCCTGGGGCTTTCCAACTTCTACCGGAAGTTCATTTCTACCTTTTCCGAGATTGTCCAGCCGATTGTTGCTCTCTTGAAGAAAGACACTCCCTTTATCTGGTCTACACCGCAAGACAAAGCATTCCAACGATTGAAGACAGAGTTCACGCAAGCCCCCATCCTGGCCCAACCAGACATAAATCGCCCATTCCTGGTGGAAACGGATTCCTCTAACTATGCCATAGGAGCGGTCTTGAAACAGGAACTTTAGGATAAACTGGAACACCCCATTGCTTACCTCTCACAAACCCTGACTCCCAGTGAGACACACTATTCCGTCCTGGAAAAGGAACTGTTAGCCATCCACCAGGCCTTCACTGATTGGCGACATCTACTTCTGGGTGCTAGATATCCAGTTCAGGTCCGCACGGACCTTCTCAATCTTCAAATTCTACAATCATTGGAGTGCAGGAACAGTCAGGTGCGTTGGGCCTACTTCTTTGCCCAATACCAATTCCAAATCACTAATGTTCCCTGATCACAAAACATGATTGCTGACGCCTTATCTCAATGTCCTGACTATGTAACTACTGAAGACAAGGCCTATCCTAAGATGTTTCCCCACACGATCTTTGTAGCTCAAGCAGTCAACCTCCTGGAAGAAATTTGAGTACAAACCCAATTGTCTGACCTCTGGAAGGATATTTCAAGGAAGAATCCATGGAACCTAAGACTTAAGGAAGGATACTTATTCAAGGACAATGCACTGGTCATTCCTACAAAGAAATTACAACAAAGAATTATAAACCTCTGTCATGATACCCTTCACTCCGGACATCGTGTCATAACCAACACCCTCCATTTTATACAAAGACAGTTTTGGTGGCCTGGAATGAAGACCGACGTACAGCAGTACATCAAAGCTTGTGCTGTCTGCAGTCAAAACAAACATGATAACAAGAGACCGGCGGGTCTTCTAATGCAACCATCGCTGCCAACAAGGCCATGGGAATTCATTGTTACAGACTTCATTGTGGAATTACCACCTTCCCGAGGGTACACGAGCATCATGGTTACCATAGATTTGTTCACTCATATGGCTCATTTTAAAGCCCTGTGTAAGTTACCATCCTTGTCCGAAGTTGCTGGAATCTTCCTGGAACACATATTTTGTTTACATGGACTCCCTTCCAAGATCATATCTTATCGAGGACCTCAGTACGTCTCTCAATTCTGGAAACATCTCTGTCGCATTCTGGGAATCCAACGCGCCCTCTCATCTGGTTATCATCCCCAGACCAACGGGGCCACAGAACGTGCTAATCAGACCCTGGAACAGTATCTTCAATGTTTCGCCACCAAGGTTCAGGATGACTGGTCGCTCCTGATACCCGTGGCTGAATTCGCCGACAACAATTCGGACCATTCAGTAATTAAGACCAGCCCCTTTTATTGTAGCCAAGGTTTCCATCCATCAGTTCTACCCTCTGTTCTCCCTCATCCTACACCAGTACCTACTGTCGACTCCTGGATTGAAACCCTCATCAACTTACACCAAGAGGCCAAAGAAAATTTAGAGAAGGCCAGAACACAGAAGAGGTATGTGGATTTAAAAAGGAGACCAGGTCCTTCTTATGCAATCGGTGATCAAGTCTGGTTGTCCTCGAAAATACTACCCCGGCATCTACGGCCAAACAAGTGGGCCCCTCGGTACTATGGTCCATTTCCCATCAAGGAAATTATCAACCCAGTTTCATACCGGATTAGTCTACCAGACTCTTGGAAGAAAATTCACCCAGTATTCCACACATCCTTATTAAAACCCTACCACCAATCCTCCTGGAAATCCCACCGACCTCCTCCTCTACTGGTCGACAACCAATTGGAATATGAAGTATCTCGAATATGTGACTCCAGGTATAAACAGGGTCAGCTTCAATACCTGGTTGAATGTAAAGGATATCCTCCTAGTGAAAGAACCTGGGAACCACTTTCTAATCTCAAGATCCCTCGACTACTCAGAGGATTTCACCTTATACACCCGGGCAAACCTGGTGGAACAGGTTTTCGGAGGAGGCATGCTGTCATGACCCACAGAACATGCCCCTTCTGGACTTCCTGGTCCTTGTCACGGTGGGGCTTGCATTCATTGTTTCTCCCAACATGGCTGTATCACATGACACGCCTCGCAACAGCCTCACGGCGGACGTAGTATGTTCCATAAATATGCCACGCCCCCGCGGCCCTGCGCGTCTCAATGCTATTGCGAAGTAGCGACCA
Organism: Ambystoma mexicanum; assembly: GCF_040938575.1. Taxonomy (NCBI): domain Eukaryota; kingdom Metazoa; phylum Chordata; class Amphibia; order Caudata; family Ambystomatidae; genus Ambystoma; species Ambystoma mexicanum. Next base: position 970,275,581 of record NC_090934.1, read on the forward strand.
GACGTGTGCTCCGTAGCTCCTGGTATTGTTTCCCTTGCTTCTTCCACTCTAACCCAATTCTAGTCCCTTTCCTTCCTTTCTTGATTCCTGGACTCATGTGCTAGTTGCGCACCCTGTTATTTCTTGGATTCCTGGACCCCTGCATCCCGGTACTTGAACGCACGTTGGAGTCGGAAGAGACTCGTGCAGCCTTATTCAAGACTCGAGCAGTACGCAAGAAGGCATCGATCAAGAAATCCAGCAAAGATCAAACTCAGGTGAGAAGGGGGAACTCCTTGACACCATCATTGTTCCCCCAGTTTTAGAGTCTCTGACTCCCCCTGCTTCTGGGGAAGAGGAGGATAGACCAACTGTACCCCTACCTAGGCCTAAGAGAACTGGTAATTCTCAGTGCTGGTGGAAAACCAGAAAAGAAAAATCTAAGGCCAAAAACCTTCAGACTGTTGGACCTTCTACTGAAGACTCCAACCCAAATCCTAGTATTGGGAGTGAGACTCCTAAAGTAGGTAAGGTAAGATCTAAGAGGAATGGGAAGCAGGTAGATTGCCTAACCCCAACCCCTCCAACCAAGAGGCCTGAGATCCAACCTGCTCCCAACAGAGAGGTGGTGAGGAACCTTGGAGGCCCCTCTAGATCTAAGGGAATCCTTTATAAGGACCCCTTGAAAAAGCCTAACACAGGTTCAGAGGTTGTACCAACTTCTGAGGGACTGGTCAACCAGATCCCCTATAGATTTAACAAGGAGGATGTTCCTCAAAGGGTTTGTAGGTCATATAGCTTACAAAGAAAAACCTTTGATTTATCTATTGAACACAGATCAAGGTGTCACCACCAAACTGCTGATGGTATCTCTAGGATGTTTGTAACCATCTAGAGGTATGAGATTCATCCAGAAGTGGATTCAATCCTCCTGTCCCTTAGTCCTGGGGGAGTGGGGGAGTGTTAGGGAGAATTCTCTTATAAGGCTAATTTCCCATACCTAGCGAGTCCCCCAGCAGCTTTGTTGGATTTTTGAGGTTTGTTTTTTATCTCCTGCTAAGAGTGAGACTCTTTTCTTCCCACTCTTAGGCATGATTTGAGGTATGTCTCTGACTTTTTGTGTACTTATGGACTATGGGGTCTTTTACTCCACAGGGCATCATCTGTTTTTTGTGTATGTTTTACACAGCACCCTCAGTGCAGTAACACAGGGGTGTCATTGTGACCCCCAAACAGACTCCATACCCTGGGACTGACTACTGTCTCCCAGGGCATGTAAAGTCACCATTGACTTTGCTAGTCCAAAATTGTGAACAGAACCAGTACAAAGCATCATATTGTGGAAGTACTGGAAGGGGTTAATTCGATTGCCCCTGGGTCTGTTTCCAAGGGGGCACTGTCCAGTCCCCTCTTGTCGAGTTTCTGGCTGGTGGCAGTGGTTACCACGCAAAATATTCCAGCAGAATATTTCCTATGGGATTTTTCCATTGATTTTAAACGCACCACTTTTTGGTGCAATGTTAAAGATACCGCTGGTTTATTTATTTAATATTAAATCAATGGTTGGGTCTTTTCGCCAGAACTCTTTTCTAAAATGGCGTTCGTGTCCGTCTCTGTAACTCCAACCAAGGTCGGGCCCTTTGTTCCACTTTTTGGCGGGCTTCTCCACAGAAGCCTTCCAACTGGTGCCACTCTGTCGGGGTTCCACAGGATTTGTGGGTGGGGGAATTGGCACCCTGGACTGTGTTGCCTAAACAACTCAAGTCGCACTCTGTTCTGATTGGCCCAGTGGTGAGCCGCCCATGTTTGAGTGACAGCTGGGCTGTTGAATGGGGTTTTTTCTGCATAAAAGAAGGGCTTTTGGGACTGGAACTTCAGAAGTCGCCACAGGACCTAAGAATCCGAAGAGGGAAGAAGCTGAGCCATCTGCAACGACGACATCACCGGTGGAGCCCTGCTGCAACAAACTCACCACTTTCCCAACGACAAGAGAAGATCTTCTGCTGGACAAGTCTTCTTCCTTTGAGCTGGTGGGATCAACCAGTTCGCCCCTTTCGCCTTCCAAAGACGTCTCTTGGTCGAATCGCCCGTGCCAAGCACCCCGGCGGCCGGATAGCCAAGCTTCACCACTTTGACAGTGAATAAAAGGAACGCACCTTTTAACCGACGAACTCCGCGGCTGGTTTCATCCCTGTGCAGTGCCTCGACTCCAAGTTTCCTCCTCAACGAAATCCTCTCTTCCCCTGGTCGAAACAACGAACTGCAACCACTGTCAGGAACAACTGCCACCGCTGGAGCTTCCTTTTTCTTTAAAGGTACTGTGTTCTGCCTGGCATCCCTTTCCACGGATTGCTAAAAGTGACCCTTAAATCCTTGGCTTTCCAACTGGGTTGGCCCCAGACCTTCTAACTTTACTTCTTGAAACACCCCAACCTCTTTTGAACATTCTGCAAAGACTTTTAGTGCATTTTAAACTGTGTGATCTTTGGGCACATTTCGCTTTGCTCCATTTAAAGTGGGCCTGGCCTATGAACTTTGGCTCTACAGTGTATACTGCCTTGACTCCCTTGCTTTGAACTTCGAAAAGTGTTGGAAACTGTTTTATTTTCATGCCCTGCCTTTTTCTCTCCCTTTAACTTAACTATTGGAGTGCCATCTAGGTTACGCACTCACATCTGTTTTAACAAATAGTGGTGTTTTAACTCTGACTTGTCTATTAGTTATCAAGGGAGGTGTTTATACTTTACCTGACTGTGTTTTAACTTGCTTGTGATTTAGAGTGCTAGTGTATTACCTAAAGTGTGTTTTAAATAAATAATTATATACTTTTGATACAAAGCTCTGGTCAGTGTTTGTTTGCTCTACTGTGTTTTTGGCCCTTTTGTGTATACTCTATGTACTGCCCTACTCTTCTTGAGGGAAGTCTGACTGCTCAGCCACAGCTACTAGGTAAATCTGGGTGGTGCAGACTGCTACCAATTGGGTTTACTGCTTAATCCTGTAGTCTTAATCTTTTTGCAGTGTTCCCCAAGGGAACTGCACAGAATTTTGCCAAGCACTGTGCCTACCCAGGCACCAACATGAACACAGGCAATGGAGGGTCAGCAGGCACCTCGGAGCAGTGCAGGTGCTGTATGCCCCTGACAAATGTCATCACGTCCGAGGCCATACTGACAGAGTGCACTAGGCATGGTGTCAGGAGGAACATATGAATGCCGTTTTTTCTGTATTCCTTCAATACGAGAGGCAGCTGCTGGCAGAGAGCCAGCAGGCAGGGGAGGCACAGGCGATGGTGGCCAGGGCTGAGGTGGTGCTGCGTCAGGCAGGAAGGCGGGCTGCCATCCTCGAGGTGACTTGCAGGTCGGCACGGGACACAGAAGCATCAGTTGTTCACCTGCAAGCCCACAAGGCAACAACGGAGGCCTGCCTGAGGGAGGAGGACATGGCCTGTGAGTCAGCCCTGGTCAAAAGGTTGTCTGAAATCGTTGAGGAGGACTAGTCCACTGCCTTTGGATATAGTTCTTTCGGTATAGGTTTCATTTATGTTTTTTTCTTTTCCCCCGGACTTCAGTGACATTCCTTCCCAGTTTTTCATGTATATACTTGTTTAGGAATAGGGTTCATTTCTGTTTTATTCTTTTACCCTGGACTTCTCGAACATTCCTTCCCTGTTTTTGTGATATAGTTTTGTTCAATACAAGTTTTATATGAGTACATTCCACGCTTCATGCAGTTCATTTGTCTGTCTGCATATTTGATTGTTTACATTTCACCCAGTGCATCTCTTCATTGCCATGTGTATTGTTTCGTACCTGTGTGTGTCATGTTGATGGTGTGTTATTTGCGGGTCGAGGGATGAACATGTGCCTGACATGTGGGAGTGAAGCCATCAGACGAATGGAGGCTGCGCTGGATGATTTTCAGTTTCCATTACATGTGCAGCATCACTGCATGTCTTTGGCATCAGCTTATCAGTGTGGTTGGCATGGAGTCTTCTTTTGTGTGTGTGATGATGTACATACAGGTATGGTTGCAGAGATGTCTGGATGAGTTATGTATTTTTTGGTTCACTCTCATTGTGAATGGATTGCCACCTGTTCATGTGTATTTGCATGATTTTGCATTGTTTTCATTTCAGGTCAAATGTTGTTCATGTGTCCCCTTTGCACATGATTGGGATTGTGTATGTGCCCACACTCTATTCACTGTAGTGTGCATTTTGCATTGTGGGTGCGGCAGTGAGAGATGAGCTCACTGCGGATGGGTGGCCTAGACACATCACTTGCGCATTTCTACTTTAATAGCTGTGTCACTCCCCTGTCAAGCTTACACGTCCACCAGCATGTGCAGTCACATGCTGCCTGCCCTCACGTCATGCTCCACTTCGGTAACTAGAATGAAGTTGTGTCCCATGTTTGCTGTTTCTGTGTGGCAGCACACATTTCCTGTCTCAATGAGACATGCACTCTCTGACTGGCCACCCATCACCCATGCACATGCTTATCATGTTGTCATCCCTGATAGGGACTTTGCCACCCCTACCACCCAGGCTACTTATGCTCAGGAAGTAATGCGCCTAGTCATTATTCATGGATCTGCCCAATATTGGATTCTGTGTGCTTCTGTCCTCAACACACATTCACTTGCTGTGCTTTGATGCCTTCGCAGTGACCCATGGCCAATATGCACATGCCACTTTGCATTGCATTCACATGTCACATGTGGATGGGGTGGCCACAGTGTTGTTGGTGGAATATTGTACTATCCAATTGAGGTGCTGCAGATTCAGGTCTGCCAGGGAGTGACAGGAGATGCTCCAGTCCTGGATTGCTCTTCAGTGCTTCCAGTTGATCGTGTTGGTGGTGAAAATGTTGGAGGTCTGCTTCATGGTGGAGGCACAACAGAGGTTCAGGCGAGTTGCAGCTATACATTGGACTGGCAGGGTGGCAGTCTGTCAGGGGGCTGCCTGGTGTGGTGTCGGATGTGATGGGGGCTGGTGGGTGGTATCTGGGCTTGAGGGGACTGGCTGGTGTAGTGTCAGAGGTGAGTGGGTGATGTCTGGGCTTGAGGAAGCTGCCTGGTATTGTGTTGGAAGGTGAGGGGGTTGGTGGGTAGTGTCTGGGCTTGAGGGAGCTGCCTGGTGTAGTGTCAGAGGTAAGGGGGCTGGTGGGTGGTGTCTGGGCTTGAGGGGGCTGGCTGGTGTAGTGTCAGAGGTGAGGGGGGCTGGTGGGTGGTGTCTGTGCTTGAGGGGGGCTGATGTGCAGTAGGGGTATATGCCGTCAGTTTGGGTGTCTTGGGAGTAGCGGGGCAGTTTGCAGTTCGCAGTGGTGCAGCTGTTCTTTAAGAGGGAGCTTGCTCGCATTCGCAGGGAACCAGCCTTGACTTACGAGGAAGCTTGCGCGTCTTCGCAGGGGTGTAGTTTTGACTTATGAGCGTGCTTGCACGTTTTTGCAGGGGTGCAGCATTGACTTATGAGGGCGCTTGCACGTTTTTGCAGGGGTGCAGCCTTGGCTTACGAGGGAGCTTGTGCGTTTACACAGGGGTGCAGTCTTGACTTACGAGGGGGCCTGCACATTTTTGCAGGGGTGCTGGATGGTGGGGCAGGGTGGACGCGAAGTTTTGCACAAAGGTTGGTCTATTGCTATGTTTTTGGTTTGTGTGGGGGCGTATTGTGGGTGTTCCACACACAGCTAGGTTTTCTGTGCGGTGTAAGGAAGGCAAGGTATCAAGAATAGACAGACACAAGTGAACACACTTCAAGGGTGTTTATTAAACTGTATAGGTAGGTGGGAAAAACACCTAATCTTAATCTAAACCTAAATCTAAGAAGGGAGCAAGCTAAGACCATCAAATAATAATAAGGCAGTCCTAGTGGCGTCTTGTCAAAATAAAAGGGCCTATACTAAAAAAATCTATTGTCAATCCTTACAACTAAATAGATAAAGAGTGTGGGATAGTGTTCATAAAAACGAAAGAACTGTTCACAAATGATAAGTCAGGATGTGGTAGCCTGGGGTCTACCTTCCCCACGTTTTGAGCACAGAACAAGGTGGGGTTCGTGAGTACAGCACACTCTCGAGCTTTCCCAGCGCAAGATGACAGTTCCACTTCAGGTATCAGGACCTTTGGTGGTTAAGTCTCTTTTCTACAAAAAGTCTCTTGCCTCCGAGGACCTGATGGATTTCAAAAATAACAAACAAAAAGTTCCTTTCCAATGTATGTTGGGTGATGGCTTCATACCTGGGTCCCCCTCTTCCTGGCTCAGTCCCTTCCCAACTGTTTGCCTCTCTTTGGGGGATGATTCTTCACCCCTGTATCCCCCTCTTCTGGGCTCAGACCCCTCTCGAATGTCAGCCTCCCTCCGCCGGGTTCACTATGGATTGCATGCAAAGATATTTTCACCTTTCGTATTCAAAAAATGTCTTTTTAAACAGTTTGCTGTGGACATACCTCTGTCGGATTCATTCTTTGTCCTCACAATGTTCATCCGGCATCATGCTTCACCCAGTTCAGTAGGAATCCCACTGTTGGGTTCACTCCTGCCAATCTTACAGTTCCTTTGCTTCCCTTGGTTTCTAATCGTTCACCGGTCAAAGACTTTCAACTGTATCAAGGATTTTGCAAGACCCCTGTATAACCACTTTGACCTTTCTTTTGCTGCTCTCCTACAGCTTTCTGGTATGACATGCATTACTCACCGTAATAGCATTTCTGATGATTGTATCTGCTTAGATTCACATGCTGTGCCTATGGTCTGAAATCTAGTGGTAACCGCAGAGTATTGCATCTTGTCTTTCAGGGTCCTAAAGGGGACGTCCGCATAGGCGTGTCTGTAACACTAGCCCTATCGTGACGTGTAGTGTACCCAAAAACCCTCACGCGCTCAGGTCTCTCAGATTGTATTATTTCTGCCATGAGGGAGCCCAAGGCTATTGGGAGTGAGTACATGAAGAGAGAAAGTAGTAAGACATCTATGTTCCTTCCACCCCGAGGGGGGAGGCAGGGAGGGCGCATGTGAATCTAAGCAGAGACAATCATCAGAAATGCTATTACGGTGAGTAATGCATGTCTTCTGATGCTTGTTAATCTACTTAGAATCACATGCTGTGCATAGACTAGCGAGCAGTACCTGGAGTTGGAGGTGGGTTATGAGAAGGAACAGTAGAGAAAAGATGTCTTAATACTGCTTGTCCCACCTGAGAGTCCGATCTAGAATGAGTGTCTAGGCAATAGTGTTTTGTAAAGGTGTGTACCGAACTCCAGGTTGCCGCTTTGCAAATGGACTCTAGGGGAACATTTGCAATGAATGCTATGGAAGGCCCAGTGGCCCGAGTACAGTATGATCTAGGCTTGAAGGGCAGTTCTCTCTTAGCAAGAGTGTAACACAGTGTGAACCATTTGACAATCCACCTTGAGATAGCTGATAGAGACAGGAACCCCTTCCCTGCCAGCCGCCACTGAAACGAAAAAATTGGTTTGTTTTTCTCAGTAGTTTCGTTGTTTCCAGATAGAACATGACCACCCTGCGCACATCTAGTGTGTGTAGGCTTCTTTCGGCCATGCTAGTGGGATTCTGGAAGAAAGTGGGTAGTTCGATCGATTGGTTCACATGGAACTTCGAGATGAATTTAGGTGCAAATTTGGGACGAGTGCGCAGAACTACCTTATCCCTGTGGACTGTAACAAAAGGGTCTAGAACAGAAAGGGCCTGTAGTTCGCTAACCCTTCTAATAGAAGTGAAGGCCACTAAGAAGGCCGTCTTGTAAGTAAGGTCCTTTAGACTTGCTTTATGCATTGGCTCATAGGGAGATCCCATGAGTTTGGTTAAATCCACATTTAGATCCCATCCAGGAGCTGGGTGAGAAATGGGGGGATGGATTCTCTTAATCCCGTCCATAAAGGCCTTAATAACCAGTATTTTTCACCATGACACTTTCTGTTGTGACGTGGTGTAGGCTGAGAGAGCAGCAAGATGAACCTTTAGGGAATTAAAGACCAGTCCTGCACCTAACAAATGGGTTAGGTACAGCACAATGTGTGTGGGTGAGCAATCGATGGGATTGATGCCCTTGGTATTACACCAGATGACAACACGTTTCCATTTACTGGAATAGCAATAGCGGGTGTTAGGTTTCCTAGCTTCCCTGAGAATGTCATGCATCTCTGAGGGAGCTGAAGGTGTTCAAACTCTAAGACCTCAGGAGCCAGGCTGCTAAGTTCAGAGTTTGTGGGCATGGGTGTAGGGTCTGCCCCCCTTTCCTGAGACAACATGTTGTACGGGCAGGGTATTTTAATGGTGGGGAGAAGGACATTTCCATTAGATGAGCGGTACCAGGGTTGGCGGGCCCACATAGGGGCTACAAATATCATGGTGACTGGTTCCTGGTGCATCTTGTGCACTATCTTGTTGAGTAGGGGAGTCGGGGGGAAAAGCGTACAATTTCCCTGACCATGTTATCCAGAGTCCGTTCCCCTTGGAGAGGTTCTGGGGGTACCTGGAGGCGTAGTCTTGGCATTGGGCATTCTCCTGAGTTTCGAACATGTCGATCTCTGGGAAGCCCCATTCTGCGAAGACGTTGGAGACGATGTCTTTGTGCAGATGCCATTTGTATTCTACAGGCAGTGGGAAATCTCCGCTGAGCACGTCTGCCAGAAGATTGAGTTCCCCTGGAACGTGTTGGGACAACAGAAACATCTTGTGTTTGAGAGCACGCATCCAAATGTGTTGGGATAGCTTGGATAGCCCTTGAGAGTGTGTGCCCCCTTGTTTGTTTAGGTAATACATGGCTGTGGTGCTGTCTGTCAGAACCAGAACTGTCTTCCACTGAAGTGGAGTCTGAAAGGCTTTCAGTGCCTTGAACACTGCTAATAGCGGATTTATATGGTTGGATGCTTCTTGTGGGGACCACACTCAATGCGCTGTCTGCTGAAGTAGGTGAGCCCCCATCCCCTGAGAGATTCTTCTGTCGTGAGAGTGGGTTCCACTACGGGGGTGGTGAAGGACTTCCCCATAAAGAGGTTTTCCCTCGACCACCACTGCAGAGAGAGAATGAGGGCTGGAGAGACAACTACCAGATCTTCCCATTGTCCGCTGGCCTGACACCACTGGCTGTTGAGCCACTCTTGCATAGGACGCATGTGCAGGCGCGCGTGGGGAACCAAGTATATGCATGACTCCATCATACCTAGCAGCCGCATGGCCTTGCGTACCGTCAACTCCCGACTGGCTACATATTGAGGAATCTGAAAAAGCATGTTCTGAACCCTCTCGTTGGAGGGGAAGACGAGGCCGTCCTTTGTCTGGATCAGAGCCCCCAGAAATTGTTTTACTTGACTGGGGACTAGACTGGACTTCTTCTCGTTGATAGAGAATCCCAGACTGAACAGAAGGTCTACGGTCTTCTGGGTGTACAAAAAGCATGTGTCGCAAGAGTCCCCTATTATGAGCCAGTTGTCGAGGTAAGGGTAAACCAGGACAGATAGTCTGCGCAGGTGTGCTACCACTACTGCCAGGACCTTTGTAAACACCCTTGGCGCCAAGGCAATGCCGAAGGGGAGCACCTTGAATTGGTAATGCCTGTCCTCTATCATATACCTTAGATATTTCCTGTGCGCTGGCAAGATTGAAATATTAAAGTATGCATCTTTCATGTCCAATGTTGCCATGTTGTCCCGCTGTTTCAACAGTGGGATCACTTCCTGTAGCGTTACCATACAAAACTTTTGAGGTTTTATAAATGTGTTCGCTGGGCGCAGGTCTAGAACAGGGCGCATGGTCAGGTCCTTTTTGGGTACAAGGAAGTACACTGAATAAATACCCTTGTTTACCTGAAGAATAGGGACGGCTTCTATGGCATCCTTTCCCAGAAGCACTTCTACCTCTTGATTCCGGATCTGCAGATGGTCCGGCGAGAGGCGTCGTGAATGTGGCAGTCTGAACTGTGGTGGTCAGCGAATTCCACGCAGTACCCGTGGGCGACATCTTTATGACACACTGGTCTGAAGTTATCCCCTCCCATGCTGCGAGGAAAGATGTTAAACGCCCTTGACCGGGGTGACATGGGAGGGGACCTGGATCCATTGGTCCTTTCTGACCAGAGGTTGCGGCTCTTCTGGGGCTGGAGCCTCTGACTTTCCCACGTCGTTGACCCCTAGGTGGGTAGTTGGCAGGGCTTCCGGATGTTTGTCCAGAGTTCCAGTTTCCCGTATTGTAGTTGTTTTGACCTGCACGGGATTGGCCTCGAAAGGACCGAGAGAACCACCTACCCTTTGGGGGGAAGGCTTCGGAGTTATTTGTTGTAACACTTTACCGAACAGATTGGTCTCTTCTATGGGTTTGTTAATAAGGGCAGCCTGTGTTTCAGGCTTGAACCCAGAGTAGTGTGCCCTGGGCCAGGGACCTGCCTGCCATCTCAGCAGTGTCCAGAGTGTTTTTAATTATATTCTGATTTGCCTGGCTGCCCTCTGCCACGATGGTGAGAAGTCTGGACCTAGCGGGCTCAGCAACCTTCTGGAGACCTTCTTGTACAAGGTTTCATTGTGCGTCTGCATAACTGGCAAGCAGTGTAGTGTTATTCGCTATGAGTGTGGTGTATGCAGCTGCCGAGGTAATACATTTACCTAAGGCGTACAACCTTTTAGATTTCTTATCCGGAGGTGCCTCCCCTGTAGCAAGGGGTAACCCTGCCTGTTTCCGGGTGGTAGTGACTACCAAGGAGTCAGGGGTGGCGTGACCTTTAATATATTGAGGGTCCGTAGGAGCTGGCCGAAAGTTTTTACACTCTTGGATTCACTGCTTGGGTCTGAGCTGGTGTGACCAGGGAGGGGGCCAACCTTCTTTTAACAGAGTTCAGGAGGGGTATGTGTGATTCTGGTCAATTACCCGACTTTGCTCGACAATTGTGTTGGGATATGTCAGGTAAACAGCTCTGGTGTTAGTCCGTTGTCTTTCGTATTGTGCAAAAGTGTTTGTTTTGGAAAAGCGGGGGTAGAGTTTGAGTATCCTCCTCTTCCTTGGTGACCTCAACATTCACCTCGATTCTCCCTGTCCCTCATCTCTGCTCTTTTGCAACCTCTGCGATTCCCTCTCCCTCTCTATCCTCCCCTCTAGCCCGATGCACTCAGCAGGACACACACTTGATGTCTTGATCTTCTGTGGCCTCCCCCTCTCTATCCCTCTGACTACTCCTCTCTCCTGGAGTGACCACTGCCTTCTCTCCTCTCATCTCTCACTCTCTTCCCACCAAGCCAAGCCACCTCAACACTGCCATCTACCTTCTTGGACATCAGACGTATGAAGCGTGTGTCAGTTAAGGCTTTCACTGCCACCTTCTATCTCCCCCAATCTTCCTCTTGCTGACTCACACCCGGACGTAACCCTGTCCCTGCTCTACTCTTCTATTTCTGATACTCATGATGCTCTTGCCCCTGTTATGAGGATCCGTTTGAAGTCCAAAGCCAAGTGCAATTCCTGGCATGACTCCGACCTATCTACACTTAAACGCAAGTGTAGGGCGGCAGAGAGGAAATGGAGGGCTTCTTGTTCATCCTCTAACAAACTGGACTGTCAGCTGCTCCAAAGGCAATACCGACTCTCTGTCCGCACCAAGAAGAGAGTCCACATTCAAGCCTGTGCCTCTGCGACATCTAACAACTCAGCCAAACTCTTTAAAATTTCCAAGGAGCTTGCCAACCCTACTGCAGTCTCTACGCCTCCTCTTGCCTCCCAGGCTCTCTGCAATGCCCTTGCCTCTCACTTTATCTCAAAAATCCAGGACATCCTGTCCACCTTCTCCTCCCCTCCCCCTCCTATTCCCTCTCAGTCTGTGCTTGCTGACCCCCCTTTAAACACCACCAAACCCTCCTTCTCTTCCTTTCCTCTCTTCTTCCCTGATGAGGTCGCTGGACAAGTCTGATCTATGAAAGCCTCGTCAAAACAGGTTCATCCCTGTTCCTCTAAAACCATCAAGGACCACATTGACACTCTCGCTCCGGCCCTTGCCGATTTTTGCAACCACTCCTTTGCCTCAGGATCCTTCCTTTCCCCTCTGAAGCACTCCTTTGTGCATCCTCTTCTCATGAAACCCACAGCTGATCCTTCCTATCTGGCTAACTATCGCCAATTTCCATTACTCCCTTTCTGGGCAAACTCCTGGAAAAGCTGGCCATCTCTCAGCTTAACCCTCATTCCGATTCTGTTGGTTGTCTCCATGACCACCAGTCTGGCTTCAGAGCAGCCAGAAGCACGGAAATTGCTCTCCTGAACATCCGCGAAGATCTGCTCTCCAACCTTGACTCTTAACATTTCTTCTGTACACATCCTACTCGATCTCTCTTCTACCTTCGACACGGTCAACCATATCATCCTGCTCAACCGTCTCTTGGTAACCTGGGTATCACTGATCAGACTCTGGCCTGGCTGACCTCTTTCCCCTCTGATCGACCCTCCCAGGTCCAACTTGGGTACTTCCTATCTTCTATCTTCCGCTCTACCTGTGGTGTTCCCAGGGGTCTAACCTCTCGCCCTGGCTTTTCAACCAATACTTGGCAACTGTTGCCCACTGCATTGCCATTTTCTGCTCAAATTTCCAGTGCTACACTGATGACACTCAACACATTTTCAGGCTGGCCTCGGCCACCTCCTTTCCCTCTGTCACCTCTGATTGCCTAACTGCCATTCAAGATTGGTGTGCCGCCAATTATCTTTGTCTGAATGCCAGCAAGACAGCGATCCTCCTCATTGGCACACCTTCACCATCATTTTCCCTCACTCTCTGGCCAGCCTCCCTTGGCCTTCTTCCTACCCCCATCTGCGAGGCTAAGAACCTCGGTCATCTTTGACTCCACACTTTCCTTCTCTGCCCACATCTCTGCAGTCTTTAAAAATTCAAACTACCTACTGCACCTCCTCAGAGGTACTCTGCCTTTCCTCTGCTTCCCCCAGAAGCTCACTGTCTCCCAAGCTCTGGTTCTCTCTTGGTTGGACTATTGTAACATCCTCTTTCTAAATCTACCTGCCTCTACTCTCCACCCTCAGCAACTAATCCAGAACAGGATTGCTAGACTTTTCCTTGGCCTCAAACCCTGCGATCGTATCTCTCCAGCCCTGAAATCTCGCCATTGGCTGCCATTGAATGCAAGTATTAAATTCGAAACCCTCTGCATTGTCCACAGGGCTTTCTGGGGCCTGGTTCCAAAATAACTTCAGCTATCCCTCCGCAAATACCTCCCCTCTCGTGCTCCCTCAGGGTCTGTCATTTTTCAAAGAAACGAGCTGGGGGTAGATATCTGTCTTCGGCTGGGGCCTCCCTCTGGAACAGCCTCCTTGCCACTCTAAAACTTGAGGAGAACCATCTCTGGTTCCGGAAGCACCGCATGACCTTCCTCTTTGCTTCTGCCTTCGCTCCCCCTCTCCCCTGCTGATCTGCTTTCTCTTGGCACTGTGCACCTGGCCACCCTCTGTCCCCTGGGTCCAGGTACCTGCTCACCCTGCCACCCTCCTGCACTGCCTCCTGGCCACCCCTTGCACTGGTGAATATTTTATTTATTTGCATTTGTTAAGCGCACGTGCAGCCCAAAAGGCATTGAGGCGCTGTTACAGAGGATACACATATTTAAGATTACATACGGGTGCCAGAGACTCTTAGTTACAATTTGGCAGGCATATAGGCAGTGGAGCATACATATTTAAATCACACAAAGTCTGGTTTTGATAGCCTTACAAATGGCTAGGTGGGACTCAATGAGTCTTAGGTGAGGAGGCAGGGCGTTCCAATGCGTGGCTGCTAGGGTAGGGAAACTGGAGCCACCAGAGCGCACTTTCCGAGAGGTAAACCTAACAATGGTGTTGGCGTAGATGGATCTGAGCGGTCTTGTGGCGGAGTGCCTGGTAATTCTGTTAGTCAGGGGGGGGGGGGGTAAGTTCGTGAAGGCATTTGTGGGTGAGGGCAAGAGTTTTAAAGACAATTCTTTCTTTAACCGGGAGCCAGTGTACTTGCCTTCTGATTTCTGAGATGTGGTTTCTCCTTGCTGTGCCGGTGGCTGCCCTTAGTACATTGTTCTGGACTAGCTGAAGTTTAGCGCGGTTTTTGTTGGAAGTCCCGACGAGAAGGGCATTACAGTAGTCAAGTCTTGATCCGATGATTGCCCTGGCAATCGTGAGGCAGCTTTGATGGGCCCAGAAGGGCCTGGCTGCGTTGAGGACTTTGGTGTAATAGGATGACGAGGCATTGATGGCATTGACCTGACAGGTCAGAGTCAAGGTAGACTCTGAGTGTCTTAACATGGTTTGAGACCTTAATTGGAATATTATCAATAGTGAAGGAGGCGTACTGTTCTCCAAGATTGCCGAGAGTGAAAGGCGAGCCAATAAGGAGGAGTTCGGTTTTTTCACTATTGAGGCAAAGCCAGTTCTCCGCCATCCAAGATTGGATGGTAGAGTAGATAGAGGAGAGGATGTTGGAGTCTGCTAGGTAGTTGCCCGTGAGTGGGTTGAGTACCTGCGTATTGTCCGCATAGTTGGTATATGAGATACCAAGGGAGTCCAGGATGCTAAACAGGGGCCTCGTAAAGAGGTTGTAGAGAGTAGGTGCGATACAGGATCCCTGGGGGACACCGCAAGTGAGGAGGCTGGGGGTGGCGGCGGCAACTTCAGAAAAGACTTTCATGGAGAAAGGAGGTGATCCATTGGCAGGCTTTAGGGGAGAAGTTGGCTTCGGTGGATAAGTGGTGACACAGAGTATTGTGGTCAACCAAATCGAACTCTGCGGAGAGGTCAAGGAGCAGTAGTAGGGCAGGTTTGCCTGCGTCTCTGAGATCATCCATTTGGTTTTTAAGGTCTAGGAGGGCCGTTTCAGTGCCATGCCGGGGGCGGAACCCAGATTACCGTAGGCCGAGGAGACGGTTGTCCTCTAAGAACTTCTTGACTTGCAGGTAAGCTGCTTTGTCCAAGATTGTGAGCAGGAACGGTACAGTCGTGATGGGCCTGTAGTTCCCCGGGACGGTTGGGTTGAGTGAAGGTTTCTTGAGAAGTGGGCGTACCCAGGTTTCCTCAAGTCCTAATGGGACATGGCCTGATTGGAAGGATGAGTTGATAAAGGCCGTAAGGAAGAGGGGTAGGCTGGGTGCGGAGTCTTTGGTGAGGCTGGCGGGGCAAGCATCACCTTTGCAATTGGAGGGTTTAATGGAATTGAGCAGGGTGATGACCTCTTGCTCGGTAATGTTTTTGAATTCGAAAAGCGGGGAGGACGTGGTCTTGGTGGGTGGCTTAGCGTGCATGTTCGCTATAATGTCGGAGAGGGCTTTTTGGTGGCCACGAATTTTGCTTTGGAGGGTGTTAAGCTTCTCTAGCATGGCAGATTGAATGCTATTACACCATTTGTCATCTTTAATGATTGAGGGGGGGGGGGCAGATGGTTTTTCGAGTTCCCTGAAAATGGTGAAGAGTTCCTTAGATCCAGACTTAGCGTCAGCGATCCGGGTGTTAAAGGAAGCAGCCTTTGCCAGAGTGATATTGGTCTTGTATGATTTGGAGATGGCTTTGAACTTCTCTTTAGTGGCTTCAGACGGGTTTGCTTTCCATGTGGATAATGCAATCCTCTTCTGTGCACGTTGGTCAAGGAGTTCTTTGGAGAACCATGAGTTGGTATGTTTGGCTTTTTTAACTTTTTTGAGAGTCAGGGGGGCAATAGCATCCACAGCTGACGTGATGACATCCTTAAAGGTGTTAAGGTATCAGGGTTGTTCGAAGAGGGGGTTTGAAGGGCTGAGTTAAGGAGGTAGGGTGCCAAGTTCTCAACTGTGAGAAGGCGTGAGCTCCTGGCGTACGTGGCAGGGCATGGTGATAGCGGAGAAAGAGCCACTTTGTTGGTTCCGAGGTTGAATTGGATGTAGTGATGGTCGGACCAAGGAATAGGGTTGTTTTCCTTGATGAGAAGGGAGCAGTTGTGATGGCTGACCCAGTCGAGGGTGCCTCCTTTGATGTGTGTGGGGTGGGAGATGTAATGCGTGAAGCCTAGGTTGGAGAGTGCCTTCTTGAGGTGTTTCGCAGGGCAGCATTTGGGGTCGTTCAGCCCTAAGTTGAGGTCACCGAGGAGTAGAACCTGTGAGGTCTTTTTGATGTTGTGAGACAGTGCAGTGATAAGGGTGTCGTGGAAGTCAGTGCACGGTCCTGGAGGACTGTAGACAATGTGCATGGATATGGTGCAGTAGGGTGAGACACATTTTTAAAGGGAGGTAGTCGCTGTTGCTGTCAAGGATGCCTTCAACTTCTCTGATGGAGAGGGTGTCTCTGGCGATGATGGCGACGCCTCCACCTCTCTGAGAGGTGCGGTCTTTCCTGAAGATGGAATAACCAGGTGGGATGGCCAGTGATAAGGCTGGGCCTGAGCTTTCATTCAGCCATGTTTCTGTAAGGATGAGGAGGTCGAGCTCATCTTTTATGAGCAGGTCGTTGATGTCCAGGGCGTGGGCTGGTACGGAGCTGGCATTGAGCAGGGCGCACATGAGCCTACGGGTGGAGGGATGCAGGGGGAGGGGTGGGCTGGTAGGTGATGGAGGATCAGACGAGCTAGGTGGGGTGGTCAAGGGGGTGTGAATGATAAGATCAGAGGGCACAGAGGCATCATTGAGCTGCACAGAATCAATGGGGGCGCCAGCAATAGGACCAGTAAACATATGAACATCTATGCGCTGCACACAATCAATGGGGTGGAGCCAGCAATAGGACCAGTAAACATATGAACATCAGAGAGCTGCACACAATCACTGGGGGCGCCAGCAATAGGACCAGTAAACATATGAACATCAGAGAGCTGCACACAATCAATGGGGGCGCCAGCAATAGGACCAGTAAACATATGAACATCATTGGGCTGCACACAATCAATGGGGCGCCAGCAATAGGACCAGTAAACATATGAACATCATTGGGCTGCACACAATCAATGGGGGCGTCAGCAATAGGACCAGTAAACATATGAACATCAGAGAGCTGCACACAATCAATGGGGGTGCCAGCAATAGGACCAGTAAACATATGAACATCATTGGGCTGCACACAATCAATGGGGGCGCCAGCAATAGGACCAGTAAACATATGAACATCAGAGAGCTGCACACAATCAATGGGGGTGCCAGCAATAGGACCAGTAAATATATGAACATCATTGGGCTGCACACAATCAATGGGGGCGCCAGCAATAGGACCAGTAAACATATGAACATCATTGGGCTGCACACAATCAATGGGGGCGCCAGCAATAGGACCAGTAAACATATGAACATCAGAGAGCTGCACACAATCAATGGGGTTGCCAGCAATAGGACCAGTAAACATATCCAGCAATAGGACCAGTAAACATATGAACATCATTGGGCTGCACACAATCAATGGGGGCGCCAGCAATATGACCAGTAAACATATGAACATCAGAGAGCTGCACACAATCCAGAGTGACAGTGGGGGCAATGGTGGTGGGTACAATGGGGCAGAGGGGCGGAAGTAGAGATAGAGAGTTAATGTTGTTGGGGCGTAGTGTTTGTAAGTACAACCCTTGAAGACCTGTCGTGTCGTGTCAGAGGACTGCGGGGCAACCCTGGGGCCCAAGGCGCATTTTGTGGCAGCGCACCAGAGTGCTGGCAGCTGGCTTCTTGTGGCCAACCTGGCGTTACGGTAAGCCACAGTAGGGATATAGCTGATGGGGTTAGTAGGCAGGGTGCAGGACCGTAGTCGCACATTCCTGCTGTTGAACAGCGGAGGGCGTGCAGATGCGTGAATCAAGGGGGCATAGAAGAAGTTGGCCTTCCCTTGACCTGGTTTTGCAGAGTTTTGGGGCGCCATCTGCACCCTCAAGCAGCGGAGAGCTGCAGAGAGGGTTGGAAGCCTTGTCCGTGGGCCTTTGCCTGGTGGCGGCTGTGCCTGGCGGTGGTCCTCCTCTCCCTTTAAAGCGGGAGAGGAGGGGCTGCGGGCTACAACGGCTGCGGCGATGCGCGAGTCAGCTGACTCCGCTTCCTTCGTGTTACGACGGCCGGTTACCATGGAAGCGAGACACGGCTTCCATGGTTTGTTGATTGCGGCTGAGGCCGCGTGGAGGCCGATGGCTGCAGAGGCTGTGCTGAATTCCTTCGCGGGATCAGCCATGGTGCTCCGGCGTGCTTCTGGGGTCATCCGGGTCATCCCTCGCAGCCAAGCTGCAGAGAGGGTTGGAGGCCTTGTCCGTGGGCCTTTTTGTCGTCACACGTCTACCTGCAGGTAGAGAAATGATGATTCACTGAATGATGGATACATAGACATACACACCCCCCGCACCTCGACCTTCCCCTCTCCCTTCTCAACACCTTCCCTCTTACCCCATGTTGGTAGCAAAGTGCAGTATGATGCTGCACAAGCTCCCGGTGTGGGCCGGGAGGGAGGGAGGTTTTTTGGTTGTTTGGGGGGAGGTGTTTAGTCTTTTGTTGGGTGGTTGTGCCAAGCAAGTGCATAATGAGTTGTAGTGCAGCAGATACCTCATAGATGTTATTGCTCACATGAGGGGCTGAAAAATCTCATTCAGGCCATGGTGGGACGTGTCTAGGCGGTGGATCCATCTGGATTCTTTTTTTAGAAGACTGTGTTGGATATCTGCCCCGCCTTTCACTTTTTCCACCACCCACCAGAGAATGTTGTTGGGGGTGTGATTCATAGTCAAATAATGCTCCACTAGGGGGGCTGTCAGATTCTTGCATCAGATTTTAGAGCAATGCTTCGAAATGCGGATATTGACAGCCCGGGTGGTCTGGCCTATATATCTCAGGCCGCACGGGCACTCAATACAATAAATCACACCGGCCTCCTATTGACTTTGTCACAGATCCACAATTGCCCCACATTTCCGACAATGTTTCTGCTTTTCAGTCGCTTAGTTCTTCTCAGACTTCACTTTCAAGGTCCTGATTATTCCCCAACTGGGATGTCAGGTGATAACACATTTTTGAGTTTTAATATCACCCCTTCATGACCTTGCACTACGGATTCAACTTTTTTCTCAGTCATTCAGTTGTTCCTCACTCAATATTCCTGGGTCTCGAGAAGGCAATAAGGCAGAAATGTGTTCTTTTATTCTTTTTTCCAATTCCCCTTTCCCTTTTCATTGAAATTGGAACCTCCAGAATATTGTTCCTTCCCTGTTCATAGGATGTCGAGCACAAGCCAGTTTTCTGAAGTTTTAAAAAGAAGTGCGCGCAGAAATCAATGCCTTCAGTGTAAAAAGATGGGTAGTGTTGAAGATTCCAAGGTTCCTTCTGTTGATTACACCGCTACTAGTTTTTAGTCACTTTTGATAGAGGTTGGCTTTTAAAAGGATTCTGAGGCTCTGCCAGAGGTGGCACCGACTAGAGGGATGACCTGAAACTCTGCTAATTCTGATTGACTCTCTGCATCTTTGGACAAAGTGATGCAGTCTCCTATGAAGACCAGGGGGAATGTGGTCAAGGAGGTAACCAATGAGTCTCATGCAGGAACTAAGGGCTCTGATGATGGCCAATAAGACTCAAAAACCTGTGAGCTTATTAAAGAGAAGATTATTTTTTATCTTACTCAATTTAAGAATATTGTGGACTTCCAACTATGGGTTGAATCTGAGATATTACACCTCAGCTTCCACCAGCTAGGTCTCATGTAGCTTGCCAGACTGAGGTGCAGACTATGGATATAGCTTGTCAAAGTGGTTCAACTATTATACGCCTACACTCTAATGTCAGATACATTGCCACACACTGATTTGATGAATTGTGATAGGGGTTTTAGTGTTGGCTTTGAAAATAATAAACATCAACACAAAGTGACAGGCCCAGCTGCTGTTGCTACGATGGCTGCCCCTTGAGTTTTAGCCGCCATGGGT
The DNA here is from genome assembly GCF_040938575.1 of Ambystoma mexicanum. Taxonomy (NCBI): domain Eukaryota; kingdom Metazoa; phylum Chordata; class Amphibia; order Caudata; family Ambystomatidae; genus Ambystoma; species Ambystoma mexicanum. The sequence goes on from NC_090934.1 coordinate 970,295,437, forward strand.
CCTTCATTTTTGCACATTCTTCCTCATGCTTTGGACTCTGGAGATAGAATGTCGTATTTTCCTTTTGTAAAAGACATAGGTATTAAAAAATCTAAAATGCCTGAGATCTTGTATCCTGACCTAAGAAAGCTGGCTAGGTATCATAGAAACTTCATCATCCCAAATGTGGATAGACAGGAGAGACAAGAAACCAAAGAAGCCCTTAGAAGGTGTTCTGGTTGCAAAATAGAGTGGGTCCAGCTTGTGTCCAAACTCAAGATCTTAGACTCTTGCGCATGGTTCAAGTTAAGGACTAGTGTCATGGAGTTAACAAAGATTGTATAATCACTGGTTGTGGCCAGAATAACTTCCCTTATTTCTTGAGACTTTAAAAAAATATGAATTTACTCTGACAAATCTGAAAATTGTACTAGATTAATCATGATTAGTTTTAGCCATGCCCTTTCTCTGCAATGTTATATAGTAGTAATTCTGGTTTCTGTGATAGGTTTGTCCCAAAGACTGATATTCTTTGTGGTTGCAATTGTATCTGTTTTTTTTTTATAGCGCCCTTATGCCTTCGGGCTAATGTTGTGGCGCTATATAAATAAAATAAATTTAAAAAACATTTGTAGACTGTCCAGCAAGGAGCTCATTCACATTGCTTGCTTGTTACAGATGTGAATCTAATGGTGGTAATTTACTTACTTTCAATCTATCACTTATTTGAAAAAAAGGGGTTTTATGTAACAAGTGACCCAATCCTTCAGTCTTAACTTAGTCTTGGAATGAATGTTTCATACTTGCGCTCTAATATTTGTTAAAGTCGTTCCGTAAGCATCAACCAACTTTGCTCTTTCAATAATTGTTACGGTTCGAATGCATGAATTATATCTTGATTTCTGAATTATACGTTTTAATGAACTGTGATGAGTCAGGAATGAAACTCGGACACAAATGAGTCAAAGACTTTTATTAAAATAAAAGGGGGTGGGTAAATGCCTCTATGTCCCTGCTCTAGAGTGTTTCCCTAATTAAAAAAAAAAAATGTTAAACCTTTATTTATTGACCTTGACAATGCACCAGAGAAAAACGAACATTAAAAATGTGGTTGGTACGTATACATTCAGTCTGCACAATGGATCGTAGCTTATACAAGCAGTGAAATGCCAGTAGGAACGAAGATTGCCAGAGACACAAATAACACAAGGGCAATCAAAGCACAAACCAAGTATAGTTTGAATTCGGAGAGGCTAAGCCGTCAGTTTCATATTCAGTGTCAGTGGATAAGGAGGAGACGTATGAACGGAAGGCAGCCCGGATGTTTCTTGGTCTAGACACTATGGGTTGTAGGTGTATCCAATATTCTTTGGTGTCAGAGGCCCAAGTGATAGCCCAAGTGACAGCACAGAGCCATTGAGCGTGCGTGGGGGACCTAGGCTGCAGCCAGAGCAATAAAATGCAGCAGATCGCAAGAAGTAGACATAGGCCCGACAGTTTCTTAGAGTCCCAGCCCAGCCTGGGAAGTTCATGAAAAAGACATGTCAACAGAGAAGGGGAAACAGTGCAGTCCAACATTTCAGATAGGGATGTACATACCTCTTCCCAGAACTGGGTCAAGTGCGGGCATGACCACACCATGTGTATATAATTTGCGTAGTCGAATTACATCTCGAACATGTAGGTAGGTGGTCCTGTGACATGTGGTATACTCTGATCGGGGTATGATGGAACCTATGAAGTACCTTGAACTGATCAGTTTGAACCGTGAATGAAAAGAAATCTCAAGGGTGCGGGTGCACATGCGATCCCAGCGTTGGTCTGATATCTCGACACCTAGATCTCTATCCCAGGAGTCTCTGAGTTTGGTAATTGAAGAGGCCGCCTTGCTCTGGAGGATAGTGTATAGTCTAGAGACCTTCCCCTTGAGAGTCATAGTATTCAGAATTTCTGACAGTATTGGATCATCCGGGGAGATCGAGGGGAAATCAGGGATTCTGTTCTTAAGAGAGCAGTGCAGGCCTGCATAGTGCAACCAGCGGGAGGGCCTATCCCGTATGGAGTCCGGCAGGTCCAATAATTCAATGAAGATACCCTGTTCAAACGCATCTCGGACCAGAATTAAACCGGCCCCCGCCTGGTGGCGTGTTGTTGCGGCGGCTACTTGAGGAGACTCTGGAAAGAAATTCCAGAGGGGAAAGCCTCCATGAAAGGGGTGCAGGGAGCCAGACATTTTTCACATTTTACCCAGGGCTAGTACTGTAGCTCTAACCGGGACAACAGTTTCAAATTTCGTTTCGAGAAGGGAGAACCATCGAGAGAATATCACAACCGTCCGTAGTGAGGCCCTCAAGTTTAACATGGAGGGGGGGTCTGTAGTGACAAACCAAAATGATGCAAAGTCGACTTGGGCAGCCACCCAGTACCCCTCGAAGCTAGGGGTGCCGAATCCGCCTCTTTGCATTGGAGCGGTCAGTGTTCCCAACCTCAGTCAGACCGCGCCGGAATGTCATAGGAAGGCATTGATAGTTCGGGTCAGTGTTGCAAAGAATTCTCGGCCCGGCCATAGAGGGAGATTCAAGAATCTGTAAAGGAGTTGCGGTAATACCACCATCTTAAGGATGGCAATCTTACCAGCTGGGGAGATCAGTAGTCTAGCCCAACCTGCCATTTCCGGGCGGGGGTAGTTGAATATTTTCCGAAGTTTGCTTTGTATAAAATGTTTCGGTGTTGTGAGACCGCCACGCCCAAATAAGTGATCTCGGATTGCCCCCACGCAAATCCCTGGGGATTCGAGGGGGGGAGGTGACTTCAGTCAATGGGAATAATATATATTTGGAACAATTTACTCAGAGACATGATAGTTCACCAAAGCGCATGACATCTTCCAATACAGGGGCCAGGTTATGCTCAGGACATCGAATGAATAGGACAGCATCATGCGCATAGAGGGAGTTAATCTCAGGGGGTCCTGACAACCTTATGCCTCTATGTACGTGTCGCTGACATATCCTGTCTGCCAATGGTTCAATAACTAGTGCAAAGATTAACAGTGAAAAAGGTAGCCTTGCCTCGTGCCTCTGGCTATCGGGAATTGAGTCGAGCACAGGCCGTCAGTGCGAACTCTAGCAACAGGGGACGAATATAGGAGTTTAACCCAGGATCTGAAGTTAGGGCCAAAGTTGCATTTCTCGAGTACCTGCCATAGGAACCTCCATGAAACGGAATCGAATGCCTTCTGCATATCCAGGCTCGCTGCGACTGCCTGTGTGCTCGGGTTGATACGGGCCAGAATATTGAATAGACAACGCAGATTGAGAGAGATGGATCGACCTGGGATAAAACCTGATTGGTCTGGGTGTATAATATATTGCATATAGGGGGCCAATCTTAGGGCTAGCACTTTAGCGTAAATTCTGAAATCACAGTTCATAAGCGAGAGGGGGCGATAGGAGCCACATTGAGTTGGGGGTTTTCCTGGTTTAAGTAGTACTTTTATTATTGCTTCACAAAGAGATGGGGGAAGGATACCTCAATCACAGACCTCACTCCATAGGGACGATAATTGTGGGACGAGGCGTGATTTGTAGTGCTTATAAAATTCAATTGGTAAACTATCGGAGCCAGGAGATTTACTGGAGGATAGTAGGTGTATGGCGTTGGAAATTTCTTTAGATGTGATCGAGTATCTAAAGCCTCCTTCGTTGCCAATGAGAAGACCAAGAGTGGAAGACTGTCTAAGAATGTCTCTATATCGGTTGTATCAGCCCTGTCTACATTGGAATACAGGTTTTCGTAAAAGGAGCGAAATTCGGAGTTAACATCGTATGATGTTAGAGCCAAAGTACCATTAGCCCTCTTTATAGCCGGGATATGCGATGTACCGTTCTCAAGAAGGATCAGCCTGGCCAGAACCCGACCCAGATGCTCACCCTTCCCGTACCTATACGCAGACCGTGGATCAACGAGGAATTTCCGTTCCTGTTCGGCGTGAGAGCGAAACATGTTTAGTTCGGAACCTATACCGGCAAGTGTATCTGTCTGCTGAGAGGCCGCATATTGAGTCTCAAGAGTCTAGATTCACACTCAGCAATGTCCCTCCCACAAGTGCCTGCAAGTGTAGAGGCTGTTTGGCTGTAGACCCTGCTGCTTCATTCTCCTGGTCCAACTGACTGCAGGAAGCATTTCCTTCACATCGCGTCGTCGGCAAGAAGCACTGCCTATGCGAAACGTGCTTTCCTGGACATTTCCTGGACTTCCACAAGTAAACTACTTTGCTTTAAATGCACTGTTACGACTCGTTCACAGGAGTTACTGATAGCGTTATTTGCTTTGTTGCTCTGAACTTTCATCAGTGACTCATTGTTTAGTCTCAGTGATGGCGCTTTTTGCTTAGCTGCCGGGCCCCTTGCAGCTTCTTTCATCATTTGCTTTTCTTCTTTGCAGCCATAATCCTTGGTGCTGCCGGCAGCTCCTCCCCCCTCTTTCTGGATAGGTGCTTGGTGTTTCAAAAATAGGCGTGCACGCGCACTGCAAGTGCCTGCAAGTGTAGAGGCTGTTTGGCTGTTCGGCTGTGCGGACGTGTGAGTGTGTGAACTAGGAATTTAATGTTCTTTATTTCAATGTTATCCTCGCCTACGTCAGCCAACTTTACATGTTGAGTTATCTCAACAGCACGAAGGTATGAAGAGTCTGTCCAAGTCTTTTGTGTTTATGAAATAACATTAGTAGCCTAATGTTCTTTTTTCCCCTCTTTTTTCTCTTCTTTTCTGCATTTAACAATACACACTGCAAATTGCATATTTTTAAGTTTTAGGTGCTTTATTTTTCTTTATTTACATTTAAAGGATGGCCAATGGGCTAAGAAGTGGCAAATGCCATGGTATGGCACATTCAGCCGGCATAGGTAGCACGGTTGAATCTGAGAAAGGCTCCATACCCACCATAGATTGTGATGCTGACACGGCATCATTAATCCTGTCCTACAGAAGCCAACATCCAACACAGTAACCATTGAGTCTCCAGGTTCGACCAAAGAAAGCAATTCGCCTAATTCGCCTAATAGCGACTTTGATATTAGAGCTTTGGCCAATCTGGACTTGTGCATTTGATTATCTATTGGTTTGTTGACTCCACTCATTTCAAGAGATCACGAAATACAAGCTAATGCATCTGGAAATGATGCACACTTGCCACCTAACATTACTCTGCCATCATCTGGGGCAAATATTAGTAATGAGGGTGCTTAATCTTATCCTAATCTTCCATTAAGCCCGATCCTGTCATCTCATACTCCCAGAACAATGGTAGTGTTTCTAGCATGCCTCTTACCCCTAAAGATCCAGAACCATTTACTTTTCCAGTAATAATAAGAATTCTTGACCTTAGATAAGGGGCATGACGTTACCCATCTAAAATTGAGATATTAAATATACTATGAATGAGATTGACTCCAAGATAAACAAGATGGAGGGTTTTATTTTTGCCCTGGATGGCTTATATTCGAAGACAATGACACAAATAGGTGCCAAGATTAAGATTACTCATAAACAATGTACTGAGACAAAAGATTTTTTTTCCGACGACACAGCAAGCCACTGGCCGGAATCATCTAATGAAATTGTGTTAATACGAGGCGAACTTGCGACTATGAACTCCGCCCTATTTGATTTTAGGAATATGCTTAATCCACCTATTCCTGCCTCTCCATTAGAAATAATTGTGAATTCCGCCAACAGTCCTTCGGTCCTACTTAAATGTATTGATGAACAGAAATTCTCCACTGGCTCCATGGAATGTGAATCTGAATATATGGGCTATACTTCCAGAAGATTCCGCAAAAATCAAAAACGCTGTGTTAAACGTGCGGAAAAAAAACGTAGATCAGCAAATGAGAAACAAAAAAAAAAAAAATCACAAAAAAAAAAGAATACTGTGAGCCCTGAAAGTGGCAGCGAAGATGCGATTGATGTGGCACAACTTTCAGTGGAATGCCAATCACATCTAGGTGCAGATCTTAAAAATGAAATCAAACTAAAGGTAGATAAACCATCATCACTTCCCGGCGGCCTTCACGATTTAATCACAGTCGATGTACATGAAGAACCTGCAGCTACCGTGCCCCAACTAGATCTAAAACATGATTTTGACAATAAGAGCGAGACTGAAGGGGCTGCACCCAAAACTCAAAAAATACTTTCTAACTATTTTCATAGCGCATGCAGGAAAAAAACATCGACCAGCGGCATATCCTCATTTATTCCTACTATTAACCAAAATGTAGTATCTAACCAGTCCAATGGTGGAATGGTTCAAAAGGATTGCCAGCTTTATTCAAAAACCTTACAAAGAAATCTAGTGAATACGCAGGTATTGACTCCCAAAAATGCACCAATAATTCTAAATGGTAGAGGTAAGCTGACCAAATTATCTAATGAAATAACCATTGTTAAGACTTCGGTAATGAATAAGTCAAGAATGGATGATTCTGCCTGCGCCATACATGAAAAACACAAACAACCATCACAGAGTAGCAGGCTAACTGTTTCCAACATTCAAGAGTCTATGCGCATAGCACTAACAGCTGGTATTCCTCCAATTGAAATAATTAACCAGCTTCTAACTACTCAATCTCTTGGAAATGAATCTAATGCGCATAATGACTCAATTGCCATTCAATCTGAATCTGGGGGATTAGATGGTGATCCCATTAGCAAAAATGTAAACAATCTAAAAAGTATCCTCAACCTCATAGATCTTACATCTGATCACAGGGACGTGTCCAAGGACACCCATATAGGAAGTAGTATTCTTGCAAATGATAACATCAATGTTGTCAGACCCCTATGTTCCAATGTGAACAATAAGAATCACACCAACATGATTGAGCTCGAGGGCAAGCACAACATTTTATCTTTTGGATCTCCTCTACGTAATTCCATCACTAAGAATTATATCTTCCAATGATATTGACCACATTGCATTAGCTCCTACCAACAACTTTAATATGACATGTCATTTGTTCTCTGAACACGTACTCAAGCTTATTTGGTCCTTTAGAAGGGAACTTTCAGAAATGGGATTTACACTGTTCACCTTTAATGATGAAAAAATGGCAAACAAATTTTTATATGCTAAACAAAGCTGCAATCTAAATGAGCAGAAAATGAAAGGTGATCATTCAATTAGTACCAAAAATGATACATTTTGTATATCTCAACTTTTAACAATAAGTCGTACCAATAATGAAATGGCATGGTTAGAACCATTGCTAAAAACGATCTATACAGCTAATCAAGATCTGTTTACATCATAAGCTAAGGCTAGCTCTGTTCTTAC